>NW_028249180.1:0-546945 GCF_964263255.1 Lissotriton vulgaris
GCTCATGTGCTACGATACTTTTATTTATTTATTTATGCATGCATTTTTATATAGCGCTGACTTTACCCGAAGGTGTCAGAGCGCTTCACAAAAGGAACAGAAATGAAACATAATGAGAAACATTACAAAAGAACAGATTACAAAAGCATACGTTACATAAGGTAAAAGTGACAATTGTGAGCAAACAAAATACATGAGGTAGTAAAAAATTGTGAGCAACCAAAAATACATGAGGTAGTAAAGGTAATAGTGACAATTGTGAGCACACAAGATACATGAGGTAGTATAAAGTGCACAAGAGGAAAAAGTGACAAGTGTGCAGTTACAAGAAAAACAAAGTATAATTTGAGGTATAATACTGCAATAAGTATATAATAACTCAGGCACAAGAACAAGCGTTACGTAGGCAAAGGTGGCACTTGTGCAAGTATCAACGGTAACAAGCATTTACAATGCAATGGTTTTGCCTTTGTTAAAGTTAGAGCTATTGGCATTGCTCTTGACATTATTTTTATTTGTTTTTTTAACATAAATAAATGGCATTGCCATTTACAATGCCACTAGCTTTATCTCTCGCAAATGCCACACAAACACACAGAGCCCCCCCCCACACACACACACACACACACAGAGCCCCCCACACACACACCCACACAGCCCCCCACACACAGCCACACAAAGCTTCCCACACACACAGCTACACAGAGCCCTCCACACACACCCACACAGCACAAGCAGGCAACAGGGGCACACAGAGGCACAAGCAGGCAACAGGGGCACGAAAACGGAGGCACAAGCAGGCAACAGGGGCACGAAAACGGAGGCACAAGCAGGCAACAGGGGCACGAAAACGGAGGCACAAGCAGGCAACAGGGGCACACGGAGGCACAAGCAGGCAACAGGGGCACGAAAACGGAGGCACAAGCAGGCAACAGGGGCACGAAAACGGAGGCACAGCAGGCAACAGGGGCACACGGAGGCACAAGCAGGCAACAGGGGCACACGGAGGCACAAGCAGGCATGAGGGGCACACGGAGGCACAAGCAGGCAACAGGGGCACACGGAGGCACAAGCAGGCAACAGGGGCACACGGAGGCACAAGCAGGCAACAGGGGCACAGGCCGGCAACAGGGGCACACAGAGGCACAGGCAGGCAACAGGGGCACACAGAGGCACAAGCAGGCAACAGGGGCACGAAAACAGATGCACAAGCAGGCAACAGGGGCACGAAAACAGATGCACAAGCAGGCAACAGGGGCACGAAAACTGAGGCACAGGCAGGCAACAGGGGCACACGGAGGCACAAGCAGGCAACAGGACTGGCACATGACACTGAGAAATAAGGATCTAGTAAAGAGAATGAATAAAAACAACTGTCATCACTAAACAAAATGCATTTTTCCTCTGTGCATTGCTGACTTATGGTCCAATATCTAAGCACACGGTTTCCCAGTTCTGACTCCCTAGCTAACGGTTGCTTGGCTGCTGTGACTGCACACACACCCCATTCGTGGTAAAGATTTGCTATTTCCATAATGCAAAGAGTGGTTTGATTCAGAGTGGATGAGGGGGTCACCCATGAGATGTGGGAGTAGCTCATCCAGGTCAGGTTATTTTGCTTTGCATGCTAGGATTTGTAGAGCCGTTTTTTTTATCTTTTAAAAACATTTTAATAAGAATAAATTACATTTGTCATAAAATAGTATTTTGCTACACATTTTAAAATGAATATTAGCGTATTAAATATACTTCTGTAAGGTGGGCAAAATAATTTGAGTGATGGTTAATTAAATAAAAGTAAAGCAGCATTTGCACTTTTGTGTTTTAATATTCTGGGAATTGTAGAACCGTTTAAGTTATTTTATCGCCGGAACTACAAGTCCCAAAGTTCAAGAAAATCTGGAAAGGCTGTGATACTTTCACATGGCACTGTGAAACTTAAGATGTCTGGGTGACTTGTTAGTCTTTTTCCAGTATGAAAATCTAATTTCACAAAGAAAATAACTGTCACTCACCTTCAACACGACGTACACGTTCTCCAGGGGGGGCTTGGGGCCTTGTAAGGGACATGAACCCCTCTGGAAATGCACATTACAAGACTACTTGTTCACTACCACTCAGTGCTTTAATGGAAATATAGCTGTGCGGGTACTCACTCCTTAGAGTACCTGTTGGCTCCTGAGAAGTGCCTGTTCTCTCCCATTAAATGTATTGCAGCAGTGCTGAAAAGTGCAGGTACTCTCCCTTCCAAATTAAAGAAGTGCAAGTACTCAGTACCGGACAGTACCTGCCCAGTTAAAGCACTGCTCTCACTAAATTCTAAGGGGGGAGCTCAGCCCTACCAAGTTACCCAGGTCTGCTCATGACGTTCTGTTCCAGTCCAGATTTTTTCTTTGACTTGTAATCTTGTTTATTCCATTCCATTATTAAACAGGACTACAAGTCCCAGACTTCAAAGGGGGAGCCCCTGAACTGGAACAGCACATCCTTCATGGACCTGTAAAACCTGTCTGCTATGGGATCCACGGTGGTAGAGAGGATAGTTTTGTTTGAAGACAGGTGTGGCGCAAGCCCATCCTTTATTGTTGTAACTGTGGTTACGGATTTCTTCCTGGACGTTGTCCTTATGGGACCCCTGCAGCAGACGGCTGTCTCATAGGACTGCTAGTCTCCAGACTGCTGGATGCTAGTACGTTTACCAGCTCCGTGTCGCCAAGTACACACTAACCCGTCCAGTCCTGGGTTTCCATTCTGCATTCTAGTGCTTTATGGTACTGGTAACGTTGGAGCGGGTTTCAGCTCATGCCATGGCAAATACGTGAGTGATGCTGAGGAAACCCGCATGGAAGTACATGGAAGTGTTTTTCATGCAGTACTACGGTGACTCTCATACTTGGACAGTAAGCTATCCTGAGCAGTGTCAATCGATGCTGGAGTAAACGGCAGAATTGCTAAACCCCTCTCTGCGTTTGGTAGATTGCGCTCCAACTGTTAGGAATGTTGAGGGGTCAGCCTACCGACGAAGCTCAAGGTCCATCGAGCAGTGGTGCTTCCCACCCTGCTGTATGTCTGTGCAACATGGACGGGCTACCAGAGTCATGCATGCCAACTCTATCCCTTCACATGTCCTTTCTGTCCTGCCATCTGATTCTCAGAAGCTTACACAATGTGCCGGTAATTGAAGTCCCTAATGGAGCCAGTCAGCCGTCCGTTCATAAACTGCTGATGAAAGCCCAGACCTGATGGTTTGGCCATGTTATCAGAATGTCAGATGAGTGCATTCCCAAATAGATCTTCTGCTGATAATGCGGTCAGGAAAAGCGCTCCCATGGAGGACAAGAGAAGTGGTTAAATGACAGGCTGATGGCCTCCCTGAATCCCTCGAGAGCAGCATCGCGACCTGGGAAACCCTCGCACTGAACCTACTGCATGGTGCAGCTTCATTCACAAAGTCTGCCAAACCTCCCAAACCTCCCAGGCGAGGCAAAGCGTACCTTCGAGGCTCAAGAAAGCATGAGCTGCACAAGTCCAAAGCTGGACTCCCCTCCAAGTGGGCCTTTGCGTACTAACAAGAAACACATTGCGCCATCGGGGTTAACATGAAATATTGGGATGGCTTTGGTAATTCTGTTTCTTTCTAATAGCTCTAATACTGTGAAGTATTCTAATTGAACGGGAAGGTACCTCAGTGAATTGAACTCTCCTTGGACGCCTGAACTGTAAACAGCTCACGAGTTTAAATCCCAACTGTGCCATCTTAGACTTTCATCCTTCAGGTGAAGAAGTGTACAAGTGTACCATGTAACAGTAACACCTGCTGGCTGTAGTGCTTGGAAGCGACCAAACTGTAACCTTAAGCTCTATCTCCAATGCAAGCCATATTATTGCATGTTGGCATTTAAATTGATTATTGGTTATTAAGATTATCATTTTTTGCTGCATCCTAATACATACGATGTGCTTTTCTGCGCGTCATCCTTCACATTGACGCCTTCCATGGAGGGACTGCACCTAGCCTGTCACATTGCATTCGTTGTTTCACTTCCCTGACCTGCCTACCTACTGGGAAAGTTTGCTACATATTTGACCTTTCATATCCTACTTGTGATGTGACGCGAGTTGGAGAGCAGACTGGGCTTTTTTTTTTTTTTATATCAGAGGCCCCGGACAACAAAGAGGATTGTTGAGGAGATGGCAAGAGAAGATACAAAACCTGCTGGCAACGGGATGGTACAAAAGGTTTTCTGTGCCCCGTACATCGCAGTACTTGTGCAAGTACAGTTAATCACTTTAAAAAGATGACCTCAGTGTTATAGTAGAGTTCCCCGAACCCGAGAGGGAGCTGCCACAGACCATGAAAATATTTGCACCTTTTTTGAGAGCATCTCGCAGTTCTAGCGCAGCTTAAGTGATTCGGCCTAAACACCAGAGGTTTTCTGGCGTCGTTACCTAGACTCGAACCCAGATTCCCAAGTCCGGGGTCGAGCGCCCCAGCCTTCAGCCCACGGCAGCGATGAGAAATAAGTGCCACCTTGAAAAGATACTTCAACACTCCCTAGATGTATTTCAAAAGTGATCGCATCAAGAAGCCATATGAGATTGAATTAATTTTTCATCAGTGTGTAGGAACAGTTGCAAAAACAATCTGTGACAATATTGTACACAAATGCGGCAGCTATCATAAACAGCTGTATTGCTTAGGAAACCTTAGACAGACACTGCGATGCAAGCTTCAGAATACATTCCTCCAGAATAACTTAGTTCATGATAAGAGGTGGCATTCCCTTTCCGTTACAACCCGGCGTTCCCCGCAAATAGAGGCTGCAAAGCGAACCACTGCGTCACCAAGAAGGCCCTTCTCAATTCTGACTAGGGTTGAGATAATACGTGGATGCAGCAGTCGGGGACGGACAAAATTCCCTCGGGCATATGGCTTGCTTCTACCTTTCAGATAAACATTGCCGCTAATGGCGTAAGGGCCTTGTAAATAAGCCCCTAAAAGTGCAAGTTACTCTTTAAGTGGAAGCACCCGATTACTGCCTCATTTAAATTCTATACTCACCAGAGTGACCAACACGTGGAGCAGATACTTAAATAGACACTTTACAATTTGAAGGCTGTACTTGCATAGGGTCTCACATTCTTTTAAATAAATGGGGATACACGATAAATGCACAGGTTGACCATAGTTAAAGTATGCTTCGTTCCTTGTTTGAATTGTTCTTCAGTATTTTCCCATGATGCAGTGTACTCAGACAATGCGAACGTTTGCTTCAATGGGAAAATAATGTTGCTAAAAAGGGGCGATTTCTAGGACTCTGTGAAAGGGATACGGCGAAGTGTGGGCCCTGCAAGTGTGAAGCACCCATGAGGAGGGGCCGGACAACTCGGGAATCGGAACTAGGACCCGCCGCTACTTGCCACAGTCGGCCTGAGACCCCCACCTCTCTCCAAGGTGGGGGGGGAGTGGGAGGGCAGCGAAGCTCGCACGGACCAACACAATAGGTCGGCCAGGCGCCGCATGTGCCCACACATAAGTAGAGTGCTCTGGGAGCAAACAGAAGCGGCTCAGCCTATGCGGGGCTCGTGCTCGGAGCCCCTGGACGCCATGCAGCCGCGCCACCAAGCGCACCTCTCCATTTATACCCCATCTATAAAATTGTCAGGAAACGATAGATCCCCAGGTGCCCCCATGCCACGCCGCCGGACGCGCATGCCAACACTAGCATGCGGGGAGTGGGGACGCCTCACACTGTAGGCGGAGCGGGCAGGGGACCGGCTAAGTACAGGAACACCAAATGGACCTGGCACACATGGGAGGAGGGGGGGGGGGGGGACTAACCTCGTCGCAACCCCCGACCACGGCAACGGCGTCGAGCCCCCTTATTATTATTGTTACAGCTGCCGACCCCTGACAATTGCTACGGAGTCCTTAGTGTGCTTTCATTATACCGCGTGTCTCAGTGCGCGTGTCCGAGACCCTCCGGGGGTATGTAGCGTGTGGGGGCCCGTGCTCCTCGTGGCTGAAGCCCCTGGTTTAGCCCCTGTTTCTTCCGAAGATCCTTACCCGCACCCGGTTGCACATGACCGGTCAACCGGAGCTAAGCCGGAAGGCATGGCGCGATCAACCCCTCGAAGTGCCGAGGAAGATTCCGTGGGACGCGGGCAGCGGCAAAAGCCGAGGAGCTCCTTACTCGATGTCCCAGAAAGCGCTTTTAGCCGTTTTAGAGGAATGGCAGCACCTACAACTCGCTTCAGTACACGGCAGGGGCCGAGTCAGTTTCATGTCCGTAGTGCCTCAGAAAGGATGGCCGGGCAGCTGCAACACCCAGACAAGGTGACAGGGGAGAGATAATCACGCCATGGAAGGCTGGAGAAGTACTGAACAAGCTAGTGCTTGATGCACAACAAGCAGGAAGGCGGGTGCCGGTGTTCTAACTAGATGATCTCCCCCGTCGGTTTGATCTCTCCCTACGTCAGAGGGGAGATTAAACATACAGCTCGAAGCTAACTGTCTCCTCTTCCCCGTCGGTTTGATCTCCCCCTGTCAGAGGGGAGATTACAATTACAGTCTTAAGCTAACTAGCTCCGCTCCCGTAGTTTTGGTCTCCCCCTACGGGGCTCACAAATACAGCTATAAGCTGCTTTTTTTGCCTGGTCCTATGTCCATGCCTCTTATGGCATGTGTAAAGTTGGCATATATTTATTAATTTATTTATTTTATGCATTGTTTTTTTTTTTATAGCACGGACTTTACCCGAAGGTGTCAGAGGGCTTCACAAAAGGAACAGATCTGATACATGAGGAGAACATTAGAGTGAACAAATTACAAAAGCAGACGTTAAGTTTCATGAGGCAAAAGTGACAATTGTGAGCAAACAAAATACAAGAGGAAGCAAAAGGTGCATTACATGAGGAAAAAGTGACGTGTGCTGGTTTTCAAAAGCGTACTAAGTACAAGTTTTGGTATAATACTGCAATATATGGCAAACACAAGAACAAACGTTATGTAGGCAATGGTGGCACTTGTGCAAGTATCTAAAGCAAACAAAATGTATGAGGTAGCAAACTGTGTTACAAGAGAAAAGTGACGTATGCTTGTTAAAAAAAGAGTACCAAACACAGGTAGAAGGATAATACCGCAATGAATGGCAGACACTCCAACCACAAGAACACACTGGGAAGGCACTTCCAAAGTCATGGAGAAAAGCATTCTCTATAATGGAGGGTCTTCCTTCAGATAATATAGAGGGTGTGAATTACATTTGGAAGTGTCTTTGAAGGAGGAGAACTTTAATAATAATAAAGACATTTATAGAGCGCATTGAAAAATAGTACACCATCTCGGCGTGTCCCCGCGCTAAAGAAGAGGCGATAAACGTAGCCAAAAGCCAACAATTCTCGGGAACGCCCCCGAATCTGGTCCGAGATTGACGGACGGAGCTCTCCCCCAATGGGAAGAGAGGGCGTTTACCCTACCCATAACCACTCGAGGTTTTTTGGCGCATGCGTACTGAAGTACGCATCGCCAGTCAAAACCTAAACATGTGAGAGGTAGCAAACCGTGCGTTACAAGGGCAAAGTGGTGTGTGCATGATACCTGCGGGCCGATTTCGCTCTATATAATGCTGTGTTTATATTTTCATGCTTGCCATATCTATTGGGTCTCGCGACCTGCCTCCAGCTGTCGCTGACCGCGAGCCCTCGCCAGGGTTCTATGACGTATATATGATCTACCTTAGAACCTTGGCGGGCGAGGGTGACAGTTAGGGACAGTTGGCGAAAAGCTGTTGTGCTGTTCGGACGCCTGCGGTGCCATTGCTCTTCTCTTCAATAAAGTACGGACTTACTTATCAGTTCCGACTTTGTATCTTCATTACATATAAAACTACAACAAATAGTAATAAAGTCAGTCTGATGTACAGAGCGGAGCATCGCCCAGCATTAGTCCGCTGCAGACTCACCGCTGTCGGCTGCAGGAGAGGCGAGGAGCCGGGCTGCGAGCAGGAAGAACAGGAGGCAGCCTCGCGTGGACATGGTGCGCCGAAGAGCTGCCTGAGACAGTAGCACTCCTTACACGCTGCCTCTTGATACCGGCGTTGAATAGGCGGGTCACGTTACCTTACTTCATGACGCTACCAAGCAAAAACCACCAATCAGCGATGAGAGCGGGACCAGGCCTCTGTGCTTTGCCTGACCTAAGGCGGTAGATTATTGGAACACACTAACACAGAAGACTGCTTTCCGGGAAGGGTTGGGGCGGGGTGGTTTGTGTCGAAAACACCCCTCCCGGCAGCAAACCTCCAATCCAGTTGTCACAGATTATGACTGCTCCTGGTAGATGCAGTAAAAGGGCGGCCTCAGCAGTGCTCTAAATGCTCTCTCCTACTGAGCGCACGCCCCCCTGTTTGAGACAGAGACAGAGTGTGTGTGTGTTTTGTAACTATTCTTGCTCATTTATTTAATTTTTTTATTTAATGCCTTTTTATATAGCGTGAACTTTACCCAAAAGTGTCAGAGCGCTGCACAAGTAAGTTACACAACGTACACGTGATGGAATTTACACACTAACTTGTTAAATATACATTCAAGATTATACAAAAAAAATGTATATATGTAGCACTATACTGTCTTCAGTTATTAGCGCTTAAGAGGCTACTCCTGTAGCTCCTAAGTAAGTGCTCCACATAATAAGTTTCACGGGGCACCAACAAAGCGAACTCTAACCTCATGTTGCCATTATCCAACGAAATGAAGTCTCTCACACTACCGTCCCTGGAATGATGGAATGCTGAGTGTGCCTTGCATCGGTCGCTGCAGAAGACAGCGGCAATCTGTACTAGCTGGGTGTTCAGACTGGACTAAATGTGACCGTGTCAGACGCGTGATCCGTAGGGCCCACCGGCCACTCAGACCGTACTATTATTGGTCCCTCCACCAGACGCGAATGACGAGAATGCAGTGCCTGTGACGACCGAACACCCACAAATTGCAGCGACACCCATCCGCATTAACTCTCCCCCAGGGCTTTAAGTGGGATGAAAAAACTCGGGGGTCTCTCAAATGGGCGTGGCCAATATAATTAAGGGCGTGGCTTAGAAACACCTAAGCTAAAAATCTATGCTTAGCATAGTGTACCACCCCAACTTGTATTTTGCTGTTTCTGTCATTGGATCCAGATCAGATCACGAGTCGGGGGTACACGCGGGTGGATGGCGTCCACCCACTTTTTTCACAGGGTGGACACCGTCCACCCTGCCAATAAGTTGGTCCCCACTGAAAAATGTGCTGAACTTGTCCCGGTGTAATTTCCAAACACAAGACACTTTTAGCAGCGCCTGCACGTTATCTGCTTTCAATCACAACATGCAGGTGGGGAGGGGGCTTTCTTATTTTAGACTCCTGCTGGGCCCATGACAAAGGCCTAATCTGAGGGGTAATCAGGCCACCTTCTGTTCAAGTCTCCTGGCTGGCAGCAGTCAGGAGCCTTAACCTAGAAGCAAATGCAGCCGAGGGGAAACAAAGGCTCACACCTTGGTAGCACGGGGCTATGGGGAAAAATGCTGTGAGGACGAAAGATGATCAGGCACCTAAAATGGCGCCCGCTGTACTGAATATCTGCCCCGGATTGAGCGCCTTTTGTTGCTAAGCGAGGATCACCACGAAACTGCTGCAAACTCGGCTGCACCATCTTACCTGCGCACTGCCTGTAAGGCACGAAATCTCCGCTGCAGCTGTTGGGACCTGCGGGCGCAGGGCAGCGCTCTGCTTGCAGCGTGGCTGGCGCACTGCGGGTAAGGATGGACCAGAGTTCCGATGGTGTCCCCGTCTGGCTGCTTGGTGGACCTGGCGCTGTGTCGGGTGGGCTCTGATATGTGCACTGGTTACGGGCTGACATTTGGTGATTGGTGATCACTTGTCGGGCTGGGGGCAATGTGATAGGCCTCCCCGGCATATTTTCAAATCTGGGTGCAGCAAATAAATTGATGATTGTAGTGATGGAATGGTCCGATGGGCACAGATACCACTGCTAATGACCGCAGCGGGCTAATGGGTTCCCAACATCATTTGCAGTTTCTGACTTTGGTGCATGAGTAAAGATTTTCTTGTGGAGCGCTGCCTGACACCAAAATGGCGCCCTTGCTGGGCGCTGTCTTCTTCTTCTTGGTCCTGTCACTGCATCTTTGGGATCACAGGAGCTACGGTAGGCTGGGCACCCCTTTCCATGTGTCCCTTCCAGGACTGGGACTATTATTCTCTGGCGGCGGATGTCTGGGATACTGACACTAACTACCTGTTGCCTGACTTTAGGATGGCCACCAGTGTACAGTACAGTCCCCTGCCTGACCCCAAGATGGCTTCCATAGTGGTCCCCACACATCGTTTTACTTCCCTGAGACAACAATTGGACATTGACCAGACCTTGAACCTATCCCCTAACCTATTACACATCAGGACTTGGAACCTGCGGAACTTACCCCTGACTGTGGAGAACAAGTGATTAGGCTGATGCCTGGTGGAGCTACAAGATAGTTGAAGAGGAGATGGGTTGTGGTCTCTTCCCCCCCCCCACTGCCGTCACCTACCCAGCTGGACCTTGGGGAGATTTTCCCCTCTTCTCTACGTCCTATCTGCCTCCTACCCCTTTACCCTATCCCCTTACACTTCCTTGCTCCACTCCTCATGTAAAGCGCTCTGATTCCTTCGGGTCTTGCCAGCGCTATGTAATAACTCATTAATTAAATATGTTCCCATTTAGTACTCTTTCCCTCTTTGTCTACTTCCCTAGCTCCTATCCCCTCTCCCCTATATCTCTCCCCTTGCCTGCTACTTTGCCTAGCCCCCTGTCCTTCGTGCCCTTTGACTAAGCACTCCTTCTCCCCTTGTTGGGGAAAGATCCAATATTTATACTCTGGAGTCTCAGTGCACTCGCTTAGAGAGTCCACTGCGCCATGGGAGCCACTCACAGCTGGCATGACGTCATGCCGTAACTTCTACACTAGTGAGAAGTGTGAGCAGCGCACATCCATGTGCCTGCTGTCACTGCAGTCCTGAGAATATGGACCGCCTGTGCCAGGGCACAAAACAGAGCCCGATGGAGACCCGTTTCGAGGCCCCCTTCAAAAAACTGCGGTGCTCAGCACTGGTGAGACCCAGCCCACTTAACGCCCTGCTCTCCCCATGAGGCTGTCCCCCACTGCGGCAAGTAGGGCCCGACTCACAGCAAACCAGACGAGGCCGTCCACCGTTCGCGAGATGGGGATGAAACCAGCACAACGCCAACGCAAGACCAGACCGCGTGCCCTCGGTGCAAAAAAGTATCACCAGCTGGGTTGGGGAGGTAGATATACCTTCCTCCCGCCCACTGGCGTGCCAGAAATGAAAGAGTAGTGCTTGGACATCCGGGAGGCCCAAACCCTAGCCCTGTTGTGTTTGTGCCATCATGTGGCACTAGGGTGGCCGCCCTCATATGAGGGGGCCCCCTGCGTGGGCAGCCTCATTCAGGACTATAAAAAAATGAAAGATGGCAAAATTAGGTTAATACAAGGTACAGAATACATATATACAAAGTTGAGCTCATGTGAGTGCCAGGTGGCCACAAGGGTCATGAAATGGATTCAATCAATCAATCAATCAATCAGAACATTTATAGAGCACGCTATTCACCCTTTAGGGTCTCAAGGTGCTGGAGGGGGGGGTGTGCTGCTACTGCTTGAAAAGCGAGGTCTTGAGGTGTTTCCTGAAGGTGAGATGGTCCTGGGTCATTCGTAGGTGTGCGGGGAGGGAGTTTCATGTTTTGGCTGCCAGGTAGGAGAACGCTCTTTCTCCGGCTGTGGTTCTGCGAATCCGTGGGACGGGGGCGAGGCTGGCGGAGCGGAGCTGGCGGGTTGGAGTGTAGAACGAGAGGCGGTTGTTGAGGTATTCGGGGCCCATGCAGTGGAGTGCTTTGTGTGCGTGGGTGAGGAGCCTGAATGTGATCCTCTTGTTGATGGGGAGCCAGTGCAGGTTTCTCAGGTGGGCGGAAATGTGGCTGTGGCGAGGGATGTCGAGGAGGAGTCTCGCGGAGGCGTTCTGTATGCGTTGTAGTCGTTTCTGCAGTTTGGCGGTGGTTCCGGCGTATAGGGCGTTTCCGTAGTCCAGTCGGCTGGTTACGAGGGCTTGGGTGACCGTCTTTCTGGTTTCGGTGGGGATCCACCGGAAGATCTTTTGGAGCATGCGCAGGGTGTTGAAACATGATGATGAGACGGCTTTGACCTGCCTGGTCATCGTGAGGGAGGAGTCCAGGATGAATCCCAGGTTGCGTGCGTGGTCTGAGGGTGTCGGCGCGGGGCCCAGAGCTGAGGGCCACCAGGAGTCGTCCCATGCGGATGGGGCTTGTCCGAAGATGAGGACCTCCATTTTGTCTGAGATCAGCTCCAGGCGGCTGAGCTTCATCCAGTCTGCAACATCTTTCATTCCTTCCTGGAGGTTGGCCTTGGCGGTGGCTGGGTCTTTGGTGAGGGAGAGTATCAGCTGGGTGTCGTCGGCGTATGAGATGATGTTGATGTTAGCGTGCGATGGCGGCGAGGGGGCTCATGTAGATATTGAAGAGGGTCGGGCTGAGCGAGGAGCCTTGGGGTACGCCGCAGATGATCTTGGTGGCTTCTGAGCGGAAGGGAGGGAGGCGGACTCTCTGGTTTCTGTCTGAGACGAACAAGGTGATCCAGTCCAGGGCTTTTCCTTGGATCCCCGTGTTGAAGAGGCGGGTTATTAGGGTGCGGTGGCATACGGTGTCGAAGGCTGCGGAGAGGTCCAGGAGGATGAGGGCGGTCGTTTCTCCGTTGTCCATCAGGGTCCTGATGTCGTCGGTGGCTGCGATGAGGGCAGTCTCGGTGCTGTGGTTGGCTCGAAACCCGGACTGGGAAGGGTCGAGCGAGTTGTTTGCCTCGAGGAAAGCAGTCATCTCTTTGTTGACGGTCTTCTCGATGACTTTGGCCGGGAAGTGAAGAAGAGAGATAGGGCGGAAGTTCTTGAGATCTTTGGGGTTCACTGTGGGTTTCTTCAGTAGTGTGTTGATTTCTGCGTGCTTCCAGCTCCCTGGGAAGGTGGCTGACGTGAAGGAGTTGTTAATGATGTTCCGGAGATGGGGTGCGATGATGGAGTCAGCTTTGTTGAAGATATGATGGGGGCATGGGTCAGAGGGGAAGCCGGAGTGGATGGAGTTCATGACGGTGGTGTCTTCAGTGCTGATGGGGGTCCAGGCGCTGAGGGTGGTGGTGGGGGTTGTCGGTTCGGTGACTGGAGGCGGAGTCTGGGGTCCGAAGCTGTCATGTATATCTGCGATCTTACGGTGGAAGAACGTTGCGAGGGAGTTGCAGAGTTCTTGTGACGGTGTGATGTCGTTGTTGCTGGCACTGGGGTTGAAGAGCTCTTTGACGATGTTGAAGAGTTCCTTGCTGTTGTGGGTGTTGTTGTCAAGTCGCTCTTTGAATAATGTCCTTTTGGTGGTGCGGATCAGCTGGTGGTGTTTGCGGGTGGCGATCTTGAGGGCTGTCATGTTTCCTGTAGTTCGTTCGTGGCGCCAGGTTTTTTCGAGGGTTCGACAGGATTTCTTTGATTCTTTGAGGGCGTCTGTGAACCATGAGGTTTTCCTGTTGCTGGACATTGCCGGGAGGTTCTTCAGTGGTGCCAGGTCGTCGGCGCTGTTGGTGATCCACTGTGCGAGGTTGTGGGCTGCGTCATTGGTGTCAGCGGTTTGGGCTGGCAGGTTCAGGCTCAGCGATGAGAGGAGCTGGTCTGTGGTGATTTTGCTCCAGCATCTGCGGGGGATCTGTTGCGTGCGGTGGTGGGATGAGGTCTTTTTGAAGGTTGTTGGACTTGGCCCTTCTGGCAGGTCCCCCCCTGGTGTTTTCACTTCTTATATGTACTTTTCCCCACACAATGCTGGCTCCACCCCCTGGGGTGCGTCTGATGTCCCTAGCCTGGCCAGTGAAAAGAATCCCCCATAACCAGTTCTAGCTGGTTCTCCCCCTGCCTGCCCCTTTGGACAAAGGATGTTGTGTATAAAAAGGGTGCTGTGACACTCTGAAAATGTTCTTGTTCCCAACTTGAATCTACCAGGGGCGTGCTGCTGCTTGGGCTCAGGGTTGGCTTGCCTCCCTGGGCCCTGCCCAGCTCCTGGACATCTGATGGCTTTTCCCTTCTAGGAGCTGCTGTGCTCCACCTGAGGTCCTGGACTTCCTCTGGACTTTGCTATTTTTCATCTAGCGCTTGGGAGCGCTTTCCTCTGACCCCCAGCGCTTGGGAGCATTGATCCTCCTACCTAGCGCCTGGGAGCGCTGGTTCCTGCCCTCTAGCGCTTTGGAGCACTTCATCCCTGTTACTAGCGCTGGGAGCGCTGTATTCAACAAGCCAGTGCCCACCCAGCATTTGCCCTGTTCTACGGAGGTGCGTGACGCCCCAGCGAGTGCCTACCTCGCCTATCCCCTTATTTGGCGTATTTACGAGGAAGCCTACTCCTCGCTAACCCCCCGCCGGCCATGGGACCCTTCGTGATGCCCTCCCCCGGGCCGCGCTGGGATTGGCTGCCGGCCCGGGATTGGCTGCTGACGCCCCCCCCGGGCCGCGCTGTGATTGGCCGGCGGCCCGAGGAGCTGGTGAGACGGCTGGCGAGAGCAAGAGAAGGCAGGGGACGGCGGGAGCCTACTCCGCGCCCCTGCGTCCCCCCAGGAGAACTGCCGCTTCCCCCCCGGGGCCTCCAGGAGCGAGGGGGAGCCCCGGAGAGTGAGAGAGACCGGCGCGTCCGACCGGTGAGTGACGAGAGGGAGAGGAGGGGTGTCGGGGCACATTGCCGGTGCCCGCCCCTCCCCTCCATTGCGAGCGCTTGGGCGCTCAGAGGCCCGTGGGACCTCACCTAATGCAGAGTCCCCCGAGAGGGACTCCGCCTGTTGTTTCGAGCCCGAGAGGCTCTCCTGGGCCCCACATTGCTTCCGAGCCCTGAGAGGCTCTTTACCCATTTCTGGCCACATCGAGTCCCCAGAGGGGGGACTCCAGCGAAGACCCCCACATGATTCACGAGCCCTGAGAGGCTCCAACGTTGGCTACAGTTCCTTGAGCCCGAGAGGCTCCCCCAGGGCATTTGTTCGTCGGAGCCTGCGAGGCTCAGCCCGAGCACCCCCGTTGTTGAGCCCAGAGAGGCTCCACCCTTGGCACATTTGTTTCAAACCTGCGAGGATCAACCCCAGCCCCTCTGTTCTCGAGCCCCGAGAGGCTCTAGCGCCAGTCTGTTCTTCGAGCCCCGAGAGGCTCCAGGCGCCACTATTGTTCTGAAGAGCCCATGAGGCTCAGGGGGGCATTGCAGTTGTCCAGAGCCTGCTAGGCTCCCACGTTGGCCCCCTTCATCTACAGCTGCCCAGCACTTCGTGGGCAGCTGCCACGTGTAGGTTTATTCACGGCTCCCTGCAGCCTGTCCTGACATTGCGACATTGGGCGTCCTAGCCCCAGAAAGGCCGGTTGGCCTGTTGAAACTTATTGGCTAATGTTAAGTGTGATTTCCTGAGAGTCCTATGTGTTGCGCCTCTGAAGGTGCGTATGATGTGTTATGTGCCTTGTCATTCATTCCCTCCTGACTATCCATTGCCTCATGTAGGTTGCTTCTGGTTAGAGTGAGTTCTACTGCTAGTTCCATGAAGCTCCTGGTTGTTATGTGTTCTAGTACTAGTTCTAGGAAGCTCCCAGTTGTTATGTGTTCTAAATGCCAGTTCCATCATGTGCATATTCCTGGCAGTGGTCCCATGGCCCTGTCCTGTATATAGTCCCTTGTAACCTCTGCCCGTGCCCCTGGCACCTTGTAAATTGCGTATTTATATCTAAGTGTGTTTTTCAATACAAAGGCTGTTTTCATAGATATCTTGTGTGGAGTTCCTTTTGTGGGGGGCCCGGGAGGTTGTTGCTGGGGGTGCGTGCGCAAATGCTTTACACCTCGCCTCAGAGATAGGCCTGACTGCTCGTGCCAAGCTACCAAGGGGGTGAGCAGGGGTTGTCTTGGCGGGTGACTTCCCTACCCTAACTAGGAATGGTGATTTCTGCCTGGCCTTGGCCAACCAGGAATCCCATTTCTAACAAAGGTGAAGTGGATGCATCGATGGTCGGTCCAGTGTAGTTCAGAGGAGTGGCTGAAGGAGACGTGGTTGCTGGCAGAGAAGATGGGGTCGAGCGTGTGACCAGCGATGTGGGTGGGTGTGTTCACCAGTTGCTTGAGACCGAGGTTGTCGAGTAGGGTGGTGGTGTTGTTGTCGCTGTTTTTCTCCAGGTGGAAGTTCAAGTCCCCGAGGAGGATGTATTCTGGTGAGGCTAGGGCGTGCGGGCTGATGAAGTCGGCGATGGTTTGCCTGAATTGTGTGCGTGGGCCCGGGGGTCTGTAGATGAGCGTTCCTCTAAGGATGGTCTTGGGGTCAGTGTGAATCTGGAAGTGTAGGTGTTCGGCAGCGGGGAGTGTGTCTTCGGTGCTGGACGTGATGTTGATGGTGTTTCTGTGGACAATGGCGATTCCTCCTCCTGTTTGGTTGATGCGGTCCTTCCGGGTGATCTTGTAGCCGTCCGGGATGGCTATGGGGATGTCGGGGGCCGAGGAGGCGTTCATCCAGGTTTCCGTGAGGAAGGCGACGTCCGGTGCTGTTGTATCGAGGAGGTCCCACAGTTCGACGGCGTGCTTGTGGATGGAGCGTATGTTGAGGAGGATGCAATTGAGGTGGTTGTTGTTGTTGTGGGGTCCGGTGGGTGGTCTGCAAGATCAGAAGCAGGTGTATTTGCAGGCTTGGCAGGTGAAGGGTCCGTGAGTTTGCTTCGGAGGGGCTCGGTAGCAGGCGGGTGTTCGTCCGGTGTTGAGTGCGTTGAGGGCGGCGGAGTTGTATCTCAATCGAGTGCTCTGGGATCGGCGGGGGCCAGAGTTCCTGGTGCTGGGAGTGGTCCAGACGTGGACGGGCGCAGACGGGCTTGCCTTAGGCGTGCCTTCGGTGCGCCAGTGGCGCTCCTGCTGCGCGCGTCCGCTACACGGGTTCCATATGAGGGGCTGTGGGAGGGAGGAGCAGCTGGGAGGCGGGAGCAGGGTGGCGAATGGGAACGGCGGGGGGGCGGGCCGCAGGGAGCAGCGGGGGGAAAGACTACGGGGAAAACAACAAGGCAATACGCGGGGAGGGGCACAAAAAGTAAAAGAGGGTGAGGAGAACCAGGGGGCACAAAGGGGAGAAGACACAGGGGATGTGCAGAGGAGATAAAATACGAGTACAATACAGCAGAGACGATCGCACTCACAAAGGCAGCAGTGACGGGGACAATACCAGAGGGCAGGGGACTCACACCATCAGGCGGCGGGGCGAGGCGGCAACGAGAGCGGGGAAGCACACAACGCAGAGAGGACCTTGTGGTGGCAAGGGGGCGACCTACCTGGTGACAGGGTCAAGGGTTGAATTGTTCCTTGGAAAAGAAGAGTTTTAAAATCGGTTTTGAAAGTCCGGAAAGAGGCGGTGGTTTGGAGGATTGGAAGAAGCGAGTTCCAAATTCTAGCCACATTGCCTGAGAAGGACTGAGGGGACTTGAACCTAGGTCCCCACAAGGCATTATATTCTAAATAATAAAAAAATAACTTGCAAAACATTTGTGCAAACTTTTACAAGTTTTAAAATGCAGACCTTTTAGGACCTATGTTTCATCATGTGTGTATATTTTTGTACTCATTTCTCCCACTGTAGACAGGTGGAGGTACTGTAGTGTTAAACACTAATGGATTTAAACGTGCTTCACCAATCTGACTCCAGTCTAGCAACAGATAGGAGAATCATTTCAAACCTGAAACCACCTTCAGCAGTGTTAGACGGACCGGGAGGGTCGGCCGAGGTTACGGGGAGAGGTCTCCAGGGAGAGCCGTCTCCAACGACTGTACAGACAAGTAACTTCCCCCCCACAGACGGACACCACACAAGGTTGAAGGTTAACGAGACTTTATATGCAATTCTTAGGTTACGATGATGGATACAAGGAGGTCTGGACTCAGGGGTCCCCTCGGTTCTAGTCTCTGGTTTAGGAAAGGGGTAGCGGGACAGTCTTTGTTACCAGCGAGTGGAAAATAGCTCTCAATCCTCGAGCTCGGCGTTCTAGATGATCGGGCCGCGGCGGAGCCAGGCAGGTCCCGAGATGGACGAAGGAAAACGACGGTCCGCGGCGGAGCCTGCAGGTCCCGGTGAAGATGGCGGTTACAACGGTCCGCGGCCACGCCAGCAGGTCCCGACGACGATGAAGGTGATGAAGATTACGACGGCTGTGGCAGCGCCAACAGGCAGGACGATGGTGCACAAGACAGAGCTACGGCAGCGCCAGTAGTCCGTCCAGGATGAGTTCCTCTTTACGTCTCTCGACTCCAAGATACAACTGCCTTCCTGCTCTGGAGCTGCCCCAGTTATAGGGCTGGCGTGCTTTGATGTCCGGACCCTCGCACTTGGAGGTCGGGAGGTCCGGGATGAGGGAGTCCAGACACCCAGCAGGGGGGTGGAGCCAGCGCCCGGGGAGGCGATGGGCGAGCGGCACTTGGTGGGGGAGAGCCATCGGCACCTCTTTCTCCCATTGACTTGCCAAGTAGCCCGCTCACCTCCTGGGTGGAGGGTGGTGCCGGAATGTCTGAGGCCGGGCCAGGCCCAGGGTTGAGGTCGATCGGGGGTCAGGCGGCCTCGTGGTGGAGTGTCCAAGATGGCGCCCCAGGCTGGGCGCGTGGGCCGGCAGTGGATCGGACCCACGAGGTTGACATGCTCGAGGGCAGGGGTCCCTGAGGGGACGGAGGACGTGCAATGGTGGTGTGTGGTACTTGCGGGACTGGACTCAGGCCTGGTTGGGCCGGGGGAGAGCGGCCCTTCATGTGGCCTGTCCAACATGCGTCCCCCCCAGCTGAAGGCGGGGAGAGTTACCCATCCTCTTGGGGACTCTCCTCGTCGAGGCGGAAAAACCGGGACAGGCCATCCGCGTTGGCGTGATCTGGCCCAGGCCGGTGTTCGACTGTGAAGTCCATACCTTGCAAGGAGATGGACCAGCGTAGCAACTTGGGGTTCTCCCCCCGCATATGCATCAGCCACTGCAGGGGTCGGTGGTCGGTCTGCACCCGAAAGTGGGTGCCAAAAAGGTAGGGCCGGAGCTTCTTGAGGGCCCATACCACAGCGAAGGCTTCCCTCTCTATGGTGCTCCAGTGTTGCTCCCGTGGTAGGAGTCTCCGGCTGATGAAGGCCACCGGTTGATCAAGGCCTTCGGTGTTCACTTGAGACAGGACTGCCCCAATGCCCTGGTCGGAGGCGTCCGTCTGGACGACGAACTCCCGGCTGTAGTCTGGGGCCTGGTGCACAGGGGCGGAACACATGGCGGCCTTCAATTGTTCAAATGCAGTTTGACACTCTGGGGTCCAGGTGACTTTCTTGGGCTGGTTCTTTGACGTGAGTTCTGTGAGGGGCCCCACTATGGTACCATAGTCTTTCACGAACCTTCGGTAATAGCCCGTGAGGCCCAGGAAGGCTCGTACCTCGGTTTGGGTGATGGGGGGCTGCCAGGCCTGGATGGCGGCAATTTTCAGCTGTAGAGGGGCCACTAGGCCGCTTCCGACCTGGTGTCCGAGGTAGGTTACAGACCCTTGCCCAATTTGACACTTGCTGGCCTTGATCGTGAGGCCAGCTCGCTGAAGGGCTTGCAGCACTGCTCGGAGGTGGTGGAGGTGCTCGGTCCAATGGTGGCTGTATACAGCAATGTCGTCTAGGTAGGCGGCGCTGAATCCTTCGAGCCCCGCCAGGACCTGATTGACGAGCCGTTGGAATGTTGCTGGGGCATTCTTCATGCCGAAGGGCATGACCGTGAAATGGTAATGGCCATCGGGGGTGGAGAAGGCAGAACGTTCTTGCGCCCGGGGTGTGAGGCCGATCTGCCAATAGCCTGCTGTCAGGTCGAAGATGCTGAGGTAGCGGGCAGCTCCCATTCGGTCGACTAGTTCATCTGCCCGGGGGATGGGATGCGCGTCTGTTCTGGTGACCGCATTCAAGCCCCGGTAGTCGACGCAGAACCGGAGTTCTGGTGTGGTGCCGGGGGCAGCTGCTTTGGGGACCAGTACGACAGGGCTGGCCCAGGGACTGTCTGAGGGCTCGATGACCCCGAGCGTGAGCATCTTGGTTATTTCTTCCTGGATGCAGGCCCGTACCCGGTCTGGCACGCGGTAGGCCCGGTGGCGGATAGGGGGGCTGTCCCCGGTGTCCACATCGTGCACACACCAGGAAGTGACACCTGGGGTGAGGGAGAACAGGCTGGAGAACTGTGATAGGAGGGCTTGACACTCTTGGCGTTGTTCTCTGGTGAGGGCCTCTGAGAGCCGGACCCCATCCACGGAGCCGTCTTGCTCTTGAGTCCGTAGGAGGTCAGGGAGAGGCTCGGAGTCTTCTTCAACCCCAGTGTCTGTGGCCATCAGGAGGCTGAGCTCTGTTCGCACAAAGTGGGGCTTTAGTCTGTTAGCGTGGAGGACCCGGAGAGGGTTCCGGGAGGATTCCATGTCGATGAGATAGGTGGCAGGACCCTTGCGCTCTATTACTTTGAAGGGCCCCGTCCATTTGTCTTGTAGGGCGCATGGCTCAGTGGGGGACATCACCCATACCTGTTGGCCAGGTTCGAATTCAATGGATGAGGCATTCTGGTCATACCATTTTTTCATGTCCTCTTGATTAGCCTCTAGGTTGGCCTTCGCTAGTTCTCTGAACCGCCGGGTCTGGTTGCGGAGGGTGAGGAGGTACCGGAAGACATCTGGAGGGTTCTTTAACGGGGGCATCTCCCAGCCTTCTTTGACGAGACTGAGCGGCCCTCGCACTGGGTGTCCATATAGCAGTTCAAATGGGCTGAAGCCCAGGGATTTCTGGGGGACCTCTCGATACGCGAAGAGGAGGCACGGCAGCAGCACATCCCACTGGCGACGGAGGGGCTCTTCCAACCCCCCGATCATTCCCTTTAGCGTGCGGTTGAACCGCTCAACGAGTCCGTTCCCTTGAGGGTGATAGGGGGTTGTGAATCGGTAGGTGACCCCGCACTGTTGCCAGAGGGACTTCATGTATTTGGAAATAAAGTTCGTGCCTCTGTCGCTGACGACTTCTCGGGGGAAGCCCACACGGGAGAAGATCCCCATCAGGGCCCGGCCGACTACCGGGGCTGTCACAGTTCGCAGAGGAACAGCCTCCGGGTAGCGGGTGGCGTGGTCCACTAGCACCAAGATGAATCGATGGCCTTGTTTTGTGCGTGGGTCCAAGGGCCCCACAATGTCTATTCCGACTCTCTCAAACGGGGTAGTGACCACGGGAAAAGGTTGCAGGGGGGCCTTTAGTTTGCGGCCGCTCTTTCCACTGGCTTGGCACGTGGGGCAAGATCGGCAATGCTGGTGCACATCGTTCCTCATTTTGGGCCAGAAGAAGTGGGTCACTAGGCGACTGTAGGTTTTATCTTGTCCCAGATGTCCTGCCAGGGGGACATCGTGGGCCAGGTTTAACAGGAAGTCTCTGAAACGGAGGGGTACCACTAGTACTCGGTTGCTCCCCAGCTCGGCGATTCTTTGCTCGCTGTACAGCAGATCATTGTCCCAGTAGACCCAATGAGTTCCGGAGGTATCCCCTGCGCTTTGGGCGAGCGCTTGCTGGCGGAGTCCCTCGAGGGAGGGACAGGTCTTCTGTTCTTGGCGAAATTGTTCTTGCGTGGGCCCCCCTTCTTGAGGCCACTGGTCGAGGTTAGCGAGGTCGGTAGGTTGAGCTGGTTCGGAGGGAATGTTATGGTCGGTGGTTTCGGCTGGGGCGACCGGAGGCGGTGGCGCCGGCCATTCGGGTTCTTCTGGCCGGTGGTTGGCACGGGCGGCCATGGAACGGGTGGTGACGCACGCCCAGTCTGGGACGCCCAACATCCCCAGGTGTTCCTTTCGCTCCACGGCGGCCCACGGAGAGCTTTCCAGGTCATTGCCCAGGAGGCAGTCTACGGGGGCATCGTCTCGGACCGTTACTTTCAACATGCCGGAGACCCCCCCCCATTCGAAGGGGACGCAGGCCATCCGACACAGGCTTTCCGAGTTATCGGCTGATCGTACAGGGCAGAGAATGTTCGGTAGATACTGTTCTGGGGCCACCAGGTGACAGCGGACGGCTGTCACACTGGCCCCGGTGTCACGAAGGGCTTCGGCCTGGCGTCCATTGATGCTCACCCATTGGCTGTACTTCTGGGTGTTAGCGGGTAGGGGGACCCGCGGGACCATGTCTTTCCCCCCTAAGCAGGCTAGAGCCATGGCGGCTGGCTCCCACTCTTGATGCTCTTGTTCGTATTCCTCCTGCTCCTCGGAGATCTGTTCTTCCCCTAGGGCTGCAGCGGCCACTTGGCGGGGTCTTGGGCTCTGGTACTGCGGGCAGTTTGGGTCGTTCGCATAGTGGCCGACTCGTTGACATCGGTGACACGTGACATTGGCTCTGTACCCCGGTCGCGCTGGGGTGCTGCCCCGGTTGGCCGGGGGGGTGGTGTTGGTAGCGGGGGCGACCGGGGCGTTGTCTCTTCCTCGCCCTTGGCCCCCTCCTCCTCCTCTGGGTCGGTGCTGACCATTGTTGTTCCGGTTCTGTTCGTAGGACCCATTCCGGCCCACTCTGGTGATCTCCCACCGGTCAGCTTCGGCTGCGAGCTGCCGGGGATCCGTTAACTTGCTGTCGAGGAGGTGCTGGCGGAGTTCAATGAAGCAATTGTTCGACAGATGCTCCCATACCATCAGATTAAATAGTTGCTCGTAGGTCGTGACGTTGTTTCCTCGGATCCAGCCCTCGAAGGCTCGGCTAAAGTATGTTACATAGTCCACCCAAGTTGTACCCGGGATGCGGGTGCAGTCTCGGAACCTCTGACGGTACATCTCGGGTGTGAGACCATAGCGGGTGAGGAGTGCCGCTTTCATATGGTCGTAGGAGGTCATCTGGTGGTCCGGGAGCTGTAGTAGGGTGTCGCGGCCCTCATTGAGGAATCTTCCCCAGAGACCGGCTCCCCAGTCGCTTCTATCGATCCGGTGTGCAGTCATAGCGATTTCATAGGCTTTAAACCATTGCTGGATGTCGTCCTCTCTGAAATATTCTCGGACAACATCCTTGGGGATGTGTACCTTTTTGTCTGTGGCCCCTGAGGTGGGGGGTCGCTCGGGCACCCCTGCTTTTTTATTCTGCTTGCGTAGGTTGATCTCGGCTAGGTTTCGTTCGTGTTCGTACGCTAGTTTCTTTTCCTCGAGCTCCCTTTGTCTCTGTTTCTCCTCTCTTTCTTCTCGGAGACGCAGGTGCTCTAAGTTGATTTTTTGTTCGGCCAACTTAAGTTCAACGTCCATTTTAAGTCGGGCCATTTCTAGTTCGTGTAGTCGGGTCCTTTCTCTTTCCTGGATCTCGTCTTGCGAGAGACCCGTTCTTTGCCCTTCAGGGGCCGTGGTCGTTTTTTCTACGGTGCTTTGATCAGGGGTTCCGGCAGCCCCGGTCTCTGCCCAAGATTCTAGGGCATGCTTAAAATCGTCCTTGGTACTCAGTCCGGTGGTAGCGATACCCAGTTCGATGCAGAATTGTTTTAGTTCACGATGGTTGTACTCCTCCAATTTCTCCATTTGGAATTTCTCGGTTGATCCGCTCTCTTTCGTGGTCATTGTGACTTCGTCGTGGGGTGAGCTACTCTCTGTACGTTTATGCGGTGATTCGGATCGCGCCGCTGGCCACCAATGTTAGACGGACCGGGAGGGTCGGCCGAGGTTACGGGGAGAGGTCTCCAGGGAGAGCCGTCTCCAACGACTGTACAGACAAGTAACTTCCCCCCCACAGACGGACACCACACAAGGTTGAAGGTTAACAAGACTTTATATGCAATTCTTAGGTTACGATGATGGATACAAGGAGGTCTGGACTCAGGGGTCCCCTCGGTTCTAGTCTCTGGTTTAGGAAAGGGGTAGCGGGACAGTCTTTGTTACCAGCGAGTGGAAAATAGCTCTCAATCCTCGAGCTCGGCGTTCTAGATGATCGGGCCGCGGCGGAGCCAGGCAGGTCCCGAGATGGACGAAGGAAAACGACGGTCCGCGGCGGAGCCTGCAGGTCCCGGTGAAGATGGCGGTTACAACGGTCCGCGGCCACGCCAGCAGGTCCCGACGACGATGAAGGTGATGAAGATTACGACGGCTGTGGCAGCGCCAACAGGCAGGACGATGGTGCACAAGACAGAGCTACGGCAGCGCCAGTAGTCCGTCCAGGATGAGTTCCTCTTTACGTCTCTCGACTCCAAGATACAACTGCCTTCCTGCTCTGGAGCTGCCCCAGTTATAGGGCTGGCGTGCTTTGATGTCCGGACCCTCGCACTTGGAGGTCGGGAGGTCCGGGATGAGGGAGTCCAGACACCCAGCAGGGGGGTGGAGCCAGCGCCCGGGGAGGCGATGGGCGAGCGGCACTTGGTGGGGGAGAGCCATCGGCACCTCTTTCTCCCATTGACTTGCCAAGTAGCCCGCTCACCTCCTGGGTGGAGGGTGGTGCCGGAATGTCTGAGGCCGGGCCAGGCCCAGGGTTGAGGTCGATCGGGGGTCAGGCGGCCTCGTGGTGGAGTGTCCAAGATGGCGCCCCAGGCTGGGCGCGTGGGCCGGCAGTGGATCGGACCCACGAGGTTGACATGCTCGAGGGCAGGGGTCCCTGAGGGGACGGAGGACGTGCAATGGTGGTGTGTGGTACTTGCGGGACTGGACTCAGGCCTGGTTGGGCCGGGGGAGAGCGGCCCTTCATGTGGCCTGTCCAACAAGCAGCTACATAGATTCAACACGCATTGGAAATGCAACAGGTCTCGCATTTTTTGGTGTTGGACCGACTGGCATTGTAAATTGCAATTTACTTTACCAACGTGTTATGGAGTGTATGTATGTGGTGTGTTGTGGAATTATGTGGGTTGGATTCGATTAGTTAGTTGTGTAACTGTGTGGAGTAGAATTGTGGGGAGTGGATTTGTGTAGAAGTATGTGGCATGGAGTCCTGTCGAATTATGTGTATAGTAATTAAGTGTACTGGAATTATATGTAGAGGGATTGTGTGTTTTGGAGAGTAATTATGTGGAATGGTGTTTTGTGCTGTGGAATGGTATGTAGTGGATTTTAATGATGTGGTGTGCTGTTGAGGGCTGCCTTCTATAACACAAAAACTTGTACAAATAATACTTTTAAAATTACGTAATGCATGATGTAAACGGTCAAACATTAATGTAAACGGCCAACCATGTATGTACTTGGTAAAGATATGCCCTCCACACCTTAATAAAACAAAGAACTCATTTGTGTGTTTTGTAGGTCTCGCTGAGCCAGCCTGCATGCACTGTCAGCGAGACATTTAGTAAAGGTTTCAAAAGTGCTACCCACCACAGGCTTGCAGGCGACCAGCTTGCTAGAACGCGCACACGCGTGCGCGACGTGCAAAGAACTTTTTCCCGTCACACGCACAACTCGCGTCACCACGTGGAAAACAGATGAAATGCAGCAGCAAAAGAGCATTGTGCGCAGCCATCTTCAACAGATGAAGCAACCACTCTTTAGCTAATTGAAATCAACCTTGCATAGCAATGTCACTCTAAAGTTTTCTTTCTCTCATTTTATTGGTTAACAGATTGTTTGTTGCCCTATGAATAAGGACCGCTGAAGGGCACAGGCCCAGAGTTTTTGAGCAGTGGTATAAAATGGTATGTGCCGGGCAGAGCGCTTCGATCAGCCGAAGGCAGAATGGTTGCGGTTCCACGTGTAAAAAAGGCCAGATGGGGAGGAAACAGCTTCTTGTTCTCCGCTGCAAAAGCCTGGAACAACCTGCCGGGGCATCTCAGAAATGCCTTAGAGTTACTTTCATTTCGAAAGGGGCTTAAGACCTGGATATTTATGGAAAAGTCCCCCCGTCTAGCTCCGGAGTCAGTAAGTAGCGCCAGGACGCCTTTGGGCAGAAGTGCGCTTTATAGCTCATAAATAAATAAATAATGCTCCAATGCTTTGCATTGAAATCATGTTCATCCTGATCTGTTTTTCCTCTATGAATGTGACCGCTGGCTATTTGTGAGGGTGAGCGCACTCCGGGCGCCGCGCCAGCAGAGCTGTCAGTCCTCCGCCCGCAGGCCCGCTCCGGGCAGTCACGAGTCACAAGATGTATGTGCTTGAACCACAATGACCTTCCTCTGCTCCAGCGCCTCTTCCTCTCTCCTCACCGGCCTCTAGCTCTGGTCTACAGCCCGCCTCCCGCATACTGCTTTTAATGCCCCTTTACCCTCTTGAACGATTCCTCACTGTCATTGGCTCTGCTCAGAATGCCTTTACATCCCTGTACTTCATCTGACTCTTTTCCTCAGCTTCTTCTTCTGTTTCACTGCCTCAATCTCTCCAAAAGCTAGGAGGGACACTCCGTCACTGCCTTTCTTTTCTTCACTGTCTGCACCTCTGCGAAGACTGAGCCCGATTCTCCATTTCCTTTATTCTGTTTTTCCATCACTGCTCGTCATTGCCTGTCATTCGTAGCACCGACCTCTCTTTAATGACTGTTTGACTTTCATTCACTACCTCAACGTCTCCACTGCCCATGTCGGCTTTTGTGCTTCCCTTAGACAGATTCTCCTATTCCACCACCTCTTCTCCACTGCCTGTACTTCCCATTCACTGCCTCTTGTTCACTGCAAATCCTTCACTATCTGTACTTCCCATTCACTCCCTCTTCTTCCCTGACTCTCCTTCACTGCCTGTACCTCCCATTCCCTGCCACTCTTTTACTGTCTCTTTCACTACCCTCCCTTCACTGTCTGTACTTCCCATTCACTGCCTCTCATGTAAATGTAAATGTAAATGTGGGATACTTGTAAAGCGCACTGTTACTCTACCCGAGTGTCCTGGCGCTATAGACCGCTGGGGAACCCGTCCTGGTTTTCCCTGTGAGATGGCCCCTTTCTGGGTATCTCCAGGGTGAAACCAGGCATCCCCAGCGTCTGTGGGGGGCCGTTGTGGAGATGAGGTAAGCTTAATGCCCAGAGTTGCCGAGTGTGTTCCCTGGTTAGAGTAGGGACTGAGGTGAGAATTATCAAGTCCGCTGACCCTGGTCCAAGACCCTGCCGTGTCGGGAATTGAACCCTGGTCCCGGGCCATTCTCTGCTTACAGGTCTGCCGCCTCTAACCACTGAGCCACACCACTCCACTCCCTCTTCTTCCTTGACTCTCCTTCACTGTCTGTACTTCTCACTCACTGCCTCTCATTCACCCCCTCTTCTTCCCCGACTCTCCTTCACTAGCCAATAGGTCTCCCCTTGGGGACCTTATAAGTATTTAGTTATGCAACACAATATCCTTGGTCCAACAACATCAACCGTTGCGTGGCTAAACACTTATAAGGTCCCAAAGGCAAGACCTATTGGTTATGCCAATGCTTGGTTCTGTAGAAATTTGTACAGCATGCTCATTGCTTAGCGAGTCACAGGGTGCAGCTGCAAGCGTTGTATAAAAATTAGAAGGACTAGGTTTAAGTTAAAGTTAACAGTACCCTATTATGATTTTTCTTCCCTTCTCCCCATCTTGATTATTTTTCACAAGGAATAAAACATTTTTCCTGTGAAAAACAATCCCTTACTCTAGACCGCTCTAAAACACGTGTTTTGGTCTCCCTAACACCAAAATGTGCACTGCCAGCATTTGTGAGCACTGGCGTGAGTGTAATACTCTAAGGTGGCTTGACTCATTAAGATTATGTCTGGGTTCACATCTGCCAACCCGCCCGCCCCCAGGAATACATATGTTCACACCCCTGCCACTATATCCAGCTTTGTGTAAAAGCATTCTTACTGTACTAAATTGCATAAAATACCGATTATGTGACTATTGAGATTTTAGTTGACAACTCCAAAAATGACTTTTTTGCTCACTTAAAGATTTGATGCACAAAAAGTTTCTGAATTGGGCCCACACTAATGACAAATGAGATTACCAAAAGCCCTTGGGCTCCTGTTCTTCAGTCTAAACTGGTATGCGTTCTTGCCACAGATGATTTGAGTGTGCATGTGAGTTGCAGCTATGCCTAGAATATTCTAGAGCTGCATTTCTGCATTCTCTCCCATGGCGGCACAAGTTATAGCCCGGACTGTCTATAGGAGTCGCACAGAACACAGTGCCGTTTCACGCTATGGAAGCTTCGAGGATCTGTCTTTGCCCCTGTTCTGTTGCGCCAAGAAGAACAGACATAGTTTTTCAGACCTCACTAGCCCGTGTGTGTTGTTGTTAACATATTTAAATCCTAATCATCGCATAAATCAGCACCACCTCAGTATCAACGCAGTATCACTCAGCATCATCTCAGCATCATTCAGCACCACCTCAGTATCACTCAGCATCACCTCCGCACCACCTCAGTATCAGCGCAGAATCACTCAGCATCAGCACACCTCCACCTCAGCATCACTCAGCACCACATGTAAATGTAAATGTAAATGTATTTATATAGCGCAAATCACCGACACGGTATCTAAGCGCTTGCTTAGGGAACCCGTCCTGGTATTCCCCTGTGAGATAACCCGGCAGGGTATCCACAAGGTGAAAGCCAGGCATCCCGCTGCGAGGGGCCGTAGTGGAGATTAAGCAAGCTATTGCCCAGAGTCGCAGAGTGTGAACCCGTGAGTCGAGTAGGCACCGGAGCAATAATTATCGAGTCCGTGGAATTTTTGAGCCCAAGACCCGCCGAGGCGGGGAATTGAACCCTGGTCCAGGACCGATCTCAGCTTCCGGGTCTGCCGCCTCTAACCCCTGAGCCACACTTCTCCACCTCGGTCTTACTTCAGAATATGGCATTGATTGATTCTCCCCTAGTCTCCGTCTGCTGCTAGTGTTGCAGTTCAGGTGCCATTTCTCAACCTCCACCCTCTCGTTGTTTATGCCCCCCCTAAAAAAAAACTAGAACAAACCAGCATTAGAACAGGTAGGAGGAAGTTGTAAGCATTGCAAGGGACACAACAACTAGAAGATGTCTTCTTAGTTATATATAAAGTAACAAAAATGCTTAAAATAAGTTTTTATTATAACTTTTCAACTTGATGCACAACAGCCACACTGCTCTACAGCATAGCTTAAAGACATTGGAAAAGCCAATAGCCCTGGTTAAACATCTATAAGGTCCCAAAGGGGAGACCTATTGGCTATGCCAATGCTTGTTTTTGTTGTTAACATATATATTCCCAGATTGTGCATTCAGCCAGACAAACACACATGCGTTCATCCTCCCAAATAATAAAATTCTATTTACCTGAATAATCAATAATCTGATCGCAAATACGGACACGCACTCGTGTTGCCTCACAACATATCACATTTCTATGTAGGTGAATAACCGGTGATCGGATCCGCAGCTGCTACTCCTCCACATACACACAACAAACTGCCCGAGACAATTTATTTAACACACACACCAAAGCAATGCTACTAACAAGGCACGGTACATCCAAGTGTGAGCGATGCCGGCTCTAGCCCGAACCACCTTGTTAACTTTCCAATGGCGTATTTTGTTCCCAGCAGACTGTTCCATGTTGTGCGGTGAAAGTCCTTTGCTAATAATAAGCCTTTACAAGCAAACAATACCTACTGTAACAAGCGCCCAAGACCATACATAAAGAAACGCTGAGAAAGTAATGAGGTTAAGTCGAAGGAGAAGAAACGGTGGCGACAGAAAGAGGGGAGCGGGATCAAGGGAGGTGAGCACAGGAAGAAGTGCAGGGGAAGGAGAGAGGATGGGAGAAGTAATCCTGTTGCATTAAGTCTAGGACTGCGATTACTAATACTTTATTAAAATGCTTGGTTCGTCCTATGTAATGATTATCACGCCTTATATAATACTCCTTTTCTATTTTACAGTGATCTAACACCTTTGGTAATGTCCGCTCTATTTAAACAAGCATTTACAATGCAATGGTCTCAGCATTGTTAAAGTTAGAGCCATTGGCATTGTTCATGACATTATTTTTATTTATGTTTTTGTTTTGAAAACATAAATAAATGACATTGTCATTTACAATACCAATAGCTTAATCGCTCGCAAATGCGAGACCTATTGCATTTGCACCCACACAGAGCCACCCACACAAAGCCACCCACACACACATACAGAGCCGCCCACACAGAGTAATTCACATAGAGCCACCCACACACACAGAGCCACCCACACAGAGCCACCTACACAGACAGAGCCACCCACGCACACACAGACAGAGCCACCCACGCGCACACAGACAGAGCCACCTACGCGCACACAGACAGACAGGGCCACCTACGCGCACACAGACAGACAGGGCCACCCACACGCACACAGACAGAGCCACCCACACGCACACAGACAGACAGAGCCACACACACGCCTGCCCAAGTTATCTGATCAGTTTTTACTATTACTGTATGTACACAACTAATGTCTAATAATCGTCATGAAGCACATATTTAATTACCGGCAGTAACACAGTGCAATACTTCAGCTTCTTTGACAATGTCCTTGTAAAGAAATACATGTTACCCGCTCTGTGTGATGAGAGGCCCAGATGCTTCCGTATTCTACTGTAGACATCATTCCTGTTGTTGCCTTCCGGGCCTGCGGTGGTGACAGAGATTCCATTCCATTTATGAAGCTAGCCAATGGAAGAGAAGGTGGGTTCAAGCCCCAGTACTGGGGACAGTGTCCTCACTTGAGTATTGGTCTCACTTGAAGTCACTTACAGAGAAAAACCAAAAGTGTGGAGTGGAACCGCTTTGAATAACCATAGTCACTGGTGAAAAATCATGGCGGCTCTCCCTTCCATTTTTTTTTTCTCACTGAGTCATCATGGAGAGTGCCAAAAGCAAAAGTCTTGCCCCTTAATAGGCCTCAAGCTGCTATTCACTGATGCGGCCTAACAAGGCACTAGATATCCGTGGTTGCTTTTATTTCCATTCAGAGGGGGCGTGGTCTGGCAGTTCGTGACTGAGTATGCACCTTTTAGAAGAACATTATGGCAAAGTGTCCAGTGAAATGGAAGGATTGCAGAAATGCCTTGGGCGAGGAGTAGCTCCAAGGGTGTGAGAGCTCTGTGAGGAAAAGAAGAGTAACAAAGCATATTTGTAAACCTAAGGCGGCCAACACTCTTTGTATCAGGAAGAGGCGGCACCAGTACTGTAAAAGAGTTTGAATTTTGACTCCAGGGGCCCAATTCACAGAATGAACTTAAGACTCAATCCTAAACTTACTACTTTTGGCATTCACAGAATGCACTTACTACTTTTTGTATTCACAGAATGCACTTACTACTTTTTGTATTCACAGAATGAACTTACTACTTTTTGTATTCACAGAATGAACTTACTACTTTTGGTATTCACAGAATGAACTTACTACTTTTTGTATTCACAGAATGAACTTACTACTTTTGGTATTCACAGAAGTTAGGATTTTGTCGTAAGTTTGTCTTAAGACAAACTTAAGACAGACTTAAGACAGACTTAAGACAGACTTAAGCTAGGATTTTGTCTTAAGTCTGTCTTAAGTCTGTCTTAAGTCTGTCTTAAGTTTGTCTTAAGTCTGTCTTAAGTCTGTCTTAAGTCTGTCTTAAGTTTGTCTTAAGTCTGTCTTAAGTCTGTCTTAAGTCTGTCTTAAGTTTGTCTTAAGACAAACTTAAGACAAAATCCTAACTTCTGTGAATACCAAAAGTAGTAAGTTCATTCTGTGAATGCCAAAAGTAGTAAGTGGATTCTGTGAATACCAAAATAGTAGTAAGTTTAGGATTGAGTCTTAAGTTCATTCTGTCAATCGGGCCCCAGATGTTGATGTGTAAGGGGAGGAGGGGTGCTATTCTTAAGGATATGAGAGGGATGTCTAGGGGTGAAGATCAGTCACAGGCTACTGGTGGTGGACTGCAGAGGCAAAAGGCACTTCAGGGCTCGTGGTGTGAGCCTGGGCACATTGCTTATTTTCCATGTGCTTAATTAAATGCACCTTTCAAAATTAAGAGTGCTTAAAGAAGGTAAATGCCCATATAAGGTACTTTGTACAAGAGTGAATATTTGAAACACAGGTTTATTACGTGACGTGTTGCTACCTCAGCTGCATGGCACATGTGACCTTACACAACAAGTGTCCCCATTACCAAAGCAAATGGCCTCTACGTACAAAGATTAGAAATGTGAGAGTCTGAGACAGCTATTTGTGAAATCAAGAATAGGTGCTCTGCGCACTCTACACAGATCCCTGCACCAGGCGCGTGAACCCACTGGGCTGCCACCTGGCCCTCCAGAGCAGATTCGGGACAGATTGAATGAGAACGGAAAGTACATATAACGAGTTTAAGCTATTGGCATTGTAAATGACAATGCCTTTTATTTTATGTTTTAAAAACTAAAAACATAAATAAAAGGCATTCTCATTTACAATGCCAATAGCTTAAACTCGCGTAAATGCGAGACCTATTGCATTGCAAATGCTTGTTTCAATACCAAGCATTGTGGCTATATGCTTATAAGCTTGCTTGGTTCTCTTCTGTGTGCATCGTGTTGAAGCCTTTGCAACACTTTTACAGCTTCTTTGTTGCTTAAATGATTCAAAGTGACGCAGAAAACTGAAGGATAATGTGGTTCATGGCTAAATGCTTATAAGGTCCCAAAGGCAGGACCGATTGCATTGCAAATGCTAGTTGACTCCTGTGAAAGGCTGGTGTCCTTACCTCAGGCCCATAATGTAAGTTGGTGCATGTATCTAGACTAGGAGCTGCGGTTTTAAGGAGATGTAACAGTTATGTGATGCAAAGCCGATATGGAAATAAAAATACACATAGAAAAATAAGCTGCAATATTCTGAAGCCAACACTGGATGGCAGCAGACTGCACAGCAAGCGATCCACAAAACCACATGCTCCAAATCACAGATGTCCGCTTAACACCAACAAGGGCCAGCAGCCAAAGATTAGTTAATAGTCTTGCAATGCCCTTAGAGAGCACAGAACAATACAACGCTCTGAGAAGAGACACCATTGAAACAAGATAAATCTACTGACTTTTCTGTTAAACAAGCATTTACAATGCAATGGTGTTGGACAGGCCACATGAAGGGCCGCTCTCCCCCGGCTCAACCAGGCCCGAGCCCGGTCCCGCAAGTACCACACACCACCATTGCACGTCCTCCGTCCCCTCAGGGACCCCTGCCCCCGAGCACGTTAACCTCGTGGATCCGATCCACTGCCGGCCCACGCGCCCAGCCCGGGCCGCCATCTTGGACACTTCACCACGAGGCCGCCTGGCCCCCGATCGACCTCAACCCTGGGCCTGGCCAGGCCTCAGACATCCCGGCACCACCATCCACCCAGGAGGTGAGCGGGCTACTTGGCAAGTCAATGGGAGAAAGAGGTGTCGATGGCTCTCCCCCGCCAAGTGCCGCTCGCCCATCGCCTCCCCGGGCGCTGGCTCCACCCCCCTGCTGGGTGTCTGGACTCCCTCATCCCGGACCTCCCGACCTCCAAGTGCGAGGGTCCGGACATCAAAGCACACCAGCCCTATAACTGGGGCAGCTCCAGAGCAGGAAGGCAGTTGTATCTTGGAGTCGAGAGACGTAAAGAGGAGCTCATCCTGGACGGACTACTGGCGCTGCCATAGCTCTGTCCTGTGCACCATCGTCCTGCCTGTTGGCGCTGCCACAGCCGTCGTAACCTTCATCCTTCATCGTCGTCGGGATCTGCTGGCGTGGCCGCGGACCGTTGTAACCGTCATCTTTCACCGGGACCTGCAGGCTCCGCCGCGGACCGTCGTCCTTCCTTCATCCATCTCGGGACCTGCTTGGCTCCTCCACGGCCCGATCATCTAGAACGCCGAGCTCGAGGATTGAGAGCTATTTTGTACTCATTGGTAACTAAAGACTGTCCCGCTACCCCTTTCCTCAACCAAAGACTAAAACCGAGGGGACCCCTGAGTCCAGACCTCCTTGTATCATACCACGTAACCTAAGAATTGCATATAAAGTCTCGTTAACCTTCAATCTTGTGTGGTGTCCGTCTGTGGGGGGGAAGTTACTTGTCTGTACAGTCGTTGGAGACGGCTCTCCCTGGAGACCTCTCCCCTTAATCTCGGCCGACCCTCCCGGTCCGTCTAACATTGGTGGCCAGCGGCGCGATCCGAATCACCGCATAACGTACAGAGAGTAGCTCACCCCACAACGAACCACAATGACAACTAAAGAGAGCGGATCAACTGAGAAGTTCCAAATGGAAAAACTAGAGGAGTACAGCCATCGTGAACTAAAGCAGTTCTGCATCGAACTAGGTATCGCTACCACCGGACTGAGTACCAAGGACGATTTTAAGCATGCCCTAGAATCTTGGGCAGAGACCGGGGCTGCCGGAACCCCTGATCAAAGCACCGCAGAAAAAACGACCACGGCCCCTGAAGGACAAAGAACGGGTCTCTCGCAAGACGAGATCCAGGAAAGAGAAAGAACCCGACTACACGAACTAGAAATGGCCCGACTCAAAATGGACGTTGAACTTAAATTGGCCGAACAAAAAATCAACTTAGAGCACCTGCGTCTCCGAGAAGAAAGAGAGGAGAAACAGAGACAAAGGGAGCTCGAGGAAAAGAAACTAGCGTACGAACACGAACGGAATCTAGCCGAGATCAACCTACGCAAGCAAAATAAAGAAGCAGGGGTGCCCGAGCGACCCCCCACCTCAGGGGCCACAGACAAAAAAGTACACATCCCCAAGGATGTTGTCCGAGAATATTTCAGAGAGGACGACATCCAGCAATGGTTTAAAGCCTATGAAATTGCTATGACTGCACACCGGATCGATAGAAGCGACTGGGGAGCCGGTCTCTGGGGAAGATTCCTCAATGAGGGTCGCGACACCCTGCTACAGCTCCCGGACCACCAGATGACCTCCTACGACCATATGAAAGCAGCACTCCTCACCCGCTACGGTCTCACACCCGAGATGTACCGTCAGAGGTTCCGAGACTGCACCCGCATCCCGGGTACAACTTGGGTGGACTATGTAACATACTTTAGCCGAGCCTTCGAGGGCTGGATCCGGGGAAGCAACGTCACGACCTACGAGCAACTATTTAATCTGATGGTATGGGAGCATCTGTCGAACAATTGCTTCATTGAACTCCGCCAGCACCTCCTCGACAGCAAGTTAACCGATCCCCGGCAGCTCGCAGCCGAAGCTGACCGGTGGGAGATCACCAGAGTGGGCCGGAATGGGTCCTACGAGCAGAACAGGAACCACAATGGTCACCACCGACCCAGAGGAGGAGGAGGGGGCCAAGGACGAGGTAGAGACAACACTCCGGCCGCCCCCGTTACCAGCACCACCCCCCCGGCCAACCGGGGCAGCACCCCGGCGCGACCGGGGTACAGAGCCAATGTCACGTGCCACCGATGCCAACGAGTCGGCCACTATGCAAACGACCCAAGCTGCCCGCAGTATCAGAGTCCAAAACCCCGCCATGTGGCCGCCGCGGCACTAGGGGAAGAACAGATCTCCGAGGAACAAGAAACAGACGAGCAAGAGTATCAAGAGTGGGAGCCAGCCGCCATGACTCTCGCGTGCTTAGGGGGAAGAGACATGGTCCCGCGGGTCCCCCTACCCGCTAACACCCAGAAGTACAGCCAATGGGTGAGCATCAATGGACAACGGGCCGAAGCTCTTCGGGACACCGGGGCCAGTGTGACAGCCGTCCGCTGTCACCTGGTGACCCCAGAACAATATCTACCGAACATTCTCTGCCCTGTGCGATCAGCCGACAACTCGGAAAGTCTGTGTCGGATGGCCTGCGTCCCCTTTGAATGGGGGGGGGTCTCCGGCATGTTGAAGGTGACGGTCCGAGACGACGCCCCCGTGGACTGCCTCCTCGGAAATGACCTGGAGAGCTCCCCGTGGGCAGCCGTGGAGCGAAAAGAACACTTGGGGATGTTGGGCGTCCCGGACTGGGCGTGCGTCACCACCCGGTCCATGGCCGCCCGTGCCAACCATCACCCGGAAGAACCAGAATGGCCGGCGCCACCACCTCCGGTCGCCCCAGCCGAGACCCCCGACCATGACACCCCCCTCGAACCTGCTCAACCTTCCGACCTCGCTAACCTTGACCAGTGGGCCCAAGAGGGGGGACCCACACAAGAACAATTTCGCCAGGAACAGAAGACCTGTCCCTCCCTCGAGGGACTCCGCCAACAAGCGCTCGCCCAAAGCGCAGGGGATACTTCCGGAACTCATTGGGTCTACTGGGACAATGATCTGTTATACAGCGAGCAACGAATCGCCGAGCTGGGGGCTAACCGAGTACTAGTAGTGCCCCTCCGCTTTAGAGACTTCCTGCTAAACCTGGCCCACGATGTCCCCCTGGCAGGGCACCTGGGACAAGATAAAACCTACAGTCGCCTAGTGACCCACTTCTTCTGGCCCAAAATGAGAAACGATGTGCACCAGCACTGCCGATCCTGCCCCACGTGCCAAACCAGTGGGAAGAGCGGCCGCAAACTAAAGGCCCCCTTGCAACCTTTTCCCGTAGTCACGACCCCATTTGAGAGGGTCGGAATAGACATTGTGGGACCCCTGGACCCGCGTACAAAACAAGGCCATCGCTTCATTCTGGTGCTAGTGGACCACGCCACCCGCTACCCTGAGGCTGTTCCTCTCCGGACCGTGACAGCCCCAGTGGTCGGCCGGGCCCTGATGGGGATTTTCTCCCGTGTGGGGTTCCCCCGAGAAGTCGTCAGCGACAGAGGCACGAACTTTATCTCTAAATACATGAGATCCCTCTGGCAACAGTGTGGGGTCACCTACCGATTCACGACCCCCTATCACCCCCAAGGGAACGGACTTGTTGAGCGGTTCAACCGCACGCTAAAAGGGATGATCGGGGGATTGGAAGAGCCCCTCCGTCGCCAGTGGGATGTGCTGCTGCCGTGCCTCCTCTTCGCCTACCGAGAGGTCCCACAGAAATCCCTAGGCTTCAGCCCATTCGAACTGCTATATGGGCACCCAGTGCGGGGGCCGCTCAGCCTGATCAAAGAAGGCTGGGAGATGCCTCCGGCCAAGAGCCCTCCGGATGTCTTCCGGTACCTCCTCACCCTCCGCAACCAGTCCCGGCGGTTCAGAGACCTAGCAAAAGCCAACCTAGAGGCCAGTCAAGAAGACATGAAAAAATGGTATGACCAGAACGCCTCATCCATTGAATTCGAGCCGGGGCAACAGGTATGGGTAATGTCCCCCACGGAGCCATGCGCTCTCCAAGACAAATGGACGGGACCCTTCAAGGTAATCGAGCGCAAGGGTCCTGCCACCTATCTGATCGATATGGAGTCCTCCCGGAATCCACTCCGAGTCCTCCACACCAACAGACTGAAACCCCACTTTGCACGAACAGAACTCAGCCTGCTGATGGCCACAGACAATGGGGTTGAAGACGACTCCGAGCCTCTCCCTGACCTCCTGCGGACCCAGGAGCAAGACGGCTCCGTGGATGGGGTCCGACTCTCGGAGACCCTCACCAGAGAACAACGCCAAGAGTGCCAAGCCCTCCTGTCACGGTTCGCCAGTCTGTTCTCCCTCACCCCAGGTGTCACTTCCTGGTGTGTGCACGATGTGGACACCGGAGACAGCCCTCCTATCCGCCACCGGGCCTACCGCGTACCTGATCGGGTACGGGCCTGCATCCAGGCGGAAGTGGCTAAGATGCTCACGCTCGGGGTCATCGAGCCATCAGACAGTCCATGGGCCAGCCCGGTCGTACTGGTCCCCAAAGCAGCCGCCCCCGGGACCACACCAGAACTCCGGTTCTGCGTCGACTACCGGGGCCTGAATGAAGTCACCAGAACGGACGCACATCCCATCCCCCGGGCAGATGAACTGGTCGACCGAATGGGAGCTGCCCGCTACCTCAGCATCTTCGACCTGACAGCAGGTTATTGGCAGATCGGCCTCACACCCCGAGCACAAGAACGTTCTGCCTTCTCCACCCCCGATGGCCACTACCATTTTACGGTCATGCCCTTCGGCATGAAGAATGCCCCAGCAACTTTCCAACGGCTCGTCAATCAGGTCCTGGCGGGGCTCGAAGGGTTCAGCGCCGCCTACCTAGACGACATCGCTGTGTACAGCCACCATTGGACCGAACACCTCCACCACCTCCGAGCCGTACTGCAAGCCCTTCAGCGAGCTGGCCTCACGATCAAGGCCAGCAAGTGTCAAATTGGACAAGGGTCTGTGACCTACCTCGGACACCAGGTGGGAAGCGGCCTAGTGGCCCCTCTACAGCTGAAAATTGCCGCCATCCCGGACTGGCAGCCCCCTATCACCCAAACCGAGGTACGAGCCTTCCTGGGCCTCACGGGCTATTACCGAAGGTTCGTGAAAGACTATGGTACCATAGTGGGGCCTCTCACCGAACTCACATCAAAGAATCAGCCCAAGAAGGTGAACTGGACCCCAGAGTGTCAAGCGGCATTCGAACAGTTGAAGGCCGCCATGTGTTCCGCTCCTGTGCTCCAGGCCCCAGACTACAGCCGGGAGTTCGTCGTCCAGACGGACGCCTCCGACCAGGGCATTGGGGCGGTCCTGTCTCAAGTGAACACCGAAGGCCTTGATCAACCGGTGGCCTTCATCAGCCGGAAACTCCTACCACGGGAGCAACGCTGGAGCACCATAGAGAGGGAAGCCTTCGCTGTGGTATGGGCCCTCAAGAAGCTCCGGCCCTACCTTTTTGGCACCCACTTTCGGGTGCAGACCGACCACCGACCCCTGCAGTGGCTGATGCATATGCGGGGGGAAAACCCAAAGTTGCTACGCTGGTCCATCTCCTTGCAAGGTATGGACTTCACAGTCGAACACCGGCCTGGGTCAGACCACGCCAACGCGGATGGCCTGTCCCGGTTTTTAAAGGTGGAGCTATTGGCATTGCTCATGACATTTCTTTTTTTTCCTTAAATCATAAATAGATGGCATTGTCATTTACATTGCCAATACACAGCACTCTGCACTCAACAGCACACACCACTCTGCACCTGCACTCACTGCTCTGCACACTCACTCTGCACTCACTACTCTGCATTCCGCACTCACTACTCACTGCTCTGCACTCACTGCTCTGCACTCACTGCTCTGCACTCACTACTCACTACTCTGCACTCACTGCTCTGCACTCACTGCTCTGCACTCACTGCTCTGCACTCACTGCTCTGCACTCACTGCTCTGCACTCACTACTCACTACTCTGCACTCACTACTCACTACTCTGCACTCACTGCTCTGCACTCACTGCTCTGCACTCACTACTCACTACTCTGCACTCACTGCTCTGCACTCACTGCTCTGCACTCACTACTCACTACTCTGCACTCACTACTCACTACTCTGCACTCACTACTCACTACTCTGCACTCACTACTTGTTGGACAGGCCACATGAAGGGCCGCTCCCCCTCTGCCCGACCAGGCCCGAGCCCGGTCACTCAAGTGTCACACACCACCACTTCACGCTTTCCGTCCCCTCCGGGACCCTTGCCTCTGAACATACCGACCTCGTGGGCCCGATCCACTACTGGCCCGCGCACCCCGCCTGGGCGCCATCTTTGGACACTCCGCCACGAGGCCGCGTGGCCCCCGATCGACCCCAACCCTGGGCCTGGCCAGGCCTCAGACATCCCGGCACCACCATCCACCCAGGAGGTGAGCGGACTACTTGGCAGGTCAATGGGAGAAAGAGGTGTCGATGGTTCTCCCCCGCCAGGTGCCGCTCGCCCACAACCTCCCCGGGCGCTGGCTCCACCCCCCTGCTGGGTGTCTGGACTCCCTCATCCCGGACCCCCCGACCTCCAAGTGCGAGGGTCCGGACATCAAAGGGCATCAGCCCTATAACTGGGGCAGCTCCAGAGCAGGAAGGGAGTTGTATCCTGGAGTCGAGAGACGCAGAGAAGAACTCATCCTTGACGGACTACTGGCGCTGCCGTAGCTCTGCCTTGCGCACTATCGTCCTGCCTGTTGGCGCTGCCGCAACCTTCGTAAACCTTCATCGTCGTCGGGACCTGCTGGCGTGGCCGCGGACCGTTTGTAACGACCATCTTCATCGGGACCTGCTGGCTCCGCCGCGGACCGTCGCTTCTTTCGTCCATCTCGGGACCTGCTGGCTCCGCCGCGGCCCGATCATCTAGAACGCCGAGCTCGAGGATTGAGAGCTATTTTCATCTCTTGGTAACAAGACTGTCCCGCTACCCTTTTCCCAATCCAGAGACCAGAATCGAGGGGACCCCTGAGTCCAGACCTCCTTGTACCATTCTACCGTACTTAAAGAATTGCTTATAAAGTATCGTTAAACCTTATCCTTGTGTGGTGTACGTCTGTGGGGGGGAAGTTACTTGTCTGTACGATCGCTGGAGACGGCTCTCCCCGGAGACCTCTCCCCTTATCCTCGGCCGACCCTCCCGGTCCGTCTAACATTGGTGGCCAGCGGCGCGATCCGAATCACCGTATAATCGTACAGAAAGTAGCTCACCCCACGACGAAATCACGATGACAACCAAAGAAAGCGGATCCACCGAGAAATTTCAGATGGAGAAATTGGACGAGTACAACCATCGTGAATTAAAACAATTCTGCATCGAACTAGGTATCGCTACCACCGGTCTAAGTACCAAAGACGATTTCAAGCATGCCCTAGAGTCCTGGGCAGAAACCGGGGCCGTCGGAACCACCGACCAAAACATCGCAGCAGTAGAAAAAAACACCACGGCCCCCGAGGAGCGAAGAACGGGTCTCTCGCAGGACGAGATCCAGGAACGAGAAAGAACACGACTACATGAACTAGAAATGGCCCGGCTCAAAATGGATGTGGAACTTAAGTTGGCCGAACAAAAACTGAGCTTAGAGCACCTGCGTCTCCGAGAGGAAAGAGAGGAAAAACAGAGACAAAGGGAGCTCGAGGAAAAGAGACTGGCATATGAACACGAGCGCAAATTAGCTGAGATAGACTTACGCAAGCAGAACAAAGAGTTAGGGGTGCCCGAGCAACCCCACACCCCAGGGGCAACAGAGAAAAAGGTACACATCCCCAAGGATGTCGTTCGAGAATACTTCCGAGAGGACGACATCCAGCAATGGTTCAAGGCCTACGAAATCGCTATGACCGCCCACCGGATCGATCGAAGCGACTGGGGAGCCGGTCTATGGGGGAGATTCCTCAATGAGGGCCGCGATGCCCTGCTGCAGCTCCCGGACCACCAGATGACCTCCTATGACCACATGAAAGCTGCCCTCCTCACCCGCTATGGGCTCACACCCGAGATGTACCGTCAGAGGTTCCGAGACTGCACCCGCATCCCGGGTACAACTTGGGTGGACTACGTGAACTATTTTAGCCGAGCCTTCGAGGGCTGGATCAAAGGAAGCAATGTCACAACTTACGAACAACTCTTCAATCTCATGGTGTGGGAGCATCTATCAAACAATTGCTTCATTGAGCTCCGCCAGCACCTCCTCGACAGCAAATTGACTGACCCACGGCGCTCGCAGCCGAGGCTGACCGGTGGGAAATCACCAGAGTGGGCCGAAATGGATCCTATGAACAGAACCGGAACAGCAACGGTCAGCACCGTCCCCGAGGAGGAGGAGGGGGCCAAGGACGCGGAAGAGACAACGCTCCGGTCGCCCCCGCTACCAGCACCACCCCCCCGGCCAACCGGGGCAGCACCCCGGCGCGACCGGGATACCGAGCCAATGTCACGTGTCATCGATGCCAACGAGTCGGCCACTATGCAAACGACCCAAATTGCCCACAGTACCAGAGCCCAAGACCCCGCCAAGTGGCCGCTGCTGCTCTGGGGGAAGAATATTTATAAGGGGGGTTTTACCCAGTTAGTAATACAGGGACCTGGGTTGTCAATGAGTAATGGGAAGGGGTCCCAGTATTCAGGAAAACATTTAACCAAAAGAATGAAACATAATCAAACAAACATAAATTCAGTCCACATTGTTTAATTCACAATGGGATGATACAAATGATATGTAAACTTTGCACAATGATTAAACCGTAGTTATTGAAAGTGCCCCAAAGGGAAGGACAGGGGGGTATTGTGAAATAGTGCTGGGAATAGGTGAGGGAAAGTGCAAGGAATCGTACGTAATAGTAAAATCAGTAATTCACACTTAATTTACAGGGTTACAGCATCTGTACCATAGAGTATGACCACCTGGTTCATGTAACTTATTTATAAACAAAAATCATACTCCAAATGTTCCATGAATGAAGGCAATGTGGTGTGGAGTTGACAATGAAGAACCGTAAGCCGTCGACGTTTCGACCCCCTTGTGTGCAGATATTAATGTTAATCTTGCGGTGGGGTCTTCATCAGGACCAGGGTGTAGGGGACACGTGACCTATTTAGAATGCAAATATATATATTAAAATTACGGGCGAGTATCCCTAAATTATTTCAAAAAGCGATGCATACCATCCATAAAATGGAAAGTCTCGCCAAGCTGGCTGAGATGGGGTGATTAACTATCCGCGCAAGTCATGGCATGTAATTGAATCTAGTCAACATGTGTATTTATAATTCAAAGAGTGAAAAGTCAATCAAGAGTCAAAAAACATATGGAGATATGCCTGATCAGCACTAGTGGACAGGTCAGTACTCACTACGAAGTATTTTAATAAAATCACCTGAATAGCCCCAATGCTTAATTAAGGCACAGGGTGCGTTTCCAAATGGATGCATGGTTGGGTATAATAGATGCTATGCACAACAGAGTACACGTCAAAGTGAGACTTACCACGGGTGTGGTATCTACAGGACCCGATAAAGTGAAGATTCAGGGTCACTTGGAGGAGAATCTAATAAAAATACATTTAAAAGACAAAACTCATAAAAGAGGCCATGTTTGGAAATGCATTTGTAAATTATCCACATGGTGAGGGGACTCACCGTGGTGTAGTCGAGATGCTGCTAATCTGTTAGATGATCGGAGGGTTTACTGATACCAACGGCGTTATTGCAGTCTGACAAAATGAAACGATAATACTCATTAGAAAGCTCTTAATGGCGACAGACAGCAACAAACAGTCTGACTAGTGGTCAAATGGGACCAAGTCAAAACGTCTCACCGGTTAGGCGTCTTCAAGACACGTCCCGCGAGGATCGTGTTCTATGATGGTTGAATAGGTCTAAGCAGAAAGAAAGGTACAGGGGCATTAGCGTAAAATTGCCTGTCTGGGTAACTGGAAAAAAACGTGGGAGCCCTCAGGCGATGGGAGAGCCTGCTTACCGGTTGTGGAATGAATCCGGTTCCCGACGCTGCTCTCGATTGAAATGGCGAGGCAGTGTTCCGGGTGTCGGAATGTAACCAAGGAGACTGGGTCACGTGGTGACCGTCTCACATCGTAAACATAGTAGAAAGACTCCCGCGAGAAAGCGGAGTAGTGGTTACAGGACATATCCAAAGATGTAATGCCCTGATGTGATCGGAACAATGGACCAACAAGCTGGAATTAATTATTATTACAGATTAGTGATGTACTGAAATGGGTGGTCTATACGGTATCTACATATCAATTTAGATAGACTGGTGACGCCGTACTGTGACATTCCAACGTGTGGCATACATTGTTAAATGCTATATAGTTGACTTAATTTAACAGTGCTATTGACCTGTGCATAGTATAATTATGATGAATATATGTTATGAATTTTGAAACGCTAAAAATGCGGTGTAGCCTAACACAACAAGCTGTAGACCGAATTGCCTCGTCACAGTCTTGAGGGCAACCCGATGGATACTGTATGTACCTTTTCATGGCACAGATGTCCTTTACCCACATGTGTGAGGTACGTCATCTGCATAAAGTTAAGGTAAATGTATGTCACAAATAGGTAAAACTGACGACTCCAAATCTGTGGTACTGACTATTCCCAAGCCCAACTGAGTATCATTTGGCTCTGTTATGTGGTCTTTACCCTCATGTGAGAGGTACACCACTGTATGTATGTTGTGACATCCATCGATAATAGAGTGTGTTTAAAACTTTACCTTTTATATATGGTCAATAGTAATGACAAGCTAGTCACATTATTCAACTCAGTGTACAAGCCCAACTAAGTACCAACCGGCTCTGTTATGTGGTCTTTTACCCTCATGGGAGAGGTACACCACCGTTTGTATGATATGACCTCCACTAATACTATAGTGTGTTTAATACTCCACCTCTTTTAGGTACGGTCTTTAGTAATGTCAATCATAATATCAAGCACAATGGCGACCACTCCATTAAGTAGGTGGCAATCCGGGACTTAAATCTGATACATTAGTCCACCTTGTAACAAACATACAGTATCCATCGGGTTGCCCTCAAGACTGTGACGAGGCAATTCGGTCTACAGCTTGTTGTGTTAGGCTACACCGCATTTTTAGCGTTTCAAAATTCATAACATATATTCATCATAATTATACTATGCACAGGTCAATAGCACTGTTAAATTAAGTCAACTATATAGCATTTAACAATGTATGCCACACGTTGGAATGTCACAGTACGGCGTCACCAGTCTATCTAAATTGATATGTAGATACCGTATAGACCACCCATTTCAGTACATCACTAATCTGTAATAATAATTAATTCCAGCTTGTTGGTCCATTGTTCCGATCACATCAGGGCATTACATCTTTGGATATGTCCTGTAACCACTACTCCGCTTTCTCGCGGGAGTCTTTCTACTATGTTTACGATGTGAGACGGTCACCACGTGACCCAGTCTCCTTGGTTACATTCCGACACCCGGAACACTGCCTCGCCATTTCAATCGAGAGCAGCGTCGGGAACCGGATTCATTCCACAACCGGTAAGCAGGCTCTCCCATCGCCTGAGGGCTCCCACGTTTTTTTCCAGTTACCCAGACAGGCAATTTTACGCTAATGCCCCTGTACCTTTCTTTCTGCTTAGACCTATTCAACCATCATAGAACACGATCCTCGCGGGACGTGTCTTGAAGACGCCTAACCGGTGAGACGTTTTGACTTGGTCCCATTTGACCACTAGTCAGACTGTTTGTTGCTGTCTGTCGCCATTAAGAGCTTTCTAATGAGTATTATCGTTTCATTTTGTCAGACTGCAATAACGCCGTTGGTATCAGTAAACCCTCCGATCATCTAACAGATTAGCAGCATCTCGACTACACCACGGTGAGTCCCCTCACCATGTGGATAATTTACAAATGCATTTCCAAACATGGCCTCTTTTATGAGTTTTGTCTTTTAAATGTATTTTTATTAGATTCTCCTCCAAGTGACCCTGAATCTTCACTTTATCGGGTCCTGTAGATACCACACCCGTGGTAAGTCTCACTTTGACGTGTACTCTGTTGTGCATAGCATCTATTATACCCAACCATGCATCCATTTGGAAACGCACCCTGTGCCTTAATTAAGCATTGGGGCTATTCAGGTGATTTTATTAAAATACTTCGTAGTGAGTACTGACCTGTCCACTAGTGCTGATCAGGCATATCTCCATATGTTTTTTGACTCTTGATTGACTTTTCACTCTTTGAATTATAAATACACATGTTGACTAGATTCAATTACATGCCATGACTTGCGCGGATAGTTAATCACCCCATCTCAGCCAGCTTGGCGAGACTTTCCATTTTATGGATGGTATGCATCGCTTTTTGAAATAATTTAGGGATACTCGCCCGTAATTTTAATATATATATTTGCATTCTAAATAGGTCACGTGTCCCCTACACCCTGGTCCTGATGAAGACCCCACCGCAAGATTAACATTAATATCTGCACACAAGGGGGTCGAAACGTCGACGGCTTACGGTTCTTCATTGTCAACTCCACACCACATTGCCTTCATTCATGGAACATTTGGAGTATGATTTTTGTTTATAAATAAGTTACATGAACCAGGTGGTCATACTCTATGGTACAGATGCTGTAACCCTGTAAATTAAGTGTGAATTACTGATTTTACTATTACGTACGATTCCTTGCACTTTCCCTCACCTATTCCCAGCACTATTTCACAATACCCCCCTGTCCTTCCCTTTGGGGCACTTTCAATAACTACGGTTTAATCATTGTGCAAAGTTTACATATCATTTGTATCATCCCATTGTGAATTAAACAATGTGGACTGAATTTATGTTTGTTTGATTATGTTCCGCTCTGGGGGAAGAACAGATCTCAGAGGAGCAAGAAGAATATGAGCAAGAGCATCAAGAATGGGAGCCAGCCGCCATGGCTCTAGCATGCTTAGGGGGGAAAGACATGGTCCCGCGGGTCCCCCTACCCGCTAACACCCGGAAGTACAGCCAATGGGTGAGCATCAATGGACGCCAAGCCGAAGCCCTCCGTGACACCGGGGCCAGTGTAACAGCCGTCCGCTGTCACCTGGTGACCCCAGAACAGTTCCTACCAAACATTCTCTGCCCTGTCCGTTCAGCCGATAACTCAGAAAGTCTGTGTCGGATGGCCTGCGTCCCTTTCGAGTGGGGAGGGGTCTCCAGCATGTTGAAAGTGACGGTCCGAGATGATGCCCCCGTAGACTGCCTCCTGGGAAACGACCTTGAAAGCTCTCCGTGGGCAGCCGTAGAACGAAGAGAACACCTGGGGATGTTAGGCATCCCGGACTGGGCGTGCGTCACCACCCGGTCCATGGCCACCCGTGCCAATCCCCGACCAGAGGAACCCGAATGGCCGGCGCCTCCTCCCCCGGTCGCCCCAGTCGAAAACACCGACCGTGCCGTCCCCCCAGAACCAGCTCAACCTCCAGACCTCGCTGGTCTTGACCAGTGGCATCAAGAGGGGGGGCCCACACAAGAGCAGTTTCGCCAAGAGCAGAAGACCTGTCCCTCCCTCGAGGGGCTCCACCAACAAGCCCTCGCCCAAAGCGCAGGGGATACCTCCGGAACACATTGGATCTACTGGGACAATGATCTGCTATACAGTGAACAAAGGATCGCGGAGTTGGGAGCCAGCCGAGTGCTAGTGGTGCCCCTCCGTTTTAGAGACTTCTTGCTCAACCTGGCCCACGATGTCCCCCTGGCTGGACACCTGGGGCAGGATAAAACCTACAGCCGCCTGGTGACCCACTTCTTCTGGCCCAAAATGAGGAATGATGTACTCCAGCATTGCCGATCTTGCCCCACGTGCCAAGCCAGTGGAAAGAGCGGCCGCAAACTAAAAGCCCCCCTGCAACCATTTCCCGTGGTCACCACCCCGTTCGAGAGGGTCGGGATAGACATTGTGGGGCCCCTGGACCCCCGTCCAAAACAAGGACATCGGTTCATCCTGGTGCTAGTGGACCACGCCACCCGCTACCCCGAGGCTGTTCCCCTGCGAACCGTGACAGCCCCGGTAGTCGGCCGGGCCCTGATGGGGATCTTCTCCCGTGTGGGCTTCCCCCGAGAAGTCGTCAGCGACAGAGGCACGAACTTTATTTCCAAATATATGAAGTCCCTCTGGCAACAGTGTGGGGTCACCTACCGATTCACGACCCCCTATCACCCTCAAGGAAACGGACTCGTTGAGCGGTTCAACCGCACGCTCAAAGGGATGATTGGGGGGTTGGAAGAGCCCCTCCGTCGCCAGTGGGATGTGCTGCTGCCGTGCCTCCTCTTCGCATATCGAGAGGTCCCCCAGAAGTCCCTCGGCTTCAGTCCGTTTGAATTATTATATGGACATCCCGTACGGGGGCCTCTCAGTCTAGTCAAGGAAGGCTGGGAAATGCTCCCTCTAAAGAACCCTCCAGATGTCTTCAAATACCTCCTAACCCTCCGCAACCAGACCCGACGGTTCAGAGAGCTGGCAAAAGCAAACTTGGAGGCCAGTCAAGAGGACATGAAAAAGTGGTATGACCAGAATGCCTCCTCCATCGAATTTGAACCTGGGCAACAGGTATGGGTGATGTCCCCTACCGAACCCTGCGCCCTGCAAGACAAGTGGACGGGACCCTTCAAAGTAGTCGAGCGCAAGGGTCCTGTCACCTACCTCATCGACATGGAATCTTCACGGAACCCCCTCCGGGTCCTCCACGCTAATAGACTGAAACCCCACTTTGTGCGTTCAGAACTCAGCCTCCTGATGGCCACAGACAATGGAGCCGAAGAAGACTCCGAACCCCTCCCTGACCTCCTACGGACTCGGGAGAAAGATGGCTCCGTGGATGGGGTCCGACTCTCGGAGGCCCTCACCCGGGAACAACGCCAAGAATGTCGAGACCTTCTGTTGCAGTTCGCCAGCCTGTTTTCCCTCACCCCAGGTGTCACTTCCTGGTGTGTGCACGACGTGGACACGGGGGACAGCCCCCCTATCCGCCACCGGGCCTACCGCGTACCAGATCGGGTACGGGCCTGCATCCAGGAAGAAGTAACTAAAATGCTCACGCTTGGGGTCATCGAGCCCTCAGACAGCCCCTGGGCCAGCCCAGTAGTGCTGGTCCCCAAAGCAGCCACTCCCGGCACCACACCGGAACTCCGGTTCTGCGTCGACTACCGGGGCTTGAATGCGGTCACCAGGACAGACGCACACCCCATCCCCCGGGCAGACGAACTAATCGACCGCCTGGGAGCTGCCCGCTACCTCAGTATTTTCGACCTGACGGCGGGCTACTGGCAAATCGGCCTCACACCCCGGGCCCAAGAACGATCTGCATTTTCCACTCCTGATGGCCATTATCATTTCAAGGTCATGCCCTTCGGCATGAAGAATGCTCCAGCAACATTTCAGCGGCTCGTCAATCAGGTCTTGGCCGGGCTCGAAGGATTCAGCGCCGCCTACCTAGACGACATCGCTGTGTACAGCCACCATTGGTCCGAGCACCTCCACCACCTCCGAGCGGTGCTACAGGCCCTTCAGCGGGCTGGCCTCACGATCAAGGCCAGCAAATGCCAAATTGGTCAGGGGTCCGTAACCTACCTCGGACACCAGGTGGGAAGCGGCCTGGTGGCCCCTCTGCAGCTCAAGATTGCCGCCATCCAGTCCTGGCAGCCCCCCATCACCCAGACCGAGGTACGCGCCTTTCTGGGACTTACGGGCTATTACAGACGGTTCGTGAAAGACTATGGTACCATAGTGGGGCCCCTCACAGAACTCACGTCCAAAAATCAACCCAAGAAGGTCAACTGGACCCCAGATTGTCAAACAGCCTTCGAACAACTGAAGGCCGCCATGTGCTCCGCCCCTGTGCTCCAGGCCCCCGACTACAGCCGGGAATTCGTCGTCCAGACGGATGCCTCCGACCACGGCATTGGGGCGGTCCTGTCTCAAGTGAACACCGAAGGCCTTGATCAGCCAGTGGCCTTCATCAGCAGGCGACTCCTACCTCGAGAACAACGCTGGAGCACCATCGAGAGGGAGGCCTTCGCCGTGGTATGGGCCCTCAAAAAGCTCCGGCCCTACCTCTTTGGCACACACTTTCGGGTGCAGACCGACCATCGACCCCTGCAGTGGCTGATGCAGATGCGGGGGGAAAACCCGAAACTACTACGTTGGTCCATCTCCCTGCAAGGAATGGACTTCACTGTGGAACACCGGCCTGGGCCAGATCACGCCAACGCGGACGGCCTGTCCCGCTTTTTCCGCCTCGACGAGGAGAATCCCCAAGAGGATGGGTGACTCTCCCCGCCTTCAGCTGGGGGGGACGCATGTTGGACAGGCCACATGAAGGGCCGCTCCCCCTCTGCCCGACCAGGCCCGAGCCCGGTCACTCAAGTGTCACACACCACCACTTCACGCTTTCCGTCCCCTCCGGGACCCTTGCCTCTGAACATACCGACCTCGTGGGCCCGATCCACTACTGGCCCGCGCACCCCGCCTGGGCGCCATCTTTGGACACTCCGCCACGAGGCCGCGTGGCCCCCGATCGACCCCAACCCTGGGCCTGGCCAGGCCTCAGACATCCCGGCACCACCATCCACCCAGGAGGTGAGCGGACTACTTGGCAGGTCAATGGGAGAAAGAGGTGTCGATGGTTCTCCCCCGCCAGGTGCCGCTCGCCCACAACCTCCCCGGGCGCTGGCTCCACCCCCCTGCTGGGTGTCTGGACTCCCTCATCCCGGACCCCCCGACCTCCAAGTGCGAGGGTCCGGACATCAAAGGGCATCAGCCCTATAACTGGGGCAGCTCCAGAGCAGGAAGGGAGTTGTATCCTGGAGTCGAGAGACGCAGAGAAGAACTCATCCTTGACGGACTACTGGCGCTGCCGTAGCTCTGCCTTGCGCACTATCGTCCTGCCTGTTGGCGCTGCCGCAACCTTCGTAAACCTTCATCGTCGTCGGGACCTGCTGGCGTGGCCGCGGACCGTTTGTAACGACCATCTTCATCGGGACCTGCTGGCTCCGCCGCGGACCGTCGCTTCTTTCGTCCATCTCGGGACCTGCTGGCTCCGCCGCGGCCCGATCATCTAGAACGCCGAGCTCGAGGATTGAGAGCTATTTTCATCTCTTGGTAACAAGACTGTCCCGCTACCCTTTTCCCAATCCAGAGACCAGAATCGAGGGGACCCCTGAGTCCAGACCTCCTTGTACCATTCTACCGTACTTAAAGAATTGCTTATAAAGTATCGTTAAACCTTATCCTTGTGTGGTGTACGTCTGTGGGGGGGAAGTTACTTGTCTGTACGATCGCTGGAGACGGCTCTCCCCGGAGACCTCTCCCCTTATCCTCGGCCGACCCTCCCGGTCCGTCTAACACTACTCACTACTCTGCACTCACTACTCACTACTCTGCACTCACTACTCTGCACTCACTACTCACTACTCTGCACTCACTACTCTGCACTCACTACTCAATACTCTGCACTCACTACTCTGCACTCACTACTCTGCACTCACTACTCTGCAATCTGCACTCACTACTCTGCAATCTGCACTCACTACTCTGCACTCACTACTCTGCACTCACTACTCACTACTCTGCACTCACTACTCACTACTCTGCACTCACTACTCACTACTCTGAACTCACTACTCACTACTCTGCACTCACTACTCTGCACTCACTACTCTGCACTCACTACTCTGCACTCACTACTCTGCACTCACTACTCTGCACTCACTACTCACTACTCTGCACTCACTACTCACTACTCTGCACTCACTACTCACTACTCTGCACTCACTACTCACTACTCTGCACTCACTACTCTGCACTCACTACTCTGCACTCACTACTCTGCACTCACTACTCTGCACTCACTACTCACTACTCTGCACTCACTACTCTGCACTTGCTACTCTGCACTCACTACTCTGCACTCACTACTCTGCACTCACTACTCTGCACTCACTACTCACTACTCTGCACTCACTACTCACTACTCTGCACTCACTACTCACTACTCTGCACCCACTACTCACTACTCTGCACTCACTACTCTGCACTCACTACTCACTACTCTGCACTCACTACTCTGCACTTGCTACTCTGCACTCACTACTCTGCACTCACTACTCTGCACTCACTACTCTGCACTCACTACTCTGCACTCACTACTCACTACTCTGCACTCACTACTCTGCACTCACTACTCTGCACTCACTCCTCTGCACCCACTACTCTGCACTCACTACTCTGCACTCACTACTCTGCACTCACTACTCTGCACTCACTACTCACTACTCTGCACTCACTACTCACTACTCACTACTCACTACTCACTACTCACTACTCTGCACTCACTACTCACTACTCTGCACTCACTACTCTGCACGCACTACTCTGCACTCACTACTCTGCACTCACTACTCTGCACTCACTACTCTGCAATCTGCACTCACTACTCTGCACTCACTACTCTGCAATCTGCACTCACTACTCACTACTCTACACTCACTACTCACTACTCTGCACTCTACACTCACTACTCACTACTCTGCACTCTGCACTCACTACTCACTACTCTGCACTCACTACTCTGCAATCTGCACTCACTACTCTGCACTCACTACTCTGCACTCACTACTCACTACTCTGCACTCACTACTCTGCACTCACTACTCTGCACTCACTACTCACTACTCTGCACTCACTGCTCACTACTCTGCACTCACTACTCTGCACTCACTACTCTGCACTCACTACTCACTACTCTGCACTCACTACTCACTACTCTGCACTCACTACTCACTACTCACTACTCTACACTCACTACTCACTACTCTGCACTCACTACTCACTACTCTGCACTCACTACTCTGCACTCAATACTCTGCACTCACTACTCACTACTCTGCACTCACTACTCACTACTCTGCACTCACTACTCACTACTCTGCACTCACTACTCACTACTCTGCACTCACTACTCTGCACTCACTACTCTGCACTCACTACTCTGCACTCACTACTCTGCACTCACTACTCTGCAATCTGCACTCACTACTCACTACTCTGCACTCACTACTCTGCACTCACTACTCTGCAATCTGCACTCACTACTCTGCACTCACTACTCACTACTCTGCACTCACTACTCTGCACTCACTACTCTGCACTCACTACTCTGCACTCACTACTCTGCACTCACTACTCACTACTCTGCACTCACTACTCACTACTCTGCACTCACTACTCCCTACTCTGCACTCACTACTCCCTACTCTGCACTCACTACTCTGCACTCACTACTCTGCACTCACTACTCTGCACTCACTACTCTGCACTCACTACTCACTACTCACTACTCTGCACTCACTACTCACTACTCTGCACTCACTACTCTGCACTCACTACTCTGCACTCACTACTCACTACTCTGCACTCACTACTCACTACTCTGCACTCACTACTCACTACTCTGCACTCACTACTCACTACTCTGCACTCACTACTCTGCACTCACTACTCACTACTCTGCACTCACTACTCACTACTCTGCACTCACTACTCATTACTCACTACTCTGCACTCACTACTCTGCACTCACTACTCACTACTCTGCACTCACTACTCTGCACTCACTACTCACTACTCTGCACTCACTACTCACTACTCTGCACTCACTACTCACTACTGTGCACTCACTACTCACTACTCACTACTCTGCACTCACTACTCTGCACTCACTACTCACTACTCTGCACTCACTACTCACTACTCTGCACTCACTACTCACTACTCTGCACTCACTGCTCTGCACTCACTGCTCTGCACTCACTACTCACTACTCTGCACTCACTGCTCTGCACTCACTGCTCTGCACTCACTACTCACTACTCTGCACTCACTACTCACTACTCTGCACTCACTACTCACTACTCTGCACTCACTACTCACTACTCTGCACTCACTACTCACTACTCTGCACTCACTACTCTGCACTCACTACTCACTACTCTGCACTCACTACTCTGCACTCACTACTCAATACTCTGCACTCAATACTCTGCACTCACTACTCTGCACTCACTACTCTGCACTCACTACTCTGCACTCACTACTCTGCACTCACTACTCTGCAATCTGCACTCACTACTCTGCAATCTGCACTCACTACTCTGCACTCACTACTCTGCACTCACTACTCACTACTCTGCACTCACTACTCACTACTCTGCACTCACTACTCACTACTCTGCACTCACTACTCACTACTCTGAACTCACTACTCACTACTCTGCACTCACTACTCTGCACTCACTACTCTGCACTCACTACTCACTACTCTGCACTCACTACTCACTACTCTGCACTCACTACTCACTACTCTGCACTCACTACTCACTACTCTGCACTCACTACTCTGCACTCACTACTCTGCACTCACTACTCTGCACTCACTACTCTGCACTCACTACTCACTACTCTGCACTCACTACTCTGCACTTGCTACTCTGCACTCACTACTCTGCACTCACTACTCTGCACTCACTACTCTGCACTCACTACTCACTACTCTGCACTCACTACTCACTACTCTGCACTCACTACTCACTACTCTGCACTCACTACTCACTACTCTGCACTCACTACTCTGCACTCACTACTCACTACTCTGCACTCACTACTCTGCACTTGCTACTCTGCACTCACTACTCTGCACTCACTACTCTGCACTCACTACTCTGCACTCACTACTCTGCACTCACTACTCTGCAATCACTACTCTGCACTCACTACTCTGCACTCACTACTCTGCAATCACTACTCACTACTCTGCACTCACTACTCTGCACTCACTACTCTGCACTCACTCCTCTGCACCCACTACTCTGCACTCACTACTCTGCACTCACTACTCTGCACTCACTACTCACTACTCTGCACTCACTACTCACTACTCACTACTCACTACTCACTACTCACTACTCTGCACTCACTACTCACTACTCTGCACTCACTACTCTGCACTCACTACTCTGCACTCACTACTCTGCACTCACTACTCTGCACTCACTACTCTGCACTCACTACTCTGCAATCTGCACTCACTACTCTGCACTCACTACTCTGCAATCTGCACTCACTACTGACTAGTCTACACTCACTACTCACTACTCTGCACTCTACACTCACTACTCTGCACTCTGCACTCACTACTCACTACTCTGCACTCACTACTCTGCAATCTGCACTCACTACTCTGCACTCACTACTCACTACTCTGCACTCACTACTCACTACTCTGCACTCACTACTCTGCACTCACTACTCTGCACTCACTACTCACTACTCTGCACTCACTACTCACTACTCTGCACTCACTACTCACTACTCTGCACTCACTACTCTGCACTCACTACTCTGCACTCACTACTCACTACTCACTACTCTGCACTCACTACTCACTACTCTGCACTCACTACTCACTACTCTGCACTCACTACTCTGCACTCAATACTCTGCACTCACTACTCACTACTCTGCACTCACTACTCACTACTCTGCACTCACTACTCACTACTCTGCACTCACTACTCTGCACTCACTACTCTGCACTCACTACTCTGCACTCACTACTCTGCACTCACTACTCTGCAATCTGCACTCACTACTCACTACTCTGCACTCACTACTCTGCACTCACTACTCTGCAATCTGCACTCACTACTCTGCACTCACTACTCACTACTCTGCACTCACTACTCACTACTCTGCACTCACTACTCTGCACTCACTACTCTGCACTCACTACTCTGCACTCACTACTCTGCACTCACTACTCACTACTCTGCACTCACTACTCACTACTCACTACTCTGCACTCACTACTCACTACTCTGCACTCACTACTCCCTACTCTGCACTCACTACTCCCTACTCTGCACTCACTACTCCCTACTCTGCACTCACTACTCTGCACTCACTACTCTGCACTCACTACTCTGCACTCACTACTCTGCACTCACTACTCACTACTCACTACTCTGCACTCACTACTCACTACTCTGCACTCACTACTCTGCACTCACTACTCTGCACTCACTACTCACTACTCTGCACTCACTACTCACTACTCTGCACTCACTACTCACTACTCTGCACTCACTACTCACTACTCTGCACTCACTACTCTGCACTCACTACTCTGCACTCACTACTCACTACTCTGCACTCACTACTCATTACTCACTACTCTGCACTCACTACTCTGCACTCACTACTCACTACTCTGCACTCACTACTCTGCACTCACTACTCACTACTCTGCACTCACTACTCACTACTCTGCACTCACTACTCACTACTCACTACTCTGCACTCACTACTCACTACTCTGCACTCACTACTCACTACTCACTACTCTGCACTCACTACTCTGCACTCACTACTCACTACTCTGCACTCACTACTCACTACTCTGAACTCACTACTCTCTACTCTGCACTCACTACTCACTACTCTGCACTCACTACCTACTACTCACTACTCTGCACTCACTACTCACTACTCTGCACTCACTACTCTGCACTCACTACTCACTACTCTGCACTCACTACTCACTACTCACTACTCTGCACTCACTACTCACTACTCTGCACTCACTACTCTGCACTCACTACTCTGCACTCACTACTCTGCACTCACTACTCACTACTCTGCACTCACTACTCACTACTCTGCACTCACTACTCACTACTCTGCACTCACTACTCTGCAGTCACTACTCTGCACTCACTACTCTGCACTCACTACTCTGCACTCACTACTCACTACTCTGCACTCACTACTCACTACTCACTACTCTGAACTCACTACTCACTACTCTGCACTCACTACTCACTACTCTGCACTCACTACTCACTACTCTGCACTCACTACTCTGCACTCACTACTCTGCACTCACTACTCTGCACTCACTACTCTGCACTCACTACTCTGCACTCACTACTCACTACTCTGCACTCACTACTCACTACTCACTACTCTGAACTCACTACTCTGCACTCACTACTCACTACTCTGCACTCACTACTCACTACTCTGCACTCACTACTCTGCACTCACTACTCTGCACTCACTACTCACTACTCTGCACTCAGTACTCACTACTCTGCACTCTACACTCACTACTCACTACTCTGCACTCTGCACTCACTACTCACTACTCTGCACTCACTACTCACTACTCTGCACTCACTACTCTCCACTCACTACTCACTACTCTGCACTCACTACTCTGCACTCACTACTCACTACTCTGCACTCACTACTCTGCACTCACTACTCACTACTCTACACTCACTACTCACTACTCTGCACTCACTACTCACTACTCTGCACTCACTACTCTGCACTCACTACACACTACTCTGCACTCACTACTCACTACTCTGCACTCACTACTCACTACTCTGCACTCACTACTCTGCAATTTGCACTCACTACTCTGCAACCACTACTCACTACTCACTACTCTGCACTCACTACTCACTACTCTGCACTCACTACTCTGCACTCACTACTCTGCACTCACTACTCACTACTCTGCAATGTGCACTCACTACTCACTACTCTGCACTCACTACTCTGCACTCACTACTCTGCACTCACTACTCACTACTCTGCACTCACTACTCACTACTCTGCACTCACTACTCTGCACTCACTACTCTGCACTCACTACTCACTACTCTGCACTCACTACTCTGCACTCACTACTCTGCACTCACTACTCTGCACTCACTACTCTGCACTCACTACTCACTACTTTGCACTCACTACTCACTACTCTGCACTCACTACTCACTACTCTGCACTCACTACTCTGCACTCAATACTCTGCACTCACTACTCTGCACTCACTACTCACTACTCTGCACTCACTACTCACTACTCTGCACTCACTACTCACTACTCTGCACTCACTATGCTGCACTCACTACTCACTACTCTGCACTCACTACTCTGCACTCACTACTCACTACTCTGCACTCACTACTCTGCACTCACTACTCACTACTCACTACTCTGCACTCACATACAGCCCTTACAGCCCGCAGCTGAAGCCTCTTTCACCCTCGACCTCCCGACTGCACCTGGTATCGTAGCCTCAGACGGCATAGCAGCGCTTTGAAGCCCTCATTTTGGAAGCGCTTTAGAAACCTAATTGTATCAGCTGCCTCGCGCTCTGTGCATAGTCGCGCTTTGAAGCTCTCGCTCCTGCAGAGCCTTTGAAACTGCATTTATATCATCTGCCTCACGCTCTGTGCTTCTTTCACTAGTCTTATTACACTTTGTATATCATTAGCGTGTAGCGCTTAGGAATCGCAACTGTGCTCACTGAATTAGCGCTGTGTATTTTCTCTTTACATCTGTGTTGTGTAACGCTTCCAAGGTTGGTTGCTCTGTGGATAGCGCTTGAAGTGTACACATTGTGCAGGATTTAAGTGCCCCTGATAGCTTGTTGGCGAGCATTGTTTCGTGCCTTCGCTGTTTGTTTTCACTTTCATCCCGCCATTTGGTGCTTTGCTCTCCCCTGACCCGCCTCTCTGATCCCGCCTCCCTGCTGACCCTCCCACACACGAATAGCTGACTCCCCTCAGCCCAAGCCCAGCTGTAACCGCCTGGATTCTGTCCGGAACGGCTGCTCCCCCACGCTCCCTGCTCGATCTATCTGCAGCCCTTACAGCCCGCAGCTGAAGCCTCTTTCACCCTCGACCTCCCGACTGCACCTGGTATCGTAGCCTCAGACGGCATAGCAGCGCTTTGAAGCCCTCATTTTGGAAGCGCTTTAGAAACCTAATTGTATCAGCTGCCTCGCGCTCTGTGCATAGTCGCGCTTTGAAGCTCTCGCTCCTGCAGAGCCTTTGAAACTGCATTTATATCATCTGCCTCACGCTCTGTGCTTCTTTCACTAGTCTTATTACACTTTGTATATCATTAGCGTGTAGCGCTTAGGAATCGCAACTGTGCTCACTGAATTAGCGCTGTGTATTTTCTCTTTACATCTGTGTTGTGTAACGCTTCCAAGGTTGGTTGCTCTGTGGATAGCGCTTGAAGTGTACACATTGTGCAGGATTTAAGTGCCCCTGATAGCTTGTTGGCGAGCATTGTTTCGTGCCTTCGCTGTTTGTTTTCACTTTCATCCCGCCATTTGGTGCTTTGCTCTCCCCTGACCCGCCTCTCTGATCCCGCCTCCCTGCTGACCCTCCCACGCTCCGCCCCCTCCACTGTCCATTTATGGCAGATGGTCCCACGCGCTACAGCCACGCCGAAGGTGCGCCAAAGGTAAGCCCGTCTACGCCCGTCCGCGCCTGGACCGCGCCCAGCGCCAGACCCCCTGCCCCTCGCACTGCCCAGCCCCCCCGCGTTACCTACGATGCTGCCACCCTCCTAGCCCTTAACCCCGGTCGCGCCCCCAACTGCATCCAAGCCGCTCCAGGACGCACCCATGGACCGTTCTCCTGCCTCTCCTGCAAATTCAGCGGCACCGTCAACATCTCCGCTCCGACCACACCACAGATTCCCGACCCCAACCACCTAGAATGCATCCTTCTCAACACCCGCTCGGTCCACAGGCACGCCATTGACCTTTGGAACCTACTAGACACCATCTCTCCAGACGTCGCCTTCCTAACGGAAACATGGATGAACGCCTCCTCCGCCCCTGACATCGCCATCGCTATCCCTGACGACTATAAGATTACACGCAAAGACCGCACCGACCAAACAGGAGGAGGAATCGCTATCGTCCACAAGAAATCAATCCGCATCTCAACCAGCTCTGACGCCAACCTCGCCAACTCCGAACACCTCCACTTCCAGATCCACATCGACCCCAAGACCACACTCAGAGGCACCCTCCTCTACAGACCACCAGGACCCCGCGCAAAATTCAGTGAAGACATCACGGACTTCATCACCCCACACGCACTCCCCTCCAAAGACTACATCCTCCTGGGAGACCTCAACTTCCACCTTGAGAAGATCAACGACCGCAACACCGCCACCCTCTTAGACAACCTCGCCAACCTCGGACTTAAACAACTGGTCACTTCCCCCACCCACATCGCAGGTCACACACTCGACCCCATCTTCACCTCTAGCAACCATGTCTCTTTCAACCACACTACGGAGCTCCTCTGGACTGACCACAGCTGCGTCCACTTCACCTACAACAAGCCGAAACCCATCATCCACCTCCAACCGACTCTACAAAGAAACTGGAACAAAATCACCACGGAACAGATCTCCTCATCGCTCCTTCAAACCTCCCCAGCCCTCTCTTCTAACGCCAACGAAGCCGCCTCCAACCTCACCCTTTGGTTATCCAACACCGCAGACACCTTAGCACCACTGAAAAAACGCCAACACAAAATCAAGAAGGCCTCATGGTTCAACGAGGACCTCAAGAAATCCAAGAAACTATGCCGCTCCCTTGAAAAGGCCTGGAAAAAAGACTCATCCACCAGCAACAAGGACGCCTTCAAAAACGCCATCCGTACTCACCACCAACTGATCCGAAAAGCCAAAAAAACAGCATTCAAGGATCGACTCGACAACAACGCCCACAACAGCAAGGAACTTTTCAACATCGTCAAGGAATTTTCCAACCCCCCGGCCAACTCCAACGACATCACCCCCTCTCAAACTCTCTGCGACTCCCTAGCCTCTTTTTTCCACAACAAGATTGCTGACATCCACAACAGCTTTGACAACCAACCCGGAAGCCAACCCACCCTACCATCAGCTGACTATCTTCCCCCCGTTAACACCCTCAACGCCTGGAACCCAATCACCACTGAGGACACCATCCGCCTGATGAATTCCATCCACTCTGGATCCCCCACAGACCCATGCCCTCACCACATCTTCAACAAAGCAGACTCCGTCATAGCACCGCACCTCCGAGACGTCATCAACTGCTCCTTCAACTCCGCTACCTTCCCAGAAGACTGGAAACACGCTGAACTCACCGCCTGTTGGACAGGCCACATGAAGGGCCGCTCTCCCCCGGCCCAACCAGGCCTGAGCCCAGTCCCGCAAGTACCACACACCACCATTGCACGACCTCCGTCCCCTCAGGGACCCCTGCTCTCGAGCCTGCCGACCTCGTGGGTCCGATCCACTGCCGGCCCACGCGCCCAACCTGGGGCGCCATCTTGGACACTCCACCACGAGGCCGCCTGGCCCCCGATCGACCTCAACCCTGGGCCTGGCCCGGCCTCAGACATTCCGGCACCACCCTCCACCCAGGAGGTGAGCGGGCTACTTGGCAAGTCAATGGGAGAAAGAGGTGCCGATGGCTCTCCCCCACCAAGTGCCGCTCGCCCATCGCCTCCCCGGGCGCTGGCTCCACCCCCCTGCTGGGTGTCTGGACTCCCCCATCCCGGACCTCCCGACCTCCAAGTGCGAGGGTCCGGACATCAAAGCACGCCAGCCCTATAACTGGGGCAGCTCCAGAGCAGGAAGGCAGTTGTATCTTGGAGTCGAGAGACGTAAAGAGGAACTCATCCTGGACGGACTACTGGCGCTGCCATAGCTCTGTCCTGTGCACCATCGTCCTGCCTGTTGGCGCTGCCACAGCCGTCGTAACCTTCATCCTTCATCGTCGTCGGGATCTGCTGGCGTGGCCGCGGACCGTTGTAACTGTCATCTTCCACCGGGACCTGCAGGCTCCGCCGCGGACCGTCGTCCTTCCTTCATCCATCTCGGGACCTGCTTGGCTCCTCCACGGCCCGATCATCTAGAACGCCGAGCTCGAGGATTGAGAGCTATTTTGTACTCATTGGTAACTAAGACTGTCCCGCTACCCCTTTCCTAAACCAGAGACTAGAACCGAGGGGACCCCTGAGTCCAGACCTCCTTGTATCCATCATCGTAACCTAAGAATTGCATATAAAGTCTCGTTAACCTTCAACCTTGTGTGGTGTCCGTCTGTGGGGGGGAAGTTACTTATCTGTACAGTCGTTGGAGACGGCTCTCCCTGGAGACCTCTCCCCGTAACCTCGGCCGACCCTCCCGGTCCGTCTAACACCGCCCTTCTGAAAAAACCAACAGCAGACCCCACCGAACTCAAAAACTACCGCCCCATCTCACTTCTTCCATTCCCGGCCAAAGTCATCGAGAAAGCTGTCAACAACCAGCTCGCCGCCTTCCTCGAGGCCAACAAATCCCTCGACTCCTCACAATCTGGCTTCCGAGCAAAGCACAGCACTGAGACCGCCCTCATCGCAGCAACAGACGACATTCGAACTCTACTGGACAATGGAGACACAGTCGCCCTCATCCTCCTCGACCTCTCTGCAGCCTTCGACACAGTCTGCCACAGCACCCTTTTACAGCGCCTCAGAAACATCGGAATCCAAGGAAAGGCACTGGAATGGATCACCTCGTTCCTCTCCGGAAGAACCCAGAGAGTCCGCCTCCCACCATTCAAGTCCGAGGCCTCTGAAATCATCTGCGGCGTACCACAAGGATCCTCACTCAGCCCCACCCTCTTCAACGTATACATGAGCCCCCTCGCGACCATCGCCCGCCAACACAACCTCAACATCATCTCCTACGCGGATGACACTCAACTGATCCTTTCTCTCACCAAGGACCCCAGCACCGCCAAAACTAACCTACACGAAGGTATGAAAGAAGTCGCCGAATGGATGAAACAAAGCCGTCTGAAACTGAACTCAGACAAAACAGAAGTCCTCATCTTAGGTAAATCCCCCTCTGCATGGGACGACTCCTGGTGGCCGGAAGCCCTCGGAAAAGCACCCATCCCGACAGACCACGCACGGAACCTTGGCGTCATCCTGGACTCTTCACTTTCAATGAACAGACAAGTCAGCGCCGTATCCTCATCCTGCTTCAACATCCTTCGCATGCTCAGAAAAACATTTCGCTGGATCCCCACCGAAACAAGGAAAACAGTCACCCATGCTCTGGTCACGAGCCGACTGGACTACGGAAACACCCTCTACGCAGGTACCACCGCCAAACTACAGAAGAAACTACAACGAATCCAAAACGCCTCAGCCAGGCTCATATTAGACATCCCACGCAACGAACACATCTCTGGCCACCTTAAAGACCTCCACTGGCTACCCGTCAATAAGAGGATTACTTTCCGACTGCTTACCCACGCACACAAATCACTCTACGACATCGGACCAGATTGCCTCAACTCTCGACTGTCCTTCTACACCCCCTCCCGCCATCTTCGATCTTCCAGCCAAGCATTCGCCACTGTCCCTCGCATCAACAAAACCACCATGGGAGGCAGATCCTTCTCATACCTGGCTGCCAAAACATGGAACTCACTCCCCGCTTACCTTCGCCTCACCCAGAATCACCTAGCGTTCAGAAAACAACTTAAAACGTGGATATTTGACAAATAATCCCCCTCCCCTCCCCAAGCGCCTTGAAACCCTCTGGGTATGTAGTGCGCTATATAAATTTTATGACTTGACTTGACTTGACTACTCACTACTCTGCACTCACTACTCACTACTCTGCACTCACTACTCACTACTCTGCACCCACTACTCTGCACTCACTACTCTGCACTCACTATTCTGCAATGTGCACTCACTACTCACTACTCTGTACCCACTACTCACTACTCTGCACTCACTACTCTGCACTCACTGCTCTGCACTCACTGCTCTGCACTCACTACTCACTACTCTGCACTCACTGCTCTGCACTCACTGCTCTGCACTCACTACTCACTACTCTGCACTCACTACTCACTACTCTGCACTCACTACTCACTACTCTGCACTCACTACTCACTACTCTGCACTCACTACTCACTACTCTGCACTCACTACTCTGCACTCACTACTCACTACTCTGCACTCACTACTCTGCACTCACTACTCAATACTCTGCACTCACTACTCTGCACTCACTACTCTGCACTCACTACTCTGCACTCACTACTCTGCACTCACTACTCTGCACTCACTACTCTGCACTCACTACTCTGCAATCTGCACTCACTACTCTGCAATCTGCACTCACTACTCTGCACTCACTACTCTGCACTCACTACTCACTACTCTGCACTCACTACTCACTACTCTGCACTCACTACTCACTACTCTGCACTCACTACTCTGCACTCACTACTCTGCACTCACTACTCACTACTCTGCACTCACTACTCACTACTCTGCACTCACTACTCACTACTCTGCACTCACTACTCTGCACTCACTACTCTGCACTCACTACTCTGCACTCACTACTCTGCACTCACTACTCACTACTCTGCACTCACTACTCTGCACTTGCTACTCTGCACTCACTACTCTGCACTCACTACTCTGCACTCACTACTCTGCACTCACTACTCTGCACTCACTACTCACTACTCTGCACTCACTACTCACTACTCTGCACTCACTACTCACTACTCTGCACTCACTACTCTGCACTCACTACTCTGCACTCACTACTCACTACTCTGCACTCACTACTCTGCACTCACTACTCACTACTCTGCACTCACTACTCTGCACTCACTACTCTGCACTCACTCCTCTGCACCCACTACTCTGCACTCACTACTCTGCACTCACTACTCACTACTCTGCACTCACTACTCACTACTCACTACTCACTACTCACTACTCACTACTCTGCACTCACTACTCTGCACTCACTACTCTGCACTCACTCCTCTGCACCCACTACTCTGCACTCACTACTCTGCACTCACTACTCTGCACTCACTACTCTGCACTCACTACTCACTACTCTGCACTCACTACTCACTACTCTGCACTCACTACTCTGCACTTACTACTCTGCACTCACTACTCACTACTCTGCACTCACTACTCTGCACTCACTACTCACTACTCTGCACTCACTACTCTGCACTCACTACTCTGCACTCACTCCTCTGCACCCACTACTCTGCACTCACTACTCTGCACTAACTACTCTGCACTCACTACTCTGCACTCACTACTCACTACTCTGCACTCACTACTCACTACTCACTACTCACTACTCACTACTCTGCACTCACTACTCACTACTCTGCACTCACTACTCTGCACTCACTACTCTGCACTCACTACTCTGCACTCACTACTCTGCACTCACTACTCTGCACTCACTACTCTGCAATCTGCACTCACTACTCTGCACTCACTACTCTGCAATCTGCACTCACTACTCACTACTCTACACTCACTACTCACTACTCTGCACTCTACACTCACTACTCACTACTCTGCACTCTGCACTCACTACTCTGCACTCACTACTCTGCAATCTGCACTCACTACGCTGCACTCACTACTCACTACTCTGCACTTACTACTCACTACTCTGCACTCACTACTCTGCACTCACTACTCTGCACTCACTACTCACTACTCTGCACTCACTACTCACTACTCTGCACTCACTACTCTGCACTCACTACTCTGCACTCACTACTCACTACTCTGCACTCACTACTCACTACTCACTACTCTGCACTCACTACTCACTACTCTGCACTCACTACTCTGCACTCAATACTCTGCACTCACTACTCACTACTCTGCACTCACTACTCACTACTCTGCACTCACTACTCACTACTCTGCACTCACTACTCACTACTCTGCACTCACTACTCTGCACTCACTACTCTGCACTCACTACTCTGCAATCTGCACTCACTACTCACTACTCTGCACTCACTACTCTGCACTCACTACTCTGCAATCTGCACTCACTACTCTGCACTCACTACTCACTACTCTGCACTCACTACTCACTACTCTGCACTCACTACTCTGCACTCACTACTCTGCACTCACTACTCTGCACTCACTACTCACTACTCTGCACTCACTACTCACTACTCTGCACTCACTACTCACTACTCTGCACTCACTACTCACTACTCTGCACTCACTACTCCCTACTCTGCACTCACTACTCTGCACTCACTACTCTGCACTCACTACTCTGCACTCACTACTCACTACTCACTACTCTGCACTCACTACTCACTACTCTGCACTCACTACTCTGTACTCACTACTCTGCACTCACTACTCACTACTCTGCAGTCACTACTCTGCAGTCACTACTCTGCACTCACTACTCTGCACTCACTACTCACTACTCTGCACTCACTACTCACTACTCTGCACTCACTACTCACTACTCTGCACTCACTACTCACTACTCTGCACTCACTACTCACTACTCTGCACTCACTACTCACTACTCTGCACTCACTACTCACTACTCTGCACTCACTACTCTGCACTCACTACTCTGCACTCACTACTCACTACTCTGCACTCACTACTCACTACTCTGCACTCACTACTCATTACTCACTACTCTGCACTCACTACTCTGCACTCACTACTCACAACTCTGCACTCACTACTCTGCACTCACTACTCACTACTCTGCACTCACTACTCACTACTCACTACTCTGCACTCACTACTCACTACTCTGCACTCACTACTCACTACTCTGCACTCACTACTCTGCACTCACTACTCTGCACTCACTACTCTGCACTCCCTACTCACTACTCTGCACTCACTACTCACTACTCTGCACTCACTACTCTGCACTCACTACTCTGCACTCACTACTCACTACTCTGCAATCACTACTCACTACTCTGAACTCACTATTCACTACTCTGCACTCACTACTCACTACTCTGCACTCACTACTCACTACTCTGCACTCACTACTCACTACTCTGCACTCACTACTCTGCACTCACTACTCTGCACTCACTACTCTGCACTCACTACTCTGCACTCACTACTCACTACTCTGCACTCACTACTCACTACTCACTACTCTGAACTCACTACTCACTACTCTGCACTCACTACTCACTACTCTGCACTCACTACTCACTACTCTGCACTCACTACTCACTACTCTGCACTCTACACTCACTACTCACTACTCTGCACTCTGCACTCACCACTCACTACTCTGCACTCACTACTCACTACTCTGCACTCACTACTCTGCACTCACTACTCACTACTCTGCACTCACTACTCTGCACTCACTACTCACTACTCTGCACTCACTTCTCTGCACTCACTACTCACTACTCTGCACTCACTACTCACTACTCACTACTCTGAACTCACTACTCACTACTCTGCACTCACTACTCACTACTCTGCACTCACTACTCACTACTCTGCACTCACTACTCTGCACTCACTACTCTGCACTCACTATTCACTACTCTGCACTCACTACTCACTACTCTGCACTCTACACTCACTACTCACTACTCTGCACTCTGCACTCACCACTCACTACTCTGCACTCACTACTCACTACTCTGCACTCACTACTCTGCACTCACTACTCACTACTCTGCACTCACTACTCTGCACTCACTACTCACTACTCTGCACTCACTACTCACTACTCTGCACTCACTACTCACTACTCTGCACTCACTACTCACTACTCTGCACTCACTACTCACTACTCACTACTCACTACTCACTACTCACTACTCTGCACTCACTACTCACTACTCTGCACTCACTACTCTGCACTTACTACTCTGCACTCACTACTCACTACTCTGCACTCACTACTCACTACTCTGCACTCACTACTCACTACTCTGCACTCACTACTTGCACTCACTACTCACTACTCTGCACTCACTACTCACTACTCTGCACTCACTACTCACTACTCTGCACTCACTACTCTGCAATTTGCACTCACTACTCCGCAACCACTACTCACTACTCACTACTCTGCACTCACTACTCACTACTCTGCACTCACTACTCTGCACTCACTACTCTGCACTCACTACTCACTACTCTGCACTCACTACTCTGCAATGTGCACTCACTACTCACTACTCTGCACTCACTACTCTGCACTCACTACTCTGCACTCACTACTCACTACTCTGCACTCACTACTCTGCACTCACTACTCTGCACTCACTACTCTGCACTCACTACACTGCACTCACTACTCTGCACTCACTACTCTGCACTCACTACTCACTACTCTGCACTCACTACTCTGAACTCACTACTCACTACTCTGCACTCACTACTCACTACTCTGCACTCACCACTCTGCACTCAATACTCTGCACTCACTACTCTGCACTCACTACTCACTACTCTGCACTCACTACTCACTACTCGGCACTCACTACTCTGCACTCACTACTCTGCACTCACTACTCACTACTCTGCACTCACTACTCTGCACTCACTACTCTGCACTCACTACTCTGCACTCACTACTCACTACTTTGCACTCACTACTCACTACTCTGCACTCACTACTCACTACTCTGCACTCACTACTCTGCACTCAATACTCTGCACTCACTACTCTGCACTCACTACTCACTACTCTGCACTCACTACTCACTACTCTGCACTCACTACTCACTACTCTGCACTCACTATGCTGCACTCACTACTCACTACTCTGCACTCACTACTCTGCACTCACTACTCACTACTCTGCACTCACTACTCTGCACTCACTACTCACTACTCACTACTCTGCACTCACTACTCTGCACTCACTACTCTGCACTCACTACTCACTACTCTGCACTCACTACTCACTACTCTGCACTCACTACTCACTACTCTGCACCCACTACTCTGCACTCACTACTCTGCACTCACTACTCTGCACTCACTACTCTGCAATGTGCACTCACTACTCACTACTCTGTACCCACTACTCACTACTCTGCACTCACTACTCTGCACTCACTGATCTGCACTCACTGCTCTGCACTCACTACTCACTACTCTGCACTCACTGCTCTGCACTCACTGCTCTGCACTCACTGCTCTGCACTCACTGCTCTGCACTCACTACTCACTACTCTGCACTCACTACTCACTACTCTGCACTCACTACTCACTACTCTGCACTCACTACTCACTACTCTGCACTCACTACTCACTACTCTGCACTCACTACTCTGCACTCACTACTCACTACTCTGCACTCACTACTCTGCACTCACTACTCAATACTCTGCACTCACTACTCTGCACTCACTACTCTGCACTCACTACTCTGCACTCACTACTCTGCACTCACTACTCTGGACTCACTACTCTGCAATCTGCACTCACTACTCTGCAATCTGCACTCACTACTCTGCACTCACTACTCTGCACTCACTACTCACTACTCTGCACTCACTACTCACTACTCTGCACTCACTACTCTGCACTCACTACTCTGCACTCACTACTCACTACTCTGCACTCACTACTCACTACTCTGCACTCACTACTCACTACTCTGCACTCACTACTCTGCACTCACTACTCTGCACTCACTACTCTGCACTCACTACTCTGCACTCACTACTCACTACTCTGCACTCACTACTCTGCACTTGCTACTCGGCACTCACTACTCTGCACTCACTACTCTGCACTCACTACTCTGCACTCACTACTCTGCACTCACTACTCACTACTCTGCACTCACTACTCACTACTCTGCACTCACTACTCACTACTCTGCACTCACTACTCTGCACTCACTACTCTGCACTCACTACTCACTACTCTGCACTCACTACTCTGCACTTGATACTCTGCACTCACTACTCTGCACTCACTACTCTGCACTCACTACTCTGCACTCACTACTCTGCACTCACTACTCTGCACTCACTACTCACTACTCTGCACTCACTACTCTGCACTCACTACTCTGCACTCACTCCTCTGCACCCACTACTCTGCACTCACTACTCTGCACTCACTACTCTGCACTCACTACTCTGCACTCACTACTCACTACTCTGCACTCACTACTCACTACTCACTACTCACTACTCACTACTCTGCACTCACTACTCACTACTCTGCACTCACTACTCTGCACTCACTACTCTGCACTCACTACTCTGCACTCACTACTCTGCACTCACTACTCTGCAATCTGCACTCACTACTCTGCACTCACTACTCTGCAATCTGCACTCACTACTCACTACTCTACACTCACTACTCACTACTCTGCACTCTGCACTCACTACTCACTACTCTGCACTCTGCACTCACTACTCACTACTCTGCACTCACTACTCTGCAATCTGCACTCACTACTCTGCACTCACTACTCACTACTCTGCACTCACTACTCACTACTCTGCACTCACTACTCTGCACTCACTACTCTGCACTCACTACTCTGCACTCACTACTCACTACTCTGCACTCACTACTCACTACTCTGCACTCACTACTCTGCACTCACTACTCACTACTCTGCACTCACTACTCACTATTCACTACTCTGCACTCACTACTCACTACTCTGCACTCACTACTCACTACTCTGCACTCACTACTCTGCACTCAATACTCTGCACTCACTACTCACTACTCTGCACTCACTACTCACTACTCTGCACTCACTACTCTGCACTCACTACTCACTACTCTGCACTCACTACTCTGCACTCACTACTCTGCAATCTGCACTCACTACTCACTACTCTGCACTCACTACTCTGCACTCACTACTCTGCAATCTGCACTCACTACTCTGCACTCACTACTCACTACTCTGCACTCACTACTCACTACTCTGCACTCACTACTCTGCACTCACTACTCTGCACTCACTACTCTGCACTCACTACTCTGCACTCACTACTCACTACTCTGCACTCACTACTCACTACTCTGCACTCACTACTCACTACTCTGCACTCACTACTCACTACTCTGCACTCACTACTCACTACTCTGCACTCACTACTCTGCACTCACTACTCACTACTCTGCACTCACTACTCTGCACTCACTACTCAATACTCTGCACTCACTACTCTGCACTCACTACTCTGCACTCACTACTCTGCACTCACTACTCTGCACTCACTACTCTGGACTCACTACTCTGCAATCTGCACTCACTACTCTGCAATCTGCACTCACTACTCTGCACTCACTACTCTGCACTCACTACTCACTACTCTGCACTCACTACTCACTACTCTGCACTCACTACTCTGCACTCACTACTCTGCACTCACTACTCACTACTCTGCACTCACTACTCACTACTCTGCACTCACTACTCACTACTCTGCACTCACTACTCACTACTCTGCACTCACTACTCTGCACTCACTACTCTGCACTCACTACTCTGCACTCACTACTCTGCACTCACTACTCACTACTCTGCACTCACTACTCTGCACTTGCTACTCGGCACTCACTACTCTGCACTCACTACTCTGCACTCACTACTCTGCACTCACTACTCTGCACTCACTACTCACTACTCTGCACTCACTACTCACTACTCTGCACTCACTACTCACTACTCTGCACTCACTACTCTGCACTCACTACTCTGCACTCACTACTCACTACTCTGCACTCACTACTCTGCACTTGATACTCTGCACTCACTACTCTGCACTCACTACTCTGCACTCACTACTCTGCACTCACTACTCTGCACTCACTACTCACTACTCTGCACTCACTACTCTGCACTCACTACTCTGCACTCACTCCTCTGCACCCACTACTCTGCACTCACTACTCTGCACTCACTACTCTGCACTCACTACTCTGCACTCACTACTCACTACTCTGCACTCACTACTCACTACTCACTACTCACTACTCACTACTCTGCACTCACTACTCACTACTCTGCACTCACTACTCTGCACTCACTACTCTGCACTCACTACTCTGCACTCACTACTCTGCACTCACTACTCTGCAATCTGCACTCACTACTCTGCACTCACTACTCTGCAATCTGCACTCACTACTCACTACTCTACACTCACTACTCACTACTCTGCACTCTGCACTCACTACTCACTACTCTGCACTCTGCACTCACTACTCACTACTCTGCACTCACTACTCTGCAATCTGCACTCACTACTCTGCACTCACTACTCACTACTCTGCACTCACTACTCACTACTCTGCACTCACTACTCTGCACTCACTACTCTGCACTCACTACTCTGCACTCACTACTCACTACTCTGCACTCACTACTCACTACTCTGCACTCACTACTCTGCACTCACTACTCACTACTCTGCACTCACTACTCACTATTCACTACTCTGCACTCACTACTCACTACTCTGCACTCACTACTCACTACTCTGCACTCACTACTCTGCACTCAATACTCTGCACTCACTACTCACTACTCTGCACTCACTACTCACTACTCTGCACTCACTACTCTGCACTCACTACTCACTACTCTGCACTCACTACTCTGCACTCACTACTCTGCAATCTGCACTCACTACTCACTACTCTGCACTCACTACTCTGCACTCACTACTCTGCAATCTGCACTCACTACTCTGCACTCACTACTCACTACTCTGCACTCACTACTCACTACTCTGCACTCACTACTCTGCACTCACTACTCTGCACTCACTACTCTGCACTCACTACTCTGCACTCACTACTCTGCACTCACTACTCACTACTCTGCACTCACTACTCACTACTCTGCACTCACTACTCACTACTCTGCACTCACTACTCACTACTCTGCACTCACTACTCCCTACTCTGCACTCACTACTCCCTACTCTGCACTCACTACTCCCTACTCTGCACTCACTACTCTGCACTCACTACTCTGCACTCACTACTCTGCACTCACTACTCTGCACTCACTACTCACTACTCACTACTCTGCACTCACTACTCACTACTCTGCACTCACTACTATGCACTCACTACTCACTACTCTGCACTCACTACTCTGCAGTCACTACTCTGCACTCACTACTCTGCACTCACTACTCACTACTCTGCACTCACTACTCACTACTCTGCACTCACTACTCACTACTCTGCACTCACTACTCACTACTCTGCACTCACTACTCACTACTCACTACTCTGAACTCACTATTCACTACTCTGCACTCACTACTCACTACTCTGCACTCACTACTCACTACTCTGCACTCACTACTCTGCACTCACTACTCACTACTCTGCACTCACTACTCACTACTCTGCACTCACTACTCACTACTCTGCACTCACTACTCACTACTCTGCACTCACTACTCTGCAATTTGCACTCACTACTCCGCAACCACTACTCACTACTCACTACTCTGCACTCACTACTCACTACTCTGCACTCACTACTCTGCACTCACTACTCTGCACTCACTACTCACTACTCTGCACTCACTACTCTGCAATGTGCACTCACTACCCACTACTCTGCACTCACTACTCTGCACTCACTACTCACTACTCTGCACTCACTACTCACTACTCTGCACTCACTACTCTGCACTCACTACTCTGCACTCACTACTCTGCACTCACTACTCACTACTCTGCACTCACTACTCACTACTCTGCACTCACTACTCTGAACTCACTACTCACTACTCTGCACTCACTACTCACTACTCTGCACTCACCACTCTGCACTCAATACTCTGCACTCACTACTCTGCACTCACTACTCACTACTCTGCACTCACTACTCTGCAATGTGCACTCACTACTCACTACTCTGCACTCACTACTCTGCACTCACTACTCTGCACTCACTACTCACTACTCTGCACTCACTACTCACTACTCTGCACTCACTACTCTGCACTCACTACTCTGCACTCACTACTCACTACTCTGCACTCACTACTCTGCACTCACTACTCTGCACTCACTACTCTGCACTCACTACTCACTACTTTGCACTCACTACTCACTACTCTGCACTCACTACTCACTACTCTGCACTCACTACTCTGCACTCAATACTCTGCACTCACTACTCTGCACTCACTACTCACTACTCTGCACTCACTACTCACTACTCTGCACTCACTACTCACTACTCTGCACTCACTATGCTGCACTCACTACTCACTACTCTGCACTCACTACTCTGCACTCACTACTCACTACTCTGCACTCACTACTCTGCACTCACTACTCACTACTCTGCACTCACTACTCTGCACTCACTACTCTGCACTCACTACTCACTACTCTGCACTCACTACTCACTACTCTGCACCCACTACTCTGCACTCACTACTCTGCACTCACTACTCTGCACTCACTACTCTGCAATGTGCACTCACTACTCACTACTCTGTACCCACTACTCACTACTCTGCACTCACTACTCTGCACTCACTGCTCTGCACTCACTGCTCTGCACTCACTACTCTGCACTCACTACTCTGCACTCACTACTCTGCACTCACTGCTCTGCACTCACTGCTCTGCACTCACTGCTCTGCACTCACTGCTCTGCACTCACTGCTCTGCACTCACTGCTCTGCACTCACTACTCACTACTCTGCACTCACTACTCACTACTCTGCACTCACTACTCACTACTCTGCACTCACTACTCACTACTCTGCACTCACTACTCACTACTCTGCACTCACTACTCTGCACTCACTACTCACTACTCTGCACTCACTACTCTGCACTCACTACTCAATACTCTGCACTCACTACTCTGCACTCACTACTCTGCACTCACTACTCTGCACTCACTACTCTGCACTCACTACTCTGGACTCACTACTCTGCAATCTGCACTCACTACTCTGCAATCTGCACTCACTACTCTGCACTCACTACTCTGCACTCACTACTCACTACTCTGCACTCACTACTCACTACTCTGCACTCACTACTCACTACTCTGCACTCACTACTCTGCACTCACTACTCTGCACTCACTACTCACTACTCTGCACTCACTACTCTGCACTCACCACTCTGCACTCACTACTCTGCACTCACTACTCTGCACTCACTACTCACTACTCTGCACTCACTACTCTGCACTTGCTACTCTGCACTCACTACTCTGCACTCACTACTCTGCACTCACTACTCTGCACTCACTACTCACTACTCTGCACTCACTACTCACTACTCTGCACTCACTACTCAATACTCTGCACTCACTACTCTGCACTCACTACTCTGCACTCACTACTCACTACTCTGCACTCACTACTCTGCACTTGATACTCTGCACTCACTACTCTGCACTCACTACTCTGCACTCACTACTCTGCACTCACTACTCACTACTCTGCACTCACTACTCTGCACTCACTACTCTGCACTCACTCCTCTGCACCCACTACTCTGCACTCACTACTCTGCACTCACTACTCTGCACTCACTACTCTGCACTCACTACTCACTACTCTGCACTCACTACTCACTACTCACTACTCACTACTCACTACTCTGCACTCACTACTCACTACTCTGCACTCACTACTCTGCACTCACTACTCTGCACTCACTACTCTGCACTCACTACTCTGCACTCACTACTCTGCACTCACTACTCTGCAATCTGCACTCACTACTCTGCACTCACTACTCTGCAATCTGCACTCACTACTCACTACTCTGCACTCACTACTCACTGTTAGAAACGGGATCCTGGCTGGCCAAGACTCGCGTCGAGGTCAGTCAGGGATCACCATTCCTAAGGTCAGAGCAAGGGAGTTGCACGCCAAGATAACCCCTACTCGCCCTCTAGGTAACGTGGCGCGAGCAGCAAGGCTAAACTTGGAGGCGGTATGAGTTAAGTATTTGCGCACGCACCCCAGCAACAACACCGAAGGCCCACCACAAAGAAAACTCCACACAAGGGTATATATAAAAATAGCCTTTGTATTCCAATAAACATACATTAGATAAAACACACACTTTACATTGTGCCAGAGGCACGGGCAGAATTTACAGGGGATATTTACAAGACAGGGCCACCTGGACCACTGTCAGTAATCAGCACTTTTAGAAGTAACACTTTTAAAAATAGCACTTAGGATGTAAAACTGTAGCACAAAGATAACATACAACCAGTCACTACTGGTACCAGGTGAGCACCACCTATGCAACCCTCACTATCTTAGGAGATTACACTAGGGACCTGGGCCTCGCTAGTACCACCTGCACTAGGGAGAAAACAACCACCTAAGTATTACAATACCTGTAGGGGTGTAAGAAAGGAAACACATGATGCATCACAATACATTCAGCGGTGTAAAAGGACAAAGCACATGACGCATAAAAACACATTCAGAGGTGCAAGAGAAACAAGGCACATGATGTATCAACAACACATTCAGCGGTGCAAGGAACAAGGCACATGATGCATCTACAACACATTCAGAGGTGCAGCAAAGAACACTTCGCATAAATCACAGTAACATGAACTTACATCAAAGTCCAGGGTCCAGGTTGCGCCACTGCGCCAAGACCTAAACGTAGCAGCTGCCCACAAAGTGCTGGGCAGCTGAGGGACAGAACTGGCGGCCTAAACGCTGCAGCTGGCACTAAGTGCTGCGCAGCTGGGGAAAGGCCAGGGATGAAGCAGGAGTGCGCCTCACTCCTCTAAGTTCACAGAACATGTCCCTAGAAAAGAAAGACCTAAACGGTGCAGCTACCCACTAATTGCTGGGCAGCTGAAAACAGAACTGCGACAGGGCTCTTACTGGCCCCTCAGGACAAGGACTTTGCCCAACTGAGCCCTCTGGCTCTAAAAACAAATATGTCCCGGGTTGGAGCCATCTAGGCTCAAGAAACACTACGGCCCAGCGTGGGAGCCCTCAGGCTCTGCAGTAAATACAATGCCCCAACACGTTGGAGCCACGGGGCTCAGCACGGGCTCCTCGGGCCCTTTCACTCGATACTGTGCCCTGGGGAAACGTTGGGGCGGCCCTCTACCATCCGGGGCCGCCCTGACGGCACCTAAAGGCGGAGCGCACGGACAGAAGAAAACGCTATGCCCCCACCGAGCCCTCTGTCAAGCGGGGACGCTCAGCGTTGCGAGGGGATCCCTCGCGCACTTTCACCACGTCCCGCCCCCCCCCCCCCCGGGCAGCTCTACTCACCGGCTGCTCTCCGGAGGCGGCGGGGGACACCATCTTCTTGCAGCAGTCTGCCGGGGCCCTCCCTCGCTCACAGGGGCCTCGGCGGGTGTCAGCAGGGCAGCGGGCGGGGCTCTCTCACCTCATGAGAGCCCCGCTTTCTTGACACAGGGGTCTTCACCCGGTCCCCCATCTCGGGACCGGGACTCAGCCCCAGGCTCAGTCTCCCTGGCGGCGCTGGCCAATCCCAGCGCGGCGGCGGGCGGGACTTCCTCCGGCAACCCGGAAGTCCCGCCCCGCATCAGGCACTGTAGTGCCTGACTTCCTGTTTTGCGGCGCTCGGGCCGCGGCGGTGAATCTCGGGGGCATTTCAGAGGGGTGGCACCCTCGAGATTAAAAATAAACAGCGAGGTGGGCACTCGCTCGCTTTAAGTAAATAACGGGCAAAAGTAAAAATAAAGCGCTCCGAGCGCTAGGGAACAACACAGCGCTTTCAAGCGCTAGGGGCAGAATAAAAGCACTCCCATGCGCTATAAAGCAAATAAAGCGCTCCTTGCGCTAGGCAACAGTCCCTCTGGCATCCAGGAGCGGGGCAGGGCAAAGAGGCCCCCCGAGTCCAGAGACAAGCACAGCAGAGAAAAGTCCTCCAGGGCATCAGCAAGCCAGGGGCTGGGCAGAGCCCAGGGGAGGCAAGCCTTCCCCTGGGCCCAAGCAGCAGCACGCCCCTGGTAGATCCAAGTCAAAAACAAGAACATCTTCACGGGGTCACAGCCCCTCTTTTATACACCTTTTCCCTTTTGTCTGTGGGTGCAGGGTGGGGGCAGAACCAATCGCAGCTGGTCTGAGAGCACTGTTGATGGCTCAACCACCCCTTTCATTCATCAGGCAGGCTAGGGTCATCAGTCGCACCACAGGGGGCGGAGCCAGCATTGTGTGGGGGAAACCCAGCCTCATTCAGGACACAGGCGCAGCCCCTCCCTCACATCAGCATGCTAATCTCGCCATTCACCACCGGGGCAGACCCACACAGACTTCCTGGAGCCTGGCATCCCAGCCAGCTCCAGCCAATCACACGCCAGCACCTTCACAGCACATACACAGTCATGTCTAGAAGTGGCGCTTCCGCACAAGACACCTGCACACCGCACATACCATTGCGCAGCATTCACTCTCACGAGTTCGCACATACCAAGCTTGACCATGCACGCCTCACGCATCAGGAACTACCAGGGACACAGACATTCCCCATGCATTCCTATGGGAGAGCAGGCCAATCTCACACATGCACTCAGGGAGAGGACGCACTTTACACTGCGCCACAGTGTCAAAGTGCGCAAAGACCAGAAATCACTAGGCAAAAAGTTCAGGGGTGAACCTGCCAGAAGGGCCAAGTCCAACACAACCCCCTTCCAGCCAAAACGCAGGGGAGAACAATCACCACCGTGATGGACTTCCCTGCTTGGGGCGTGTTGGACAGGCCACCTAACGGGCCGCTCTCCCCCCGGCTCGACCAGGCCCGAGCCAGTCACGCAAGCACCACACACCACCATTGCATGTCCTACGTCCCCGCCGGGACACCTGCCCTCGAGCATGATAACCTCGCGGGTCCGATCCACTGCCGACCCATGCGCCCAGCCGGGGCCGCCATCTTGGACACTTCGCCACGAGGCCGCCTGACCCCCGATCGACCTCAACCCTGGGCCTAGCCCGGCCTCAGACATTCCGGCACCACCCTCCACCCAGGAGGTGAGCGAGCTACTTGGCCCGTCAATGGGAGAAAGAGGTGTCGATGGTTCTCCCCCGGCCAGTGCCGCTCGCCCATCGCCTCCCCGGGCGCTGGCTCCACCCCCCTGCTGGGTGTCTGGACTCCCTCATCCCGGACCTCCCGACCTCCAAGTGCGAGGGTCCGGACATCAAAGCACACCAGTCCTATAACTGGGGCAGCTCCAGAGCAGGAAGGCAGTTGTATCTTGGAGTCGAGAGACGAAAGAAGAACTCATCCTGGACGGACTACTGGCGCTGCCGTAGCTCTGTCCTGTGCACCATCATCCTGCCTGTTGGCGCTGCCACAGCCGTCGTAACCTTCATCCTTCACCGTCGTCCGGATCTGCTGGCGAGGCCGCGGACCGTTGTAACCGTCATCTGCATCGGGACCTGCTTGGCTTCTCCACGGCCCGTCGACCATCCTTTATCCATCCCGGGACCTGCTTGGCTTCTCCACGGCCCGTCGACCATCCTTTATCCATCTCGGGACCTGCTTGGCTCCTCCACGGCCCGATCAGCAACCACACCGAGCTCGAGGATTGAGAGCTATTGAACTCATTGGTAACTAAGACTGTCCCGCTACCCTTTTCCTCAACCAGAGATCAGAACCGAGGGGACCCCTGAGTCCAGACCTCCTTGTATTATATCACCGTAACCTGAGAATTGCATATAAAGTCTCGTTAACCTTCCATCTTGTGTGGTGTCCGTCTGTGGGGGGGAAGTTACTTATCTGTACAGTCGTTGGAGACGGCTCTCCCTGGAGACCTCTCCCCGTAAACTCGGCCGACCCTCCCGGTCCGTCTAACATTGGTGGCCAGCGGCGCGATCCGAATCACCGCATAACGTACAGAGAGTAGCTCACCCCACAACGAACAACAATGTCGACTAAAGAGAGCGGATCAACTGAAAAGTTCCAAATGGAAAAACTAGAGGAATACAGCCATCGTGAACTAAAGCAGTTCTGCATCGAACTAGGTATCGCTACCACCGGACTAAGTACCAAGGACGATTTTAAGCATGCCCTAGAATCTTGGGCAGAGACCGGGGATGTCGAAGCCCCTGAGCAAAGCACCGCGCAAAAAACCAACACGACCCCTGAAGAGCAAAGAACGGGTCTCTCGCAAGACGAGATCCAAGAAAGAGAAAAAGCCCGACTACACGAACTCGAAATGGCCCGACTCAAGATGGACATAGAACTCAAATTGGCCGAGCAAAAAATAAACTTAGAGCACCTTCGCCTCCGAGAAGAAAGAGAGGAAAAACAGAGGCAAAGAGAGCTCGAGGAAAAAAGACTAACGTACGAGCACGAGCGGAACCTAGCCGAGATCAACCTGCGCAAACAGAATAAAGAGTTAGGGGTGCCCGACAGACCGTCCACCCCGGGGACCACGGACAAAAAAGTGCACATCCCCAAGGATGTGGTCCGAGAATATTTTCGAGAAGACGACATCCAGCAATGGTTTAAGGCATATGAAATCGCGATGACTGCGCACCGGATCGATAGAGCCGACTGGGGAGCCGGCCTATGGGGCAAATTCCTCAATGAGGGCCGCGATACTCTGTTACAGCTCCCAGACCACCAGATGACCTCCTACGACCATATGAAAGCGGCCCTCCTCACTCGCTATGGCCTCACGCCCGAGATGTACCGTCAGAGGTTCCGAGACTGCACACGCATTCCAGGTACAACTTGGGTGGACTATGTAACGTACTTTAGCCGAGCCTTCGAAGGCTGGATCAGAGGGAACAACGTCACGACCTACGAGCAGTTGTTCAATCTGATGGTATGGGAGCATCTGTCCAACAATTGCTTCATTGAACTACGCCAGCACCTCCTCGACAGCAAGTTAACCGATCCCCGGCAGCTCGCAGCTGAAGCTGACCGGTGGGAGATCACCCGAGTGGGCCGGAATGGGTCCTACGAGCAGAACAGGAACAACAATGGTCACCACCGATCCAGAGGAGGAGGAGGGGGCCAAGGACGAGGAAGAGACATCACTCCGGCCGCCCCCACTACCAGCACCACCCCCCCGGCCAACCGGGGCAGCACCCCGGCGCGACCGGGATACAGAGCCAATGTTACATGTCACCGATGCCAACGAGTCGGCCACTATGCAAACGACCCAAGCTGCCCGCAGTATCAAAGTCCAAGACCCCGCCAGGTGGCCGCCGCGGCACTAGGGGAAGAACAGATCTCCGAGGAACAAGAAACCGACGAGCGAGAGTATCAAGAGTGGGAGCCAGCCGCCATGACTCTCGCGTGCTTAGGGGGAAGAGACATGGTCCCGCGGGTCCCCCTACCCGCTAACACCCAGAAGTACAGCCAATGGGTGAGCATCAATGGACAACGGGCCGAAGCCCTTCGAGACACCGGGGCCAGTGTGACAGCCGTCCGCTGTCATCTGGTGACCCCAGAACAATATCTACCGAACATTCTCTGCCCTGTGCGATCAGCCGACAACTCGGAGAGTCTGTGTCGGATGGCCTGCGTCCCCTTTGAGTGGGGAGGGGTCTCCGGCATGTTGAGGGTAACGGTCCGAGACGACGCCCCCGTGGACTGCCTCCTCGGAAATGACCTGGAAAGCTCCCCGTGGGCAGCCGTGGAGCGAAAAGCACACTTGGGGATGTTGGGCGTCCCAGACTGGGCGTGCGTCACCACCCGGTCCATGGCCGCCCGTGCCAACAATCACCCGGAAGAACCAGAATGGCCGGCGCCTCCGCCTCCGGTCGCCCCCGCCGAGACTCCCGACCAGGGCATCCCCCTCGAACTTGCTCAACCTTCCGACCTTGCTAATCTTGACCAGTGGGCTCAAGAAGGGGGACCCACACAAGAACAATTTCGTCAGGAGCAGAAGACCTGTCCCTCCCTTGAGGGACTCCGACAACAAGCGCTCGCCCAAAGCGCAGGGGATACCTCCGGAACTCATTGGGTCTACTGGGACAATGACCTATTGTACAGCGAGCAACGAATCGCCGAGCTGGGGGCCAACCGAGTACTAGTGGTGCCCCTCCGCTTTAGAGACTTCCTGCTAAATCTGGCCCACGATGTCCCCCTGGCAGGGCACCTGGGACAAGATAAAACCTACAGCCGCCTAGTGACCCACTTCTTCTGGCCAAAAATGAGGAACGATGTGCACCAGCATTGCCGATCTTGCCCCACGTGCCAAGCTAGTGGGAAGAGCGGCCGCAAATTAAAGGCCCCCCTGCAACCCTTTCCCGTAGTCACGACCCCATTTGAGAGGGTCGGAATAGACATTGTGGGACCCCTAGACCCGCGTACAAGACAAGGCCATCGCTTCATCCTAGTACTAGTGGACCACGCCACCCGCTACCCTGAGGCTATTCCTCTCCGGACTGTGACAGCCCCAGTGGTCGGCAGGGCCCTGATGGGGATCTTCTCCCGTGTGGGGTTCCCCCGAGAAGTCGTCAGTGACAGAGGCCCGAACTTTATTTCCAAATATATGAAGTCCCTCTGGCAACAGTGTGGGGTCACCTACCGCTTCACGACCCCCTATCACCCCCAAGGAAACGGACTTGTTGAGCGGTTCAATCGCACACTAAAAGGGATGATCGGGGGATTGGAAGAACCCCTCCGTCGCCAGTGGGACGTGCTGCTGCCGTGCCTCCTCTTCGCCTACCGGGAGGTCCCACAGAAGTCCCTAGGCTTCAGCCCATTCGAGCTGCTCTATGGGCACCCAGTACGGGGGCCACTCAGCCTGATCAAGGAAGGCTGGGAGATGCCCCCGGCCAAGAGTCCTCCAGATGTCTTCCGGTACCTCCTCACCCTCCGCAGCCAGTCCCAGCGGTTCAGAGACCTAGCAAAAGCCAACCTAGAGGCCAGTCAAGAGGACATGAAGAAATGGTATGACCAGAACGCCTCATCTATTGAATTCGAGCCGGGGCAACAGGTTTGGGTAATGTCCCCCACAGAACCGTGCGCTCTTCAAGACAAATGGACGGGACCCTTCAAGGTAATCGAGCGCAAGGGTCCTGCCACCTATCTGATCGATATGGAGTCCGCCCGGAATCCGCTCCGAGTCCTCCACACCAACAGACTGAAACCCCACTTTGCACGAACAGAACTCAGCCTCTTGATGGCCACAGACAACGGGGTTGAAGATGACTCCGAGCCTCTCCCTGACCTCTTGCGGACCCAGGAGCAAGACGGCTCCGTAGATGGGGTCCGACTCTCGGAGACCCTCACCCAGGAACAACGTCAAGAGTGCCAAGCCCTCCTATCACGATTTGCCAGCCTGTTCTCCCTCACCCCAGGTGTCACCTCCTGGTGTGTGCACGATGTGGACACCGGAGACAGCCCTCCTATCCGCCACCGGGCCTACCGCGTACCGGATCGGGTACGGGCCTGCATCCAGGCGGAAGTAGCTAAGATGCTCACGCTCGGGGTCATCGAGCCCTCCGACAGTCCATGGGCCAGCCCGGTCGTACTGGTCCCCAAAGCAGCCGCCCCCGGAACCACACCCGAACTCCGGTTCTGTGTCGACTACCGGGGCCTGAATGACGTCACCAGAACGGACGCACACCCCATCCCCCGGGCAGATGAACTGGTCGACCGAATGGGCGCTGCCCGCTACCTCAGCATCTTCGACCTAACGGCAGGCTATTGGCAGATCGGCCTCACACCCCGAGCACAAGAACGTTCTGCCTTCTCCACCCCCGATGGCCACTATCATTTCACGGTCATGCCCTTCGGCATGAAAAATGCCCCAGCGACTTTCCAACGGCTCGTCAATCAGGTCCTGGCGGGGCTCGAAGAGTTCAGCGCCGCCTACCTGGACGACATCGCTGTGTACAGCCACCATTGGACCGAGCACCTCCACCACCTCCAAGCAGTGTTGCAAGCCCTTCAGCGAGCTGGCCTCACGATCAAGGCCAGCAAATGTCAAGTTGGACAAGGGTCAGTGACCTACCTCGGACACCAGGTGGGAAGCGGTCTAGTGGCCCCTCTACAACTGAAAATTGCCGCCATCCAGAACTGGCAGCCCCCTATCACACAAACCGAGGTGCGAGCCTTCCTGGGCCTTACGGGCTACTACCGAAGGTTCGTGAAGGACTATGGAACCATCGTGGGGCCTCTCACCGAGCTCACGTCAAAAAATCAGCCCAAGAAGGTGAACTGGACCCCAGAGTGCCAAGCGGCCTTCGAACAGCTAAAGGCCGCCATGTGTTCCGCTCCTGTGCTCCAGGCCCCAGACTACAGCCGGGAGTTCGTCGTCCAGACAGACGCCTCCGACCAGGGCATTGGGGCGGTCCTGTCCCAGGTGAACCCCGAAGGCCTGGATCAACCGGTGGCCTTCATCAGCCGGAGACTCCTGCCACGGGAACAACGCTGGAGCACCATAGAGAGGGAAGCCTTCGCTGTGGTATGGGCCCTCAAGAAGCTCCGACCCTACCTTTTTGGCACCCACTTCCGGGTGCAGACTGACCACCGACCCCTGCAGTGGTTGATGCATATGCGGGGGGAAAACCCAAAACTGCTACGCTGGTCCATCTCCTTGCAAGGTATGGACTTTACCGTTGAACACCGGCCTGGGTCCGACCACGCCAACGCGGATGGCCTGTCCCGGTTTTTCCGCCTCGACGAAGAGAGTCCCCAAGAGGATGGGTAACTCTCCCCGCCTTCAGCTGGGGGGGACGCATGTTGGACAGGCCACCTAACGGGCCGCTCTCCCCCCGGCTCGACCAGGCCCGAGCCAGTCACGCAAGCACCACACACCACCATTGCATGTCCTACGTCCCCGCCGGGACACCTGCCCTCGAGCATGATAACCTCGCGGGTCCGATCCACTGCCGACCCATGCGCCCAGCCGGGGCCGCCATCTTGGACACTTCGCCACGAGGCCGCCTGACCCCCGATCGACCTCAACCCTGGGCCTAGCCCGGCCTCAGACATTCCGGCACCACCCTCCACCCAGGAGGTGAGCGAGCTACTTGGCCCGTCAATGGGAGAAAGAGGTGTCGATGGTTCTCCCCCGGCCAGTGCCGCTCGCCCATCGCCTCCCCGGGCGCTGGCTCCACCCCCCTGCTGGGTGTCTGGACTCCCTCATCCCGGACCTCCCGACCTCCAAGTGCGAGGGTCCGGACATCAAAGCACACCAGTCCTATAACTGGGGCAGCTCCAGAGCAGGAAGGCAGTTGTATCTTGGAGTCGAGAGACGAAAGAAGAACTCATCCTGGACGGACTACTGGCGCTGCCGTAGCTCTGTCCTGTGCACCATCATCCTGCCTGTTGGCGCTGCCACAGCCGTCGTAACCTTCATCCTTCACCGTCGTCCGGATCTGCTGGCGAGGCCGCGGACCGTTGTAACCGTCATCTGCATCGGGACCTGCTTGGCTTCTCCACGGCCCGTCGACCATCCTTTATCCATCCCGGGACCTGCTTGGCTTCTCCACGGCCCGTCGACCATCCTTTATCCATCTCGGGACCTGCTTGGCTCCTCCACGGCCCGATCAGCAACCACACCGAGCTCGAGGATTGAGAGCTATTGAACTCATTGGTAACTAAGACTGTCCCGCTACCCTTTTCCTCAACCAGAGATCAGAACCGAGGGGACCCCTGAGTCCAGACCTCCTTGTATTATATCACCGTAACCTGAGAATTGCATATAAAGTCTCGTTAACCTTCCATCTTGTGTGGTGTCCGTCTGTGGGGGGGAAGTTACTTATCTGTACAGTCGTTGGAGACGGCTCTCCCTGGAGACCTCTCCCCGTAAACTCGGCCGACCCTCCCGGTCCGTCTAACAGGGCGATAGAACACGGACGCGGGCCCGCACTGCAGGGACACCCTCCGGTTCTACGCCACGTTTATCCAAAAGACAAGCACATACTAAAAAAAAAAACAGGCCCAACTAGGCTACCCCACTGGTACTCCTTAGTTGTCCACGGCTCGGACCAGGCCCTAGGCCATCCAGATACCACTGGTCCCTGCCAATACATAGAGTGGGGGGTAGTAACCCCTGGCCTACAATAGCCATTCTCCACTCCCTTTCTCAGTGTAGTTCCAAACTACCACTGATTCTTCAACCTAGGGTCCGCACCCTCAGGCTGACCAGAGGTCACGGGCAAGAATGCCCCACCCTACCTCTACTTCTGAAGCACCCTCCAGAACACAACTCTCCCACCAGTTTAGGACCTTTACTCCCTCAGCAGCAGTGACCACGGTCAGACCAGCACAAGATCGGTGTAGTGAGGCGTTGCACTTTGCGGGTTGCCAGATGCGGCGCAGGCGGCGGCTCACGGACCGCGTCGAGACGGGGACGGTGAGCGGCATAGGCTGCGCGGCCGAAGGCAGACACGGCTCAGTGCGGTGCCTACAGGACACCAGGCTGGTCATGACAGAGTCACAGCTCCCCTAACTGGTCTACCACCTGGGATTCGAATTCACTCCTCCTTCAGCAGCAAGGCAACCACTGCAGGTCAATCCCCCATGCAGCTTACCCGGTTCCTTCTCTTCAGGCAGGAGTTCCTTCAGGACACTACATACAGTTGCCCTTACGTCCAGATCCGGAAACACCGGCTACTGGCTCCCCAACCGAGGGACGTACCCCTTTGGTCAGATGCCTGGCGCACCAGGACTTCCTTGAGGGTGACACATAACTAATGTGTCGTGTACAAGTCTTCCTGACACTCAGGACAGAAGTGGCATCACCCTGGTCACTCCCTGGCGACACAACCCTTCTGGTTGGCCCCTGACCCACTGGTTACTCCACTGGGGAATCTATCCCCCTCGCACCCCTCCATCTGGACTTCTGCACCCTCCCAACTGGAGCGGTACTGCCAGATAACAGAACTACTAGAGCCCTGCTTACAGGCGCTCCATGTTCTCTCCACACTGGGAGATCTCCCTACAAGGACGCTCCATACGGACATGCTAGGCTCCCTCACCTGGTGTTCCTAAGAAAAAAAAACACCCAGACTACGAAGACCAGGCTTGTGCTCCTCCGAGCCACTTCCACCACACTGGGCTGGAAGACCAGAACCTTTCCTTAGGGTCACTCCCCAACAATTAACACAATGGCACAGGGCAGGGGAAACTCCCATGAGCTTCAGGCCCACCCATGAAATCCTGTTCACTGATGTTCTACATTCTTCAAACACTCTGGGAGATCTTCCTCAAATGACCTATTGGTACAGCCTAGGCCCCCGACCTGACGTTCCCTTCAGAAACATTCTAGGCCCTGACACTGGGTTTCGGGCACCTGGAGACATGCAGTCCCACCCACTCCTTCTCCTCTTGAGACAGGACGTGAGCCCCTACACCGAGACCTAGCTGGGCTACACTTAACCTCTTCCACCACACTGGGCTGGAAGACACCTCAGCCACTCCTTTTGGAATCACTCCATCCCCTATGCCTCTCTCCTCCCAGAACATTACCAACTCCAAACATCTGTCTCTAAATAGACCACAGAAATCAAAAGCCAGCTCCACTGTCTGCAGACGTTCTTGGGAAAAGTTTAACACACGGAACTTAAGTATCTGAGCAAAACAAGAGTACACAAGCATTCAGCAAGCTCCCCTCCAGAGAACTCACACACACGTCCAGTGCCACACACCATTCATCCACACACACCCCTCCCCAGACTGGTAAGGCAGTTTCTACCACCCCTGATTTCTCAACCTGACCACACGTGACACAGGTACCATAACTCCAGGGCAGGGACGGGGGACACATGCACTGAACACACTTATGCTGCCACCACTGGATCCCACCCTCATGGTGAATCCAGAAAACACACTGCACTTAGGGGGATGGTCTACCCTCCCGAGCTAGGGACACCTAACTCAAAGTGCACAAGAAACACATTTCCACAGAAATGACATTTTTAGCAAACTCCATACAATAATCCCCAAAATGTGGTCATCTAAAATGCAGAGCTTTGTAGTGGCCAGTTGCCACTGTGGTACAACGCAAACACAAATCCTTATCCCACCGCTGCCACCAATGTTAGAAACGGGATCCTGGCTGGCCAAGACTCGCGTCGAGGTCAGTCAGGGATCACCATTCCTAAGGTCAGAGCAAGGGAGTTGCACGCCAAGATAACCCCTACTCGCCCTCTAGGTAACGTGGCGCGAGCAGCAAGGCTAAACTTGGAGGCGGTATGAGTTAAGTATTTGCGCACGCACCCCAGCAACAACACCCAAGGCCCACCACAAAGAAAACTCCACACAAGGGTATATATAAAAATAGCCTTTGTATTCCAATAAACATACATTAGATAAAACACACACTTTACATTGTGCCAGAGGCACGGGCAGAATTTACAGGGGATATTTACAAGACAGGGCCACCTGGACCACTGTCAGTAATCAGCACTTTTAGAAGTAACACTTTTAAAAATAGCACTTAGGATGTAAAACTGTAGCACAAAGATAACATACAACCAGTCACTACTGGTACCAGGTGAGCACCACCTATGCAACCCTCACTATCTTAGGAGATTACACTAGGGACCTGGGCCTCGCTAGTACCACCTGCACTAGGGAGAAAACAACCACCTAAGTATTACAATACCTGTAGGGGTGTAAGAAAGGAAACACATGATGCATCACAATACATTCAGCGGTGTAAAAGGACAAAGCACATGACGCATAAAAACACATTCAGAGGTGCAAGAGAAACAAGGCACATGATGTATCAACAACACATTCAGCGGTGCAAGGAACAAGGCACATGATGCATCTACAACACATTCAGAGGTGCAGCAAAGAACACTTCGCATAAATCACAGTAACATGAACTTACATCAAAGTCCAGGGTCCAGGTTGCGCCACTGCGCCAAGACCTAAACGTAGCAGCTGCCCACAAAGTGCTGGGCAGCTGAGGGACAGAACTGGGGGCCTAAACGCTGCAGCTGGCACTAAGTGCTGCGCAGCTGGGGAAAGGCCAGGGATGAAGCAGGAGTGCGCCTCACTCCTCTAAGTTCACAGAACATGTCCCTAGAAAAGAAAGACCTAAACGGTGCAGCTACCCACTAATTGCTGGGCAGCTGAAAACAGAACTGCGACAGGGCTCTTACTGGCCCCTCAGGACAAGGACTTTGCCCAACTGAGCCCTCTGGCTCTAAAAACAAATATGTCCCGGGTTGGAGCCATCTAGGCTCAAGAAACACTACGGCCCAGCGTGGGAGCCCTCAGGCTCTGCAGTAAATACAATGCCCCAACACGTTGGAGCCACGGGGCTCAGCACGGGCTCCTCGGGCCCTTTCACTCGATACTGTGCCCTGGGGAAACGTTGGGGCGGCCCTCTACCATCCGGGGCCGCCCTGACGGCACCTAAAGGCGGAGCGCACGGACAGAAGAAAACGCTATGCCCCCACCGAGCCCTCTGTCAAGCGGGGACGCTCAGCGTTGCGAGGGGATCCCTCGCGCACTTTCACCACGTCCCGCCCCCCCCCCCCCCGGGCAGCTCTACTCACCGGCTGTGTTAGACGGACCGGGAGGGTCGGCCGAGATTACGGGGAGAGGTCTCCAGGGAGAGCCGTCTCCAACGACTGTACAGACAAGTAACTTCCCCCCCCACAGACGGACACCACACAAGATTGAAGGTTAACGAGACTTTATATGCAATTCTTAGGTTACGTTGGTATGATACAAGGAGGTCTGGACTCAGGGGTCCCCTCGATTCTAGTCTTTGGTTGAGGAAAGGGGTAGCGGGACAGTCTTAGTTACCAATGAGTACAAAATAGCTCTCAATCCTCGAGCTCGGCGTTCTAGATGATCGGGCCGTGGAGGAGCCAAGCAGGTCCCGAGATGGATGAAGGAAGGACGACGGTCCGCGGCGGAGCCTGCAGGTCCCGGTGAAAGATGACGGTTACAACGGTCCGCGGCCACGCCAGCAGATCCCGACGACGATGAAGGATGAAGGTTACGACGGCTGTGGCAGCGCCAACAGGCAGGACGATGGTGCACAGGACAGAGCTATGGCAGCGCCAGTAGTCCGTCCAGGATGAGTTCCTCTTTACGTCTCTCGACTCCAAGATACAACTGCCTTCCTGCTCTGGAGCTGCCCCAGTTATAGGGCTGGTGTGCTTTGATGTCCGGACCCTCGCACTTGGAGGTCGGGAGGTCCGGGATGAGGGAGTCCAGACACCCAGCAGGGGGGTGGAGCCAGCGCCCGGGGAGGCGATGGGCGAGCGGCACTTGGCGGGGGAGAGCCATCGGCACCTCTTTCTCCCATTGACTTGCCAAGTAGCCCGCTCACCTCCTGGGTGGAGGGTGGTGCCGGAATGTCTGAGGCCGGGCTAGGCCCCGGGTTGAGGTCGATCGGGGGCCAGGCGGCCTCGTGGTGAAGTGTCCAAGATGGCGGCCCGGGCTGGGCGCGTGGGCCGGCAGTGGATCGGATCCACGAGGTTAACGTGCTCGGGGGCAGGGGTCCCTGAGGGGACGGAGGACGTGCAATGGTGGTGTGTGGTACTTGCGGGACCGGGCTCGGGCCTGGTTGAGCCGGGGGAGAGCGGCCCTTCATGTGGCCTGTCCAACATGCGTCCCCCCCAGCTGAAGGCGGGGAGAGTTACCCATCCTCTTGGGGACTCTCCTCGTCGAGGCGGAAAAACCGGGACAGGCCATCCGCGTTGGCGTGGTCTGACCCAGGCCGGTGTTCGACTGTGAAGTCCATACCTTGCAAGGAGATGGACCAGCGTAGCAACTTTGGGTTTTCCCCCCGCATATGCATCAGCCACTGCAGGGGTCGGTGGTCGGTCTGCACCCGAAAGTGGGTGCCAAAAAGGTAGGGCCGGAGCTTTTTGAGGGCCCATACCACAGCGAAGGCTTCCCTCTCTATGGTGCTCCAGCGTTGCTCCCGTGGTAGGAGTCTCCGGCTGATGAAGGCCACCGGTTGATCAAGGCCTTCGGTGTTCACTTGAGACAGGACCGCCCCAATGCCCTGGTCGGAGGCGTCCGTCTGGACGACGAACTCCCGGCTGTAGTCTGGGGCCTGGAGCACAGGAGCGGAACACATGGCGGCCTTCAACTGTTCGAATGCCGCTTGACACTCTGGGGTCCAGTTCACCTTCTTGGGCTGATTCTTTGACGTGAGTTCGGTGAGAGGCCCCACTATGGTACCATAGTCTTTCACGAACCTTCGGTAATAGCCCGTGAGGCCCAGGAAGGCTCGTACCTCGGTTTGGGTGATAGGGGGCTGCCAGTCCTGGATGGCGGCAATTTTCAGCTGTAGAGGGGCCACTAGGCCGCTTCCCACCTGGTGTCCGAGGTAGGTCACAGACCCTTGTCCAATTTGACACTTGCTGGCCTTGATCGTGAGGCCAGCTCGCTGAAGGGCTTGCAGCACTGCTCGGAGGTGGTGGAGGTGCTCGGTCCAATGGTGGCTGTACACAGCGATGTCGTCTAGGTAGGCGGCGCTGAACCCTTCGAGCCCCGCCAGGACCTGATGGACGAGCCGTTGGAAAGTCGCTGGGGCATTCTTCATGCCGAAGGGCATGACCGTAAAATGGTAGTGGCCATCGGGGGTGGAGAAGGCAGAACGTTCTTGTGCTCGGGGTGTGAGGCCGATCTGCCAATAACCTGCTGTCAGGTCGAAGATGCTGAGGTAGCGGGCAGCTCCCATTCGGTCGACCAGTTCATCTGCCCGGGGGATGGGATGTGCGTCCGTTCTGGTGACTTCATTTAGGCCCCGGTAGTCGACGCAGAACCGGAGTTCTGGTGTGGTTCCGGGGGCGGCTGCTTTGGGGACCAGTACGACCGGGCTGGCCCATGGACTGTCTTAGGGCTCGATGACCCCGAGCGTGAGCATCTTAGCCACTTCCGCCTGGATGCAGGCCCGTACCCGATCAGGTACGCGGTAGGCCCGGTGGCGGATAGGAGGGCTGTCTCCGGTGTCCACATCGTGCACACACCAGGAAGTGACACCTGGGGTGAGGGAGAACAGACTGGCGAACCGTGACAGGAGGGCTTGGCACTCTTGGCGTTGTTCTCTGGTGAGGGTCTCCGAGAGTCGGACCCCATCCACGGAGCCGTCTTGTTCCTGGGTCCGCAGGAGGTCAGGGAGAGGCTCGGAGTCGTCTTCAACCCCATTGTCTGTGGCCATCAGTAGGCTGAGTTCTGTTCGTGCAAAGTGGGGTTTCAGTCTGTTGGTGTGGAGGACTCGGAGTGGGTTCCGGGAGGACTCCATATCGATCAGATAGGTGGCAGGACCCTTGCGCTCGATTACCTTGAAGGGTCCCGTCCATTTGTCTTGGAGAGCGCATGGCTCCGTGGGGGACATTACCCATACCTGTTGCCCCGGCTCGAATTCAATGGATGAGGCGTTCTGGTCATACCATTTTTTCATGTCCTCTTGACTGGCCTCTAGGTTGGCTTTTGCTAGGTCTCTGAACCGCCGGGACTGGTTGCGGAGGGTGAGGAGGTACCGGAAGACATCTGGAGGGCTCTTGGCCGGAGGCATCTCCCAGCCTTCTTTGATCAGGCTGAGCGGCCCCCGCACTGGGTGCCCATATAGCAGTTCGAATGGGCTGAAGCCTAGGGATTTCTGTGGGACCTCTCGGTAGGCGAAGAGGAGGCACGGCAGCAGCACATCCCACTGGCGACGGAGGGGCTCTTCCAATCCCCCGATCATCCCTTTTAGCGTGCGGTTGAACCGCTCAACAAGTCCGTTCCCTTGGGGGTGATAGGGGGTCGTGAATCGGTAGGTGACCCCACACTGTTGCCAGAGGGATTTCATGTATTTAGAGATAAAGTTCGTGCCTCTGTCGCTGACGACTTCTCGGGGGAACCCCACACGGGAGAGTTTCCCCATCAGGGCCCGGCCGACCACTGGGGCTGTCACGGTCCGGAGAGGAACAGCCTCAGGGTAGCGGGTGGCGTGGTCCACTAGCACCAGAATGAAGCGATGGCCTTGTTTTGTACGCGGGTCCAGGGGTCCCACAATGTCTATTCCGACCCTCTCAAATGGGGTCGTGACTACTGGAAAAGGTTGCAAGGGGGCCTTTAGTTTGCGGCCGCTCTTCCCACTGGCTTGGCACGTGGGGCAAGATCGGCAATGCTGGTGCACATCGTTTCTCATTTTGGGCCAGAAGAAGTGGGTCACTAGGCGACTGTAGGTTTTATCTTGTCCCAGGTGCCCTGCCAGGGGGACCTCGTGGGCCAGGTTTAGCAGGAAGTCTCTAAAGCGGAGGGGTACTACTAGTACTCGGTTGGCCCCCAGCTCGGCGATTCGTTGCCCGCTGTACAACAGATCATTGTCCCAGTAGACCCAATGAGTTCCGGAGGTATCCCCTGCGCTTTGGGCGAGCGCTTGTTGGCGGAGTCCCTCGAGGGAGGGACAGGTCTTCTGTTCCTGGCGAAATTGTTCTTGTGTGGGTCCCCCCTCTTGGGCCCACTGGTCAAGGTTAGCGAGGTCGGAAGGTTGAGCAGGTTCGAGGGGGGTGTCATGGTCGGGGGTCTCGGCTGGGGCGACCGGAGGCGGTGGCGCCGGCCATTCTGGTTCTTCCGGGTGATGGTTGGCACGGGCGGCCATGGACCGGGTGGTGACGCACGCCCAGTCCGGGACGCCCAACATCCCCAAGTGTTCTTTTCGCTCCACGGCTGCCCACGGGGAGCTCTCCAGGTCATTTCCGAGGAGGCAGTCCACGGGGGCGTCGTCTCGGACCGTCACCTTCAACATGCCGGAGACCCCTCCCCACTCAAAGGGGACGCAGGCCATCCGACACAGACTTTCCGAGTTGTCGGCTGATCGCACAGGGCAGAGAATGTTCGGTAGATATTGTTCTGGGGTCACCAGGTGACAGCGGACGGCTGTCACACTGGCCCCGGTGTCCCGAAGGGCTTCGGCCCGTTGTCCATTGATGCTCACCCATTGGCTGTACTTCTGGGTGTTAGCGGGTAGGGGGACCCGCGGGACCATGTCTCTTCCCCCTAAGCACGCGAGAGTCATGGCGGCTGGCTCCCACTCTTGATACTCTTGCTCGTCTGTTTCCTGTTCCTCGGAGATCTGTTCTTCCCCTAGTGCCGCGGCGGCCACATGGCGGGGTTTTGGACTCTGATACTGCGGGCAGCTTGGGTCGTTTGCATAGTGGCCGACTCGTTGGCATCGGTGACACGTGACATTGGCTCTGTACCCCGGTCGCGCCGGGGTGCTGCCCCGGTTGGCCGGGGGGGTGGTGCTGGTAACGGGGGCGGCCGGAGTGTTGTCTCTTCCTCGTCCTTGGCCCCCTCCTCCTCCTCTGGGTCGGTGGTGACCATTGTTGTTCCTGTTCTGCTCGTAGGACCCATTCCGGCCCACTCTGGTGATCTCCCACCGGTCAGCTTCGGCTGCGAGCTGCCGGGGATCGGTTAACTTGCTGTCGAGGAGGTGTTGGCGTAGTTCAATGAAGCAATTGTTGGACAGATGCTCCCATACCATCAGATTGAACAGCTGCTCGTAGGTCGTGACGTTGTTCCCTCTGATCCAGCCTTCGAAAGCTCGGCTAAAGTACGTTACATAGTCCACCCAAGTTGTACCCGGGATGCGTGTGCAGTCTCGGAACCTCTGACGGTACATCTCGGGCGTGAGGCCATAGCGGGTGAGGAGGGCCGCTTTCATATGGTCGTAGGAGGTCATCTGGTGGTCTGGGAGCTGTAACAGGGTATCGCGGCCCTCATTGAGGAATCTGCCCCATAGGCCGGCTCCCCAATCGTTTCTATCGATCCGGTGCGCAGTCATAGCGATTTCATAGGCCTTAAACCATTGCTGGATGTCGTCCTCTCGAAAATATTCTCGGACAACATCCTTGGGGATGTGTACTTTTTTCTCCGTGGTCCCTGGGGTGTGTGGTCTCTCGGGCACCCCTAATTCTTTATTCTGCTTGCGCAGGTTGATCTCGGCTAGGTTCCGTTCGTGCTCGTACGCTAGTTTCTTTTCCTCGAGCTCCCTTTGTCTCTGTTTCTCCTCTCTTTCTTCTCGGAGACGTAGGTGCTCTAAGTTTATTTTTTGTTCGGCCAACTTGAGTTCTACGTCCATCTTGAGTCGGGCCATTTCTAGCTCGTGTAGTCGGGTTTTTTCTCTTTCTTGGATCTCGTCTTGCGAGAGACCGGTTCTTTGCCCTTCAGGGGCCGTGTTGGTTTTTTTCGCGGTGCTTTGCTCAGGGGCTTCGGCATCCCCGGTCTCTGCCCAAGATTCTAGGGCATGCTTAAAATCGTCCTTGGTGCTTAGTCCGGTGGTAGCGATACCTAGTTCGATGCAGAACTGCTTTAGTTCACGATGGCTGTACTCCTCTAGTTTTTCCATTTGGAACTTCTCAGTTGATCCGCTCTCTTTAGTTGTCATTGTGGTTCGTTGTGGGGTGAGCTACTCTCTGTACGTTATGCGGTGATTCGGATCGCGCCGCTGGCCACCAATGTTAGACGGACCGGGAGGGTCGGCCGAGATTACGGGGAGAGGTCTCCAGGGAGAGCCGTCTCCAACGACTGTACAGACAAGTAACTTCCCCCCCCACAGACGGACACCACACAAGATTGAAGGTTAACGAGACTTTATATGCAATTCTTAGGTTACGTTGGTATGATACAAGGAGGTCTGGACTCAGGGGTCCCCTCGATTCTAGTCTTTGGTTGAGGAAAGGGGTAGCGGGACAGTCTTAGTTACCAATGAGTACAAAATAGCTCTCAATCCTCGAGCTCGGCGTTCTAGATGATCGGGCCGTGGAGGAGCCAAGCAGGTCCCGAGATGGATGAAGGAAGGACGACGGTCCGCGGCGGAGCCTGCAGGTCCCGGTGAAAGATGACGGTTACAACGGTCCGCGGCCACGCCAGCAGATCCCGACGACGATGAAGGATGAAGGTTACGACGGCTGTGGCAGCGCCAACAGGCAGGACGATGGTGCACAGGACAGAGCTATGGCAGCGCCAGTAGTCCGTCCAGGATGAGTTCCTCTTTACGTCTCTCGACTCCAAGATACAACTGCCTTCCTGCTCTGGAGCTGCCCCAGTTATAGGGCTGGTGTGCTTTGATGTCCGGACCCTCGCACTTGGAGGTCGGGAGGTCCGGGATGAGGGAGTCCAGACACCCAGCAGGGGGGTGGAGCCAGCGCCCGGGGAGGCGATGGGCGAGCGGCACTTGGCGGGGGAGAGCCATCGGCACCTCTTTCTCCCATTGACTTGCCAAGTAGCCCGCTCACCTCCTGGGTGGAGGGTGGTGCCGGAATGTCTGAGGCCGGGCTAGGCCCCGGGTTGAGGTCGATCGGGGGCCAGGCGGCCTCGTGGTGAAGTGTCCAAGATGGCGGCCCGGGCTGGGCGCGTGGGCCGGCAGTGGATCGGATCCACGAGGTTAACGTGCTCGGGGGCAGGGGTCCCTGAGGGGACGGAGGACGTGCAATGGTGGTGTGTGGTACTTGCGGGACCGGGCTCGGGCCTGGTTGAGCCGGGGGAGAGCGGCCCTTCATGTGGCCTGTCCAACAGGCTGCTCTCCGGAGGCGGCGGGGGACACCATCTTCTTGCAGCAGTCTGCCGGGGCCCTCCCTCGCTCACGGGGGCCTCGGCGGGTGTCAGCAGGGCAGCGGGCGGGGCTCTCTCACCTCATGAGAGCCCCGCTTTCTTGACACAGGGGTCTTCACCCGGTCCCCCATCTCGGGACCGGGACTCAGCCCCAGGCTCAGTCTCCCTGGCGGCGCTGGCCAATCCCAGCGCGGCGGCGGGCGGGACTTCCTCCGGCAACCCGGAAGTCCCGCCCCGCATCAGGCACTGTAGTGCCTGACTTCCTGTTTTGCGGCGCTCGGGCCGCGGCGGTGAATCTCGGGGGCATTTCAGAGGGGTGGCACCCTCGAGATTAAAAATAAACAGCGAGGTGGGCACTCGCTCGCTTTAAGTAAATAACGGGCAAAAGTAAAAATAAAGCGCTCCGAGCGCTAGGGAACAACACAGCGCTTTCAAGCGCTAGGGGCAGAATAAAAGCACTCCCATGCGCTATAAAGCAAATAAAGCGCTCCTTGCGCTAGGCAACAGTCCCTCTGGCATCCAGGAGCGGGGCAGGGCAAAGAGGCCCCCCGAGTCCAGAGACAAGCACAGCAGAGAAAAGTCCTCCAGGGCATCAGCAAGCCAGGGGCTGGGCAGAGCCCAGGGGAGGCAAGCCTTCCCCTGGGCCCAAGCAGCAGCACGCCCCTGGTAGATCCAAGTCAAAAACAAGAACATCTTCATGGGGTCACAGCCCCTCTTTTATACACCTTTTCCCTTTTGTCTGTGGGTGCAGGGTGGGGGCAGAACCAATCGCAGCTGGTCTGAGAGCACTGTTGATGGCTCAACCACCCCTTTCATTCATCAGGCAGGCTAGGGTCATCAGTCGCACCACAGGGGGCGGAGCCAGCATTGTGTGGGGGAAACCCAGCCTCATTCAGGACACAGGCGCAGCCCCTCCCTCACATCAGCATGCTAATCTCTCCATTCACCACCGGGGCAGACCCACACAGACTTCCTGGAGCCTGGCATCCCAGCCAGCTCCAGCCAATCACACGCCAGCACCTTCACAGCACATACACAGTCATGTCTAGAAGTGGCGCTTCCGCACAAGACACCTGCACACCGCACATACCATTGCGCAGCATTCACTCTCACGAGTTCGCACATACCAAGCTTGACCATGCACGCCTCACGCATCAGGAACTACCAGGGACACAGACATTCCCCATGCATTCCTATGGGAGAGCAGGCCAATCTCACACATGCACTCAGGGAGAGGACGCACTTTACACTGCGCCACAGTGTCAAAGTGCGCAAAGACCAGAAATCACTAGGCAAAAAGTTCAGGGGTGAACCTGCCAGAAGGGCCAAGTCCAACACTCACTACTCTGCACTCACTACTCTGCACTCACTACTCACTACTCTGCACTCACTACTCTGCACTCACTACTCACTACTCTGCACTCACTACTCACTACTCTGCACTCACTACTCTGCACTCACTACTCACTACTCTGCACTCACTACTCTGCACTCACTACTCAATACTCTGCACTCACTACTCTGCACTCACTACTCTGCACTCACTACTCTGCACTCACTACTCTGCACTCACTACTCTGCACTCACTACTCTGGACTCACTACTCAGCAATCTGCACTCACTACTCTGCAATCTGCACTCACTACTCTGCACTCACTACTCTGCACTCACTACTCACTACTCTGCACTCACTACTCACTACTCTGCACTCACTACTCACTACTCTGCACTCACTACTCTGCACTCACTACTCTGCACTCACTACTCACTACTCTGCACTCACTACTCACTACTCTGCACTCACTACTCTGCACTCACTACTCTGCACTCACTACTCTGCACTCACTACTCACTACTCTGCACTCACTACTCTGCACTTGCTACTCTGCACTCACTACTCTGCACTCACTACTCTGCACTCACTACTCTGCACTCACTACTCTGCACTCACTACTCACTACTCTGCACTCACTACTCACTACTCTGCACTCACTACTCACTACTCTGCACTCACTACTCTGCACTCACTACTCTGCACTCACTACTCACTACTCTGCACTCACTACTCTGCACTTGATACTCTGCACTCACTACTCTGCACTCACTACTCTGCACTCACTACTCTGCACTCACTACTCTGCACTCACTACTCTGCACTCACTACTCACTACTCTGCACTCACTACTCTGCACTCACTACTCTGCACTCACTCCTCTGCACCCACTACTCTGCACTCACTACTCTGCACTCACTACTCTGCACTCACTACTCTGCACTCACTACTCTGCACTCACTACTCACTACTCTGCACTCACTACTCACTACTCACTACTCACTACTCACTACTCACTACTCTGCACTCACTACTCACTACTCTGCACTCACTACTCACTACTCTGCACTCACTACTCTGCACTCACTACTCTGCACTCACTACTCACTACTCTGCACTCACTACTCACTACTCTGCACTCACTACTCACTACTCTGCACTCACTACTCACTACTCTGCACTCACTACTCTGCACTCACTACTCTGCACTCACTACTCTGCACTCACTACTCTGCACTCACTACTCTGCACTCACTACTCTGCAATCTGCACTCACTACTCTGCACTCACTACTCTGCAATCTGCACTCACTACTCACTACTCTACACTCACTACTCACTACTCTGCACTCTACACTCACTACTCACTACTCTGCACTCTGCACTCACTACTCACTACTCTGCACTCACTACTCTGCAATCTGCACTCACTACTCTGCACTCACTACTCACTACTCTGCACTCACTACTCACTACTCTGCACTCACTACTCTGCACTCACTACTCTGCACTCACTACTCACTACTCTGCACTCACTACTCTGCACTCACTACTCTGCACTCACTACTCACTACTCTGCACTCACTACTCACTACTCACTACTCTGCACTCACTACTCACTACTCTGCACTCACTACTCACTACTCTGCACTCACTACTCTGCACTCAATACTCTGCACTCACTACTCACTACTCTGCACTCACTACTCACTACTCTGCACTCACTACTCTGCACTCACTACTCACTACTCTGCACTCACTACTCTGCACTCACTACTCTGCAATCTGCACTCACTACTCACTACTCTGCACTCACTACTCTGCACTCACTACTCTGCAATCTGCACTCACTACTCTGCACTCACTACTCACTACTCTGCACTCACTACTCACTACTCTGCACTCACTACTCTGCACTCACTACTCTGCACTCACTACTCTGCACTCACTACTCTGCACTCACTACTCACTACTCTGCACTCACTACTCACTACTCTGCACTCACTACTCACTACTCTGCACTCACTACTCCCTACTCTGCACTCACTACTCCCTACTCTGCACTCACTACTCCCTACTCTGCACTCACTACTCTGCACTCACTACTCTGCACTCACTACTCTGCACTCACTACTCTGCACTCACTACTCACTACTCACTACTCTGCACTCACTACTCACTACTCTGCACTCACTACTCTGCACTCACTACTCACTACTCTGCACTCACTACTCTGCAGTCACTACTCTGCACTCACTACTCTGCACTCACTACTCACCACTCACTACTCACTACTCTGCACTCACTACTCACTACTCTGCACTCACTACTCACTACTCTGCACTCACTACTCACTACTCTGCACTCACTACTCACTACTCTGCACTCACTACTCTGCACTCACTACTCTGCACTCACTACTCACTACTCTGCACTCACTACTCACTACTCTGCACTCACTACTCATTACTCACTACTCTGCACTCACTACTCTGCATTCACTACTCACTACTCTGCACTCACTACTCTGCACTCACTACTCACTACTCTGCACTCACTACTCACTACTCTGCACTCACTACTCACTACTCACTACTCTGCGCTCACTACTCACTACTCTGCACTCTCTACTCACTACTCTGCACTCACTACTCTGCACTCACTACTCTGCACTCACTACTCACTACTCTCTACTCTGCACTCACTACTCACTACTCTGCACTCACTACCTACTACTCACTACTCTGCACTCACTACTCACTACTCTGCACTCACTACTCTGCACTCACTACTCACTACTCTGCACTCACTACTCACTACTCACTACTCTGCACTCACTACTCACTACTCTGCACTCACTACTCACTACTCTGCACTCACTACTCTGCACTCACTACTCTGCACTCACTACTCTGCACTCACTACTCACTACTCTGCACTCACTACTCACTACTCTGCACTCACTACTCTGCACTCACTACTCTGCACTCACTACTCTGCACTCACTACTCACTACTCTGCACTCACTACTCACTACTCACTACTCTGAACTCACTATTCACTACTCTGCACTCACTACTCACTACTCTGCACTCACTACTCACTACTCTGCACTCACTACTCACTACTCTGCACTCACTACTCTGCACTCACTACTCTGCACTCACTACTCTGCACTCACTACTCACTACTCTGCACTCACTACTCACTACTCACTACTCTGAACTCACTACTCACTACTCTGCACTCACTACTCACTACTCTGCACTCACTACTCTGCACTCACTACTCTGCACTCACTATTCACTACTCTGCACTCACTACTCACTACTCTGCACTCTACACTCACTACTCACTACTCTGCACTCTGCACTCACCACTCACTACTCTGCACTCACTACTCACTACTCTGCACTCACTACTCTGCACTCACTACTCACTAATCTGCACTCACTACTCTGCACTCACTACTCACTACTCTGCACTCACTACTCTGCACTCACTACTCACTACTCTGCACTCACTACTCACTACTCTGCACTCACTACTCACTACTCTGCACTCACTACTCACTACTCTGCACTCACTACTCTGCAATTTGCACTCACTACTCTGCAACCACTACTCACTACTCACTACTCTGCACTCACTACTCACTACTCTGCACTCACTACTCTGCACTCACTACTCTGCACTCACTACTCACTACTCTGCACTCACTACTCACTACTCTGCACTCACTACTCTGCACTCACTACTCTGCACTCACTACTCTGCACTCACTACTCACTACTCTGCACTCACTACTCACTACTCTGCACTCACTACTCTGAACTCACTACTCACTACTTTGCACTCACTACTCACTACTCTGCACTCACTACTCTGCACTCAATACTCTGCACTCACTACTCTGCACTCACTACTCACTACTCTGCACTCACTACTCTGCACTCACTACTCACTACTCTGCACTCACTACTCACTACTCTGCACTCACTATGCTGCACTCACTACTCACTACTCTGCACTCACTACTCTGCACTCACTACTCACTACTCTGCACTCACTACTCTGCACTCACTACTCACTACTTTGCACTCACTACTCACTACTCTGCACTCACTACTCTGCACTCACTACTCTGCACTCACTACTCACTACTCTGCACTCACTACTCACTACTCACTACTCTGCACCCACTACTCTGCACTCACTACTCTGCACTCACTACTCTGCAATGTGCACTCACTACTCACTACTCTGCAACCACTACTCACTACTCTGCACTCACTACTCTGCACTCACTACTCTGCACTCACTACTCTGCACTCACTACTCTGCACTCACTACTCTGCACTCACTACCACTCACTACTCTGCACTCACTACTCACTACTCACTACTCTGCACTCACTACTCACTACTCTGCACTCACTACTCACTACTCACTACTCTGCACTCTGCACTCACTACTCACTACTCTGCACTCACTACTCACTACTCTGCACTCACTACTCTGCACTCACTACTCTGCACTCACTATTCACTACTCTGCACTCACTACTCACTACTCTGCACTCTACACTCACTACTCACTACTCTGCACTCTGCACTCACCACTCACTACTCTGCACTCACTACTCACTACTCTGCACTCACTACTCACTACTCTGCACTCACTACTCTGCAATTTGCACTCACTACTCTGCAACCACTACTCACTACTCACTACTCTGCACTCACTACTCACTACTCTGCACTCACTACTCTGCACTCACTACTCTGCACTCACTACTCACTACTCTGCACTCACTACTCACTACTCTGCACTCACTACTCTGCACTCACTACTCTGCACTCACTACTCTGCACTCACTACTCACTACTCTGCACTCACTACTCACTACTCTGCACTCACTACTCTGAACTCACTACTCACTACTTTGCACTCACTACTCACTACTCTGCACTCACTACTCTGCACTCAATACTCTGCACTCACTACTCTGCACTCACTACTCACTACTCTGCACTCACTACTCTGCACTCACTACTCACTACTCTGCACTCACTACTCACTACTCTGCACTCACTATGCTGCACTCACTACTCACTACTCTGCACTCACTACTCTGCACTCACTACTCACTACTCTGCACTCACTACTCTGCACTCACTACTCACTACTTTGCACTCACTACTCACTACTCTGCACTCACTACTCTGCACTCACTACTCTGCACTCACTACTCACTACTCTGCACTCACTACTCACTACTCACTACTCTGCACCCACTACTCTGCACTCACTACTCTGCACTCACTACTCTGCAATGTGCACTCACTACTCACTACTCTGCAACCACTACTCACTACTCTGCACTCACTACTCTGCACTCACTACTCTGCACTCACTACTCTGCACTCACTACTCTGCACTCACTACTCTGCACTCACTACCACTCACTACTCTGCACTCACTACTCACTACTCACTACTCTGCACTCACTACTCACTACTCTGCACTCACTACTCACTACTCACTACTCTGCACTCTGCACTCACTACTCACTACTCTGCACTCTGCACTCACTACTCACTACTCACTACTCTGCACTCACTCACTACTCTGCACTCACTACTCACTACTCTGCACTCACTACTCTGCACTCACTACTCACTACTCTGCACTCACTACTCACTACTCTGCACTCACTACTCTGCACTCACTACTCTGCACTCACTACTCACTACTCTGCACTCACTACTCACTACTCTGCACTCACTACTCTGCACTCACTACTCTGCACTCACTACTCTGCACTCACTACTCACTACTCTGCACTCACTACTCACTACTCTGCACTCACTACTCTGAACTCACTACTCACTACTTTGCACTCACTACTCACTACTCTGCACTCACTACTCTGCACTCAATACTCTGCACTCACTACTCTGCACTCACTACTCACTACTCTGCACTCACTACTCTGCACTCACTACTCACTACTCTGCACTCACTACTCACTACTCTGCACTCACTATGCTGCACTCACTACTCACTACTCTGCACTCACTACTCTGCACTCACTACTCACTACTCTGCACTCACTACTCTGCACTCACTACTCACTACTTTGCACTCACTACTCACTACTCTGCACTCACTACTCTGCACTCACTACTCTGCACTCACTACTCACTACTCTGCACTCACTACTCACTACTCTGCACCCACTACTCTGCACTCACTACTCTGCACTCACTACTCACTACTCTGCACTCACTACTCACTACTCACTACTCTGCACTCTGCACTCACTACTCACTACTCTGCACTCTGCACTCACTACTCACTACTCACTACTCTGCACTCACTCACTACTCTGCACTCACTACTCACTACTCTGCACTCACTACTCTGCACTCACTACTCACTACTCTGCACTCACTACTCACTACTCTGCACTCACTACTCACTACTCTGCACTCACTACTCACTACTCTGCACTCACTACTCCGCACTCACTACTCTGCAATGTGCACTCACTACTCACTACTCTGCAACCACTACTCACTACTCACTACTCTGCACTCACTACTCTGCACTCACTACTCTGCACTCACTACTCTGCACTCACTACTCACTACTCTGCACTCACTACTCACTACTCTGCACTCACTACTCACTACTCTGCACCCACTACTCTGCACTCACTACTCTGCACTCACTACTCTGCACTCACTACTCTGCAATGTGCACTCACTACACACTACTCTGTACCCACTACTCACTACTCTGCACTCACTACTCTGCACTCACTGCTCTGCACTCACTGCTCTGCACTCACTACTCACTACTCTGCACTCACTGCTCTGCACTCACTGCTCTGCACTCACTGCTCTGCACTCACTGCTCTGCACTCACTGCTCTGCACTCACTACTCACTACTCTGCACTCACTACTCACTACTCTGCACTCACTACTCACTACTCTGCACTCACTACTCACTACTCTGCACTCACTACTCACTACTCTGCACTCACTACTCACTACTCTGCACTCTGCACTCACTACTCACTACTCTGCACTCTGCACTCACTACTCACTACTCACTACTCTGCACTCACTCACTACTCTGCACTCACTACTCACTACTCTGCACTCACTACTCTGCACTCACTACTCACTACTCTGCACTCACTACTCACTACTCTGCACTCACTACTCTGCACTCACTACTCTGCACTCACTACTCACTACTCTGCACTCACTACTCACTACTCTGCACTCACTACTCTGCACTCACTACTCTGCACTCACTACTCTGCACTCACTACTCACTACTCTGCACTCACTACTCACTACTCTGCACTCACTACTCTGAACTCACTACTCACTACTTTGCACTCACTACTCACTACTCTGCACTCACTACTCTGCACTCAATACTCTGCACTCACTACTCTGCACTCACTACTCACTACTCTGCACTCACTACTCACTACTCTGCACTCACTACTCACTACTCTGCACTCACTATGCTGCACTCACTACTCACTACTCTGCACTCACTACTCTGCACTCACTACTCACTACTCTGCACTCACTACTCTGCACTCACTACTCACTACTTTGCACTCACTACTCACTACTCTGCACTCACTACTCTGCACTCACTACTCTGCACTCACTACTCACTACTCTGCACTCACTACTCACTACTCACTACTCTGCACCCACTACTCTGCACTCACTACTCTGCACTCACTACTCTGCAATGTGCACTCACTACTCACTACTCTGCAACCACTACTCACTACTCTGCACTCACTACTCTGCACTCACTACTCTGCACTCACTACTCTGCACTCACTACTCTGCACTCACTACTCTGCACTCACTACCACTCACTACTCTGCACTCACTACTCACTACTCACTACTCTGCACTCACTACTCACTACTCTGCACTCACTACTCACTACTCACTACTCTGCACTCTGCACTCACTACTCACTACTCTGCACTCTGCACTCACTACTCACTACTCACTACTCTGCACTCACTCACTACTCTGCACTCACTACTCACTACTCTGCACTCACTACTCTGCACTCACTACTCACTACTCTGCACTCACTACTCACTACTCTGCACTCACTACTCACTACTCTGCACTCACTACTCACTACTCACTACTCTGCACTCACTACTCCGCACTCACTACTCTGCAATGTGCACTCACTACTCACTACTCTGCAACCACTACTCACTACTCACTACTCTGCACTCACTACTCTGCACTCACTACTCTGCACTCACTACTCTGCACTCACTACTCTGCACTCACTACTCACTACTCTGCACTCACTACTCACTACTCTGCACTCACTACTCACTACTCTGCACCCACTACTCTGCACTCACTACTCTGCACTCACTACTCTGCACTCACTACTCTGCAATGTGCACTCACTACTCACTACTCTGTACCCACTACTCACTACTCTGCACTCACTACTCTGCACTCACTGCTCTGCACTCACTGCTCTGCACTCACTACTCACTACTCTGCACTCACTGCTCTGCACTCACTGCTCTGCACTCACTGCTCTGCACTCACTGCTCTGCACTCACTACTCACTACTCTGCACTCACTACTCACTACTCTGCACTCACTACTCACTACTCTGCACTCACTACTCACTACTCTGCACTCACTACTCTGCACTCACTACTCACTACTCTGCACTCACTACTCTGCACTCACTACTCAATACTCTGCACTCACTACTCTGCACTCACTACTCTGCACTCACTACTCTGCACTCACTACTCTGCACTCACTACTCTGCAATCTGCACTCACTGCTCTGCAATCTGCACTCACTACTCTGCACTCACTACTCTGCACTCACTACTCACTACTCTGCACTCACTACTCACTACTCTGCACTCACTACTCACTACTCTGCACTCACTACTCTGCACTCACTACTCTGCACTCACTACTCACTACTCTGCACTCACTACTCACTACTCTGCACTCACTACTCACTACTCTGCACTCACTACTCACTACTCTGCACTCACTACTCTGCACTCACTACTCTGCACTCACTACTCTGCACTCACTACTCTGCACTCACTACTCTGCACTCACTACTCTGCACTTGCTACTCTGCACTCACTACTCTGCACTCACTACTCTGCACTCACTACTCTGCACTCACTACTCACTACTCTGCACTCACTACTCACTACTCTGCACTCACTACTCACTACTCTGCACTCACTACTCTGCACTCACTACTCTGCACTCACTACTCACTACTCTGCACTCACTACTCTGCACTTGATACTCTGCACTCACTACTCTGCACTCACTACTCTACACTCACTACTCTGCACTCACTACTCTGCACTCACTACTCTGCACTCACTACTCACTACTCTGCACTCACTACTCTGCACTCACTACTCTGCACTCACTCCTCTGCACCCACTACTCTGCACTCACTACTCTGCACTCACTACTCTGCACTCACTACTCTGCACTCACTACTCACTACTCTGCACTCACTACTCACTACTCACTACTCACTACTCACTACTCTGCACTCACTACTCACTACTCTGCACTCACTACTCTGCACTCACTACTCTGCACTCACTACTCTGCACTCACTACTCTGCACTCACTACTCTGCAATCTGCACTCAATACTCTGCACTCACTACTCTGCAATCTGCACTCACTACTCACTACTCTACACTCACTACTCACTACTCTGCACTCTACACTCACTACTCACTACTCTGCACTCTGCACTCACTACTCACTACTCTGCACTCACTACTCTGCAATCTGCACTCACTACTCTGCACTCACTACTCACTACTCTGCACTCACTACTCACTACTCTGCACTCACTACTCTGCACTCACTACTCTGCACTCACTACTCACTACTCTGCACTCACTACTCACTACTCTGCACTCACTACTCTGCACTCACTACTCACTACTCTGCACTCACTACTCACTACTCACTACTCTGCACTCACTACTCACTACTCTGCACTCACTACTCACTACTCTGCACTCACTACTCTGCACTCAATACTCTGCACTCACTACTCACTACTCTGCACTCACTACTCACTACTCTGCACTCACTACTCTGCACTCACTACTCACTACTCTGCACTCACTACTCTGCACTCACTACTCTGCACTCACTACTCTGCAATCTGCACTCACTACTCACTACTCTGCACTCACTACTCTGCACTCACTACTCTGCAATCTGCACTCACTACTCTGCACTCACTACTCACTACTCTGCACTCACTACTCACTACTCTGCACTCACTACTCTGCACTCACTACTCTGCACTCACTACTCTGCACTCACTACTCACTACTCTGCACTCACTACTCACTACTCTGCACTCACTACTCACTACTCTGCACTCACTACTCCCTACTCTGCACTCACTACTCCCTACTCTGCACTCACTACTCCCTACTCTGCACTCACTACTCTGCACTCACTACTCTGCACTCACTACTCTGCACTCACTACTCTGCACTCACTACTCACTACTCACTACTCTGCACTCACTACTCACTACTCTGCACTCACTACTCTGCACTCACTACTCACTACTCTGCACTCACTACTCTGCAGTCACTACTCTGCACTCACTACTCTGCACTCACTACTCACTACTCTGCACTCACTACTCACTACTCTGCACTCACTACTCACTACTCTGCACTCACTACTCACTACTCTGCACTCACTACTCACTACTCTGCACTCACTACTCACTACTCTGTACTCACTACTCTGCACTCACTACTCTGCACTCACTACTCACTACTCTGCACTCACTACTCATTACTCACTACTCTGCACTCACTACTCTGCACTCACTACTCACTACTCTGCACTCACTACTCTGCACTCACTACTCACTACTCTGCACTCACTACTCACTACTCTGCACTCACTACTCACTACTCACTACTCTGCACTCACTACTCACTACTCTGCACTCTCTACTCACTACTCTGCACTCACTACTCTGCACTCACTACTCTGCACTCACTACTCACTACTCTCTACTCTGCACTCACTACTCACTACTCTGCACTCACTACCTACTACTCACTACTCTGCACTCACTACTCACTACTCTGCACTCACTACTCTGCACTCACTACTCACTACTCTGCACTCACTACTCACTACTCACTACTCTGCACTCACTACTCACTACTCTGCACTCACTACTCACTACTCTGCACTCACTACTCTGCACTCACTACTCACTACTCTGCACTCACTACTCACTACTCTGCACTCACTACTCTGCACTCACTACTCTGCACTCACTACTCACTACTCTGCACTCACTACTCACTACTCACTACTCTGAACTCACTATTCACTACTCTGCACTCACTACTCACTACTCTGCACTCACTACTCACTACTCTGCACTCACTACTCTGCACTCACTACTCACTACTCTGCACTCACTACTCTGCACTCACTACTCACTACTCTGCACTCACTACTCTGCACTCACTACTCACTACTCTGCACTCACTACTCACTACTCTGCACTCACTACTCACTACTCTGCACTCACTACTCACTACTCTGCACTCACTACTCTGCAATTTGCACTCACTACTCCGCAACCACTACTCACTACTCACTACTCTGCACTCACTACTCACTACTCCGCACTCACTACTCTGCACTCACTACTCTGCACTCACTACTCACTACTCTGCACTCACTACTCTGCAATGTGCACTCACTACTCACTACTCTGCACTCACTACTCTGCACTCACTACTCTGCACTCACTACTCACTACTCTGCACTCACTACTCACTACTCTGCACTCACTACTCTGCACTCACTACTCTGCACTCACTACTCTGCACTCACTACTCACTACTCTGCACTCACTACTCTGCACTCACTACTCTGAACTCACTACTCACTACTCTGCACTCACTACTCACTACTCTGCACTCACCACTCTGCACTCAATACTCTGCACTCACTACTCTGCACTCACTACTCACTACTCTGCACTCACTACTCTGCAATGTGCACTCACTACTCACTACTCTGCACTCACTACTCTGCACTCACTACTCTGCACTCACTACTCACTACTCTGCACTCACTACTCACTACTCTGCACTCACTACTCTGCACTCACTACTCTGCACTCACTACTCACTACTCTGCACTCACTACTCTGCACTCACTACTCTGCACTCACTACTCTGCACTCACTACTCTGCACTCACTACTCACTACTTTGCACTCACTACTCACTACTCTGCACTCACTACTCACTACTCTGCACTCACTACTCTGCACTCAATACTCTGCACTCACTACTCTGCACTCACTACTCACTACTCTGCACTCACTACTCACTACTCTGCACTCACTACTCACTACTCTGCACTCACTATGCTGCACTCACTACTCACTACTCTGCACTCACTACTCTGCACTCACTACTCACTACTCTGCACTCACTACTCTGCACTCACTACTCACTACTCACTACTCTGCACTCACTACTCTGCACTCACTACTCTGCACTCACTACTCACTACTCTGCACTCACTACTCACTACTCTGCACTCACTACTCACTACTCTGCACTCACCACTCTGCACTCACTACTCACTACTCTGCACTCACTACTCACTACTCACTACTCTGCACTCACTACTCACTACTCTGCACTCACTACTCACTACTCTGCACTCACTACTCTGCACTCACTACTCACTACTCTGCACTCACTACTCTGCACTCACTACTCACTACTCACTACTCTGCACTCACTACTCTGCACTCACTACTCTGCACTCACTACTCACTACTCTGCACTCACTACTCACTACTCTGCACTCACTACTCACTACTCTGCACTCACTACTCTGCACTCACTACTCACTACTCTGCACTCACTACTCACTACTCACTACTCTGCACTCACTACTCACTACTCTGCACTCACTACTCACTACTCTGCACTCACTACTCTGCACTCACTACTCACTACTCTGCACTCACTACTCACTACTCTGCACTCACTACTCTGCACTCACTACTCTGCACTCACTACTCACTACTCTGCACTCACTACTCACTACTCACTACTCTGAACTCACTATTCACTACTCTGCACTCACTACTCACTACTCTGCACTCACTACTCACTACTCTGCACTCACTACTCTGCACTCACTACTCACTACTCTGCACTCACTACTCTGCACTCACTACTCACTACTCTGCACTCACTACTCTGCACTCACTACTCACTACTCTGCACTCACTACTCACTACTCTGCACTCACTACTCACTACTCTGCACTCACTACTCACTACTCTGCACTCACTACTCTGCAATTTGCACTCACTACTCCGCAACCACTACTCACTACTCACTACTCTGCACTCACTACTCACTACTCCGCACTCACTACTCTGCACTCACTACTCTGCACTCACTACTCACTACTCTGCACTCACTACTCTGCAATGTGCACTCACTACTCACTACTCTGCACTCACTACTCTGCACTCACTACTCTGCACTCACTACTCACTACTCTGCACTCACTACTCACTACTCTGCACTCACTACTCTGCACTCACTACTCTGCACTCACTACTCTGCACTCACTACTCACTACTCTGCACTCACTACTCTGCACTCACTACTCTGAACTCACTACTCACTACTCTGCACTCACTACTCACTACTCTGCACTCACCACTCTGCACTCAATACTCTGCACTCACTACTCTGCACTCACTACTCACTACTCTGCACTCACTACTCTGCAATGTGCACTCACTACTCACTACTCTGCACTCACTACTCTGCACTCACTACTCTGCACTCACTACTCACTACTCTGCACTCACTACTCACTACTCTGCACTCACTACTCTGCACTCACTACTCTGCACTCACTACTCACTACTCTGCACTCACTACTCTGCACTCACTACTCTGCACTCACTACTCTGCACTCACTACTCTGCACTCACTACTCACTACTTTGCACTCACTACTCACTACTCTGCACTCACTACTCACTACTCTGCACTCACTACTCTGCACTCAATACTCTGCACTCACTACTCTGCACTCACTACTCACTACTCTGCACTCACTACTCACTACTCTGCACTCACTACTCACTACTCTGCACTCACTATGCTGCACTCACTACTCACTACTCTGCACTCACTACTCTGCACTCACTACTCACTACTCTGCACTCACTACTCTGCACTCACTACTCACTACTCACTACTCTGCACTCACTACTCTGCACTCACTACTCTGCACTCACTACTCACTACTCTGCACTCACTACTCACTACTCTGCACTCACTACTCACTACTCTGCACCCACTACTCTGCACTCACTACTCTGCACTCACTACTCTGCACTCACTACTCTGCAATGTGCACTCACTACTCACTACTCTGTACCCACTACTCACTACTCTGCACTCACTACTCTGCACTCACTGCTCTGCACTCACTGCTCTGCACTCACTACTCACTACTCTGCACTCACTGCTCTGCACTCACTGCTCTGCACTCACTGCTCTGCACTCACTACTCACTACTCTGCACTCACTACTCACTACTCTGCACTCACTACTCACTACTCTGCACTCACTACTCACTACTCTGCACTCACTACTCACTACTCTGCACTCACTACTCTGCACTCACTACTCACTACTCTGCACTCACTACTCTGCACTCACTACTCAATACTCTGCACTCACTACTCTGCACTCACTACTCTGCACTCACTACTCTGCACTCACTACTCTGCACTCACTACTCTGCACTCACTACTCTGGACTCACTACTCTGCAATCTGCACTCACTACTCTGCAATCTGCACTCACTACTCTGCACTCACTACTCTGCACTCACTACTCACTACTCTGCACTCACTACTCACTACTCACTACTCTGCACCCACTACTCTGCACTCACTACTCTGCACTCACTACTCTGCAATGTGCACTCACTACTCACTACTCTGCAACCACTACTCACTACTCTGCACTCACTACTCTGCACTCACTACTCTGCACTCACTACTCTGCACTCACTACTCTGCACTCACTACTCTGCACTCACTACTCACTACTCTGCACTCACTACTCACTACTCTGCACTCACTACTCACTACTCTGCACTCACTACTCTGCACTCACTACTCTGCACTCACTACTCACTACTCTGCACTCACTACTCACTACTCTGCACTCACTACTCACTACTCTGCACTCACTACTCTGCACTCACTACTCTGCACTCACTACTCTGCACTCACTACTCACTACTCTGCACTCACTACTCTGCACTTGCTACTCTGCACTCACTACTCTGCACTCACTACTCTGCACTCACTACTCTGCACTCACTACTCTGCACTCACTACTCACTACTCTGCACTCACTACTCACTACTCTGCACTCACTACTCACTACTCTGCACTCACTACTCTGCACTCACTACTCTGCACTCACTACTCACTACTCTGCACTCACTACTCTGCACTTGATACTCTGCACTCACTACTCTGCACTCACTACTCTGCACTCACTACTCTGCACTCACTACTCTGCACTCACTACTCACTACTCTGCACTCACTACTCTGCACTCACTACTCTGCACTCACTCCTCTGCACCCACTACTCTGCACTCACTACTCTGCACTCACTACTCTGCACTCACTACTCTGCACTCACTACTCACTACTCTGCACTCACTACTCACTACTCACTACTCACTACTCACTACTCACTACTCTGCACTCACTACTCACTACTCTGCACTCACTACTCTGCACTCACTACTCTGCACTCACTACTCTGCACTCACTACTCTGCACTCACTACTCTGCAATCTGCACTCACTACTCTGCACTCACTACTCTGCAATCTGCACTCACTACTCACTACTCTGCACTCACTACTCACTACTCTGCACTCACTACTCTGCACTCACTACTCACTACTCTGCACTCACTACTCTGCACTCACTACTCACTACTCTGCACTCACTACTCACTACTCTGCACTCACTACTCTGCACTCACTACTCACTACTCTGCACTCACTACTCTGCACTCACTACTCAATACTCTGCACTCACTACTCTGCACTCACTACTCTGCACTCACTACTCTGCACTCACTACTCTGCACTCACTACTCTGCACTCACTACTCTGCACTCACTACTCTGGACTCACTACTCTGCAATCTGCACTCACTACTCTGCAATCTGCACTCACTACTCTGCACTCACTACTCTGCACTCACTACTCACTACTCTGCACTTACTACTCACTACTCTGCACTCACTACTCACTACTCTGCACTCACTACTCTGCACTCACTACTCTGCACTCACTACTCACTACTCTGCACTCACTACTCACTACTCTGCACTCACTACTCACTACTCTGCACTCACTACTCACTACTCTGCACTCACTACTCTGCACTCACTACTCTGCACTCACTACTCTGCACTCACTATTCACTACTCTGCACTCACTACTCTGCACTTGCTACTCTGCACTCACTACTCTGCACTCACTACTCTGCACTCACTACTCTGCACTCACTACTCACTACTCTGCACTCACTACTCACTACTCTGCACTCACTACTCACTACTCTGCACTCACTACTCTGCACTCACTACTCTGCACTCACTACTCACTACTCTGCACTCACTACTCTGCACTTGATACTCTGCACTCACTACTCTGCACTCACTACTCTGCACTCACTCCTCTGCACCCACTACTCTGCACTCACTACTCTGCACTCACTACTCTGCACTCACTACTCTGCACTCACTACTCACTACTCTGCACTCACTACTCACTACTCACTACTCACTACTCACTACTCTGCACTCACTACTCACTACTCTGCACTCACTACTCTGCACTCACTACTCTGCACTCACTACTCTGCACTCACTACTCTGCACTCACTACTCTGCAATCTGCACTCACTACTCTGCACTCACTACTCTGCAATCTGCACTCACTACTCACTACTCTACACTCACTACTCACTACTCTGCACTCTACACTCACTACTCACTACTCTGCACTCTGCACTCACTACTCACTACTCTGCACTCACTACTCTGCAATCTGCACTCACTACTCTGCACTCACTACTCACTACTCTGCACTCACTACTCACTACTCTGCACTCACTACTCTGAACTCACTACTCTGCACTCACTACTCACTACTCTGCACTCACTACTCACTACTCTGCACTCACTACTCTGCACTCACTACTCACTACTCTGCACTCACTACTCACTACTCACTACTCTGCACTCACTACTCACTACTCTGCACTCACTACTCACTACTCTGCACTCACTACTCTGCACTCAATACTCTGCACTCACTACTCACTACTCTGCACTCACTACTCACTACTCTGCACTCACTACTCTGCACTCACTACTCACTACTCTGCACTCACTACTCTGCACTCACTACTCTGCACTCACTACTCTGCAATCTGCACTCACTACTCACTACTCTGCACTCACTACTCTGCACTCACTACTCTGCAATCTGCACTCACTACTCTGCACTCACTACTCACTACTCTGCACTCACTACTCACTACTCTGCACTCACTACTCTGCACTCACTACTCTGCACTCACTACTCTGCACTCACTACTCTGCACTCACTACTCTGCACTCACTACTCACTACTCTGCACTCACTACTCACTACTCTGCACTCACTACTCACTACTCTGCACTCACTACTCCCTACTCTGCACTCACTACTCCCTACTCTGCACTCACTACTCCCTACTCTGCACTCACTACTCTGCACTCACTACTCTGCACTCACTACTCTGCACTCACTACTCTGCACTCACTACTCACTACTCTGCACTCACTACTCACTACTCTGCACTCACTACTCTGCTCTCACTACTCACTACTCTGCACTCACTACTCTGCAGTCACTACTCTGCACTCACTACTCTGCACTCACTACTCACTACTCTGCACTCACTACTCACTACTCTGCACTCACTACTCACTACTCTGCACTCACTACTCACTACTCTGCACTCACTACTCTGCACTCACTACTCTGCACTCACTACTCACTACTCTGCACTCACTACTCACTACTCTGCACTCACTACTCATTACTCACTACTCTGCACTCACTACTCTGCATTCACTACTCACTACTCTGCACTCACTACTCTGCACTCACTACTCACTACTCTGCACTCACTACTCACTACTCTGCACTCACTACTCACTACTCACTACTCTGCACTCACTACTCACTACTCTGCACTCTCTACTCACTACTCTGCACTCACTACTCTGCACTCACTACTCTGCACTCACTACTCACTACTCTCTACTCTGCACTCACTACTCACTACTCTGCACTCACTACCTACTACTCACTACTCTGCACTCACTACTCACTACTCTGCACTCACTACTCTGCACTCACTACTCACTACTCTGCACTCACTACTCACTACTCACTACTCTGCACTCACTACTCACTACTCTGCACTCACTACTCACTACTCTGCACTCACTACTCTGCACTCACTACTCTGCACTCACTACTCTGCACTCACTACTCACTACTCTGCACTCACTACTCACTACTCTGCACTCACTACTCTGCACTCACTACTCTGCACTCACTACTCTGCACTCACTACTCTGCACTCACTACTCACTACTCTGCACTCACTACTCACTACTCACTACTCTGAACTCACTATTCACTACTCTGCACTCACTACTCACTACTCTGCACTCACTACTCACTACTCTGCACTCACTACTCACTACTCTGCACTCACTACTCTGCACTCACTACTCTGCACTCACTACTCTGCACTCACTACTCACTACTCTGCACTCACTACTCACTACTCACTACTCTGAACTCACTACTCACTACTCTGCACTCACTACTCACTACTCTGCACTCACTACTCACTACTCTGCACTCACTACTCTGCACTCACTACTCTGCACTCACTATTCACTACTCTGCACTCACTACTCACTACTCTGCACTCTACACTCACTACTCACTACTCTGCACTCTGCACTCACCACTCACTACTCTGCACTCACTACTCACTACTCTGCACTCACTACTCTGCACTCACTACTCACTAATCTGCACTCACTACTCTGCACTCACTACTCACTACTCTGCACTCACTACTCTGCACTCACTACTCACTACTCTGCACTCACTACTCACTACTCTGCACTCACTACTCACTACTCTGCACTCACTACTCACTACTCTGCACTCACTACTCTGCAATTTGCACTCACTACTCTGCAACCACTACTCACTACTCACTACTCTGCACTCACTACTCACTACTCTGCACTCACTACTCTGCACTCACTACTCTGCACTCACTACTCACTACTCTGCACTCACTACTCTGCAATATGCACTCACTACTCACTACTCTGCACTCACTACTCTGCACTCACTACTCTGCACTCACTACTCACTACTCTGCACTCACTACTCACTACTCTGCACTCACTACTCTGCACTCACTACTCTGCACTCACTACTCTGCACTCACTACTCACTACTCTGCACTCACTACTCACTACTCTGCACTCACTACTCTGAACTCACTACTCACTACTCTGCACTCACTACTCACTACTCTGCACTCACTACTCTGCACTCAATACTCTGCACTCACTACTCTGCACTCACTACTCACTACTCTGCACTCACTACTCACTACTCTGCACTCACTACTCACTACTCTGCACTCACTACTCACTACTCTGCACTCACTATGCTGCACTCACTACTCACTACTCTGCACTCACTACTCTGCACTCACTACTCACTACTCTGCACTCACTACTCTGCACTCACTACTCACTACTTTGCACTCACTACTCACTACTCTGCACTCACTACTCTGCACTCACTACTCTGCACTCACTACTCACTACTCTGCACTCACTACTCACTACTCACTACTCTGCACCCACTACTCTGCACTCACTACTCTGCACTCACTACTCTGCAATGTGCACTCACTACTCACTACTCTGCAACCACTACTCACTACTCTGCACTCACTACTCTGCACTCACTACTCTGCACTCACTACTCTGCACTCACTACCACTCACTACTCTGCACTCACTACTCACTACTCTGCACTCACTACTCACTACTCTGCACTCACTACTCACTACTCTGCACTCACTACTCACTACTCACTACTCTGCACTCTGCACTCACTACTCACTACTCTGCACTCTGCACTCACTACTCACTACTCACTACTCTGCACTCACTCACTACTCTGCACTCACTACTCACTACTCTGCACTCACTACTCTGCACTCACTACTCACTACTCTGCACTCACTACTCACTACTCTGCACTCACTACTCACTACTCTGCACTCACTACTCACTACTCACTACTCTGCACTCACTACTCCGCACTCACTACTCTGCAATGTGCACTCACTACTCACTACTCTGCAACCACTACTCACTACTCACTACTCTGCACTCACTACTCTGCACTCACTACTCTGCACTCACTACTCTGCACTCACTACTCTGCACTCACTACTCACTACTCTGCACTCACTACTCTGCAATGTGCACTCACTACTCACTACTCTGCACTCACTACTCTGCACTCACTACTCTGCACTCACTACTCACTACTCTGCACTCACTACTCACTACTCTGCACTCACTACTCTGCACTCTGCACTCACTACTCTGCACTCACTACTCTGCACTCACTACTCTGCACTCACTACTCACTACTCTGCACTCACTACTCACCACTCACTACTCTGCACTCACTACTCACCACTCACTACTCTGAACTCACTACTCACTACTCTGAACTCACTACTCACTACTCTGCACTCACTACTCACTACTCTGCACTCACTACTCACTACTCTGCACTCACTACTCTGCACTCAATACTCTGCACTCACTACTCTGCACTCACTACTCTGCACTCACTACTCACTACTCTGCACTCACTACTCACTACTCTGCACTCACTAACTACTCACTACTCACTACTCTGCACTCACTACTCACTATTCACTACTCTGCACTCACTACTCACAATTCACTACTCTGCACTCACTACTCACCACTCACTACTCTGCACTCACTACTCACCACTCACTACTCTGAACTCACTACTCACTACTCTGAACTCACTACTCACTACTCTGCACTCACTACTCACTACTCTGCACTCACTACTCACTACTCTGCACTCACTACTCTGCACTCACTACTCTGCACTCAATACTCTGCACTCACTACTCTGCACTCACTACTCTGCACTCACTACTCACTACTCTGCACTCACTACTCACTACTCTGCACTCACTACTCACTACTCACTACTCACTACTCTGCACTCACTACTCACTATTCACTACTCTGCACTCACTACTCTGCACTCACTACTCTGCACTCACTACTCTGCACTCACTACTCTTCACTCACTACTCTGCACTCTGCACTCACTACTCACACTCTGCACTCACTACTCTGCACTCACTACTCACACTCTGCACTCACTACTCACACTCTGCACTCACTACTCTGCACTCTGCACTCACACTCTGCACTCAACTCTGCATGCTGCATTCACACACTTCGCACACTCACTCTGCACTCACTACTCACTACTCTGCACTCACTACTCACTACTCTGCACTCACTACTCTGCACTCACTACTCTGCACTCACTACTCTGCACTCACTACTCACTACTCTGCACTCACTACTCACTACTCTGCACTCACTACTCTGAACTCACTACTCACTACTTTGCACTCACTACTCACTACTCTGCACTCACTACTCTGCACTCAATACTCTGCACTCACTACTCTGCACTCACTACTCACTACTCTGCACTCACTACTCTGCACTCACTACTCACTACTCTGCACTCACTACTCACTACTCTGCACTTACTATGCTGCACTCACTACTCACTACTCTGCACTATCTACTCTGCACTCACTACTCACTACTCTGCACTCACTACTCTGCACTCACTACTCACTACTTTGCACTCACTACTCACTACTCTGCACTCACTACTCTGCACTCACTACTTTGCACTCACTACTCACTACTCTGCACTCACTACTCACTACTCACTACTCTGCACCCACTACTCTGCACTCACTACTCTGCACTCACTACTCTGCAATGTGCACTCACTACTCACTACTCTGCAACCACTACTCACTACTCTGCACTCACTACTCTGCACTCACTACTCTGCACTCACTACTCTGCACTCACTACTCTGCACTCACTACCACTCACTACTCTGCACTCACTACTCACTACTCACTACTCTGCACTCACTACTCACTACTCTGCACTCACTACTCACTACTCACTACTCTGCACTCTGCACTCACTACTCACTACTCTGCACTCTGCACTCACTACTCACTACTCACTACTCTGCACTCACTCACTACTCTGCACTCACTACTCACTACTCTGCACTCACTACTCTGCACTCACTACTCACTACTCTGCACTCACTACTCACTACTCTGCACTCACTACTCACTACTCTGCACTCACTACTCACTACTCACTACTCTGCACTCACTACTCCGCACTCACTACTCTGCAATGTGCACTCACTACTCACTACTCTGCAACCACTACTCACTACTCACTACTCTGCACTCACTACTCTGCACTCACTACTCTGCACTCACTACTCTGCACTCACTACTCTGCACTCACTACTCACTACTCTGCACTCACTACTCACTACTCTGCACTCACTACTCACTACTCTGCACCCACTACTCTGCACTCACTACTCTGCACTCACTACTCTGCACTCACTACTCTGCAATGTGCACTCACTACTCACTACTCTGTACCCACTACTCACTACTCTGCACTCACTACTCTGCACTCACTGCTCTGCACTCACTGCTCTGCACTCACTACTCACTACTCTGCACTCACTGCTCTGCACTCACTGCTCTGCACTCACTGCTCTGCACTCACTGCTCTGCACTCACTGCTCTGCACTCACTACTCACTACTCTGCACTCACTACTCACTACTCTGCACTCACTACTCACTACTCTGCACTCACTACTCACTACTCTGCACTCACTACTCACTACTCTGCACTCACTACTCACTACTCACTACTCTGCACTCTGCACTCACTACTCACTACTCTGCACTCTGCACTCACTACTCACTACTCACTACTCTGCACTCACTCACTACTCTGCACTCACTACTCACTACTCTGCACTCACTACTCTGCACTCACTACTCACTACTCTGCACTCACTACTCACTACTCTGCACTCACTACTCTGCACTCACTACTCTGCACTCACTACTCACTACTCTGCACTCACTACTCACTACTCTGCACTCACTACTCTGCACTCACTACTCTGCACTCACTACTCTGCACTCACTACTCACTACTCTGCACTCACTACTCACTACTCTGCACTCACTACTCTGAACTCACTACTCACTACTCTGCACTCACTACTCACTACTCTGCACTCACTACTCTGCACTCAATACTCTGCACTCACTACTCTGCACTCACTACTCACTACTCTGCACTCACTACTCACTACTCTGCACTCACTACTCACTACTCTGCACTCACTACTCACTACTCTGCACTCACTATGCTGCACTCACTACTCACTACTCTGCACTCACTACTCTGCACTCACTACTCACTACTCTGCACTCACTACTCTGCACTCACTACTCACTACTTTGCACTCACTACTCACTACTCTGCACTCACTACTCTGCACTCACTACTCTGCACTCACTACTCACTACTCTGCACTCACTACTCACTACTCACTACTCTGCACCCACTACTCTGCACTCACTACTCTGCACTCACTACTCTGCAATGTGCACTCACTACTCACTACTCTGCAACCACTACTCACTACTCTGCACTCACTACTCTGCACTCACTACTCTGCACTCACTACTCTGCACTCACTACCACTCACTACTCTGCACTCACTACTCACTACTCTGCACTCACTACTCACTACTCTGCACTCACTACTCACTACTCTGCACTCACTACTCACTACTCACTACTCTGCACTCTGCACTCACTACTCACTACTCTGCACTCTGCACTCACTACTCACTACTCACTACTCTGCACTCACTCACTACTCTGCACTCACTACTCACTACTCTGCACTCACTACTCTGCACTCACTACTCACTACTCTGCACTCACTACTCACTACTCTGCACTCACTACTCACTACTCTGCACTCACTACTCACTACTCACTACTCTGCACTCACTACTCCGCACTCACTACTCTGCAATGTGCACTCACTACTCACTACTCTGCAACCACTACTCACTACTCACTACTCTGCACTCACTACTCTGCACTCACTACTCTGCACTCACTACTCTGCACTCACTACTCTGCACTCACTACTCACTACTCTGCACTCACTACTCTGCAATGTGCACTCACTACTCACTACTCTGCACTCACTACTCTGCACTCACTACTCTGCACTCACTACTCACTACTCTGCACTCACTACTCACTACTCTGCACTCACTACTCTGCACTCTGCACTCACTACTCTGCACTCACTACTCTGCACTCACTACTCTGCACTCACTACTCACTACTCTGCACTCACTACTCACCACTCACTACTCTGCACTCACTACTCACCACTCACTACTCTGAACTCACTACTCACTACTCTGAACTCACTACTCACTACTCTGCACTCACTACTCACTACTCTGCACTCACTACTCACTACTCTGCACTCACTACTCTGCACTCAATACTCTGCACTCACTACTCTGCACTCACTACTCTGCACTCACTACTCACTACTCTGCACTCACTACTCACTACTCTGCACTCACTAACTACTCACTACTCACTACTCTGCACTCACTACTCACTATTCACTACTCTGCACTCACTACTCACAATTCACTACTCTGCACTCACTACTCACCACTCACTACTCTGCACTCACTACTCACCACTCACTACTCTGAACTCACTACTCACTACTCTGAACTCACTACTCACTACTCTGCACTCACTACTCACTACTCTGCACTCACTACTCACTACTCTGCACTCACTACTCTGCACTCACTACTCTGCACTCAATACTCTGCACTCACTACTCTGCACTCACTACTCTGCACTCACTACTCACTACTCTGCACTCACTACTCACTACTCTGCACTCACTACTCACTACTCACTACTCACTACTCTGCACTCACTACTCACTATTCACTACTCTGCACTCACTACTCTGCACTCACTACTCTGCACTCACTACTCTGCACTCACTACTCTTCACTCACTACTCTGCACTCTGCACTCACTACTCACACTCTGCACTCACTACTCTGCACTCACTACTCACACTCTGCACTCACTACTCACACTCTGCACTCACTACTCTGCACTCTGCACTCACACTCTGCACTCAACTCTGCATGCTGCATTCACACACTTCGCACACTCACTCTGCACTCACTACTCACTACTCTGCACTCACTACTCACTACTCTGCACTCACTACTCTGCACTCACTACTCTGCACTCACTACTCTGCACTCACTACTCACTACTCTGCACTCACTACTCACTACTCTGCACTCACTACTCTGAACTCACTACTCACTACTTTGCACTCACTACTCACTACTCTGCACTCACTACTCTGCACTCAATACTCTGCACTCACTACTCTGCACTCACTACTCACTACTCTGCACTCACTACTCTGCACTCACTACTCACTACTCTGCACTCACTACTCACTACTCTGCACTTACTATGCTGCACTCACTACTCACTACTCTGCACTATCTACTCTGCACTCACTACTCACTACTCTGCACTCACTACTCTGCACTCACTACTCACTACTTTGCACTCACTACTCACTACTCTGCACTCACTACTCTGCACTCACTACTTTGCACTCACTACTCACTACTCTGCACTCACTACTCACTACTCACTACTCTGCACCCACTACTCTGCACTCACTACTCTGCACTCACTACTCTGCAATGTGCACTCACTACTCACTACTCTGCAACCACTACTCACTACTCTGCACTCACTACTCTGCACTCACTACTCTGCACTCACTACTCTGCACTCACTACTCTGCACTCACTACCACTCACTACTCTGCACTCACTACTCACTACTCACTACTCTGCACTCACTACTCACTACTCTGCACTCACTACTCACTACTCACTACTCTGCACTCTGCACTCACTACTCACTACTCTGCACTCTGCACTCACTACTCACTACTCACTACTCTGCACTCACTCACTACTCTGCACTCACTACTCACTACTCTGCACTCACTACTCTGCACTCACTACTCACTACTCTGCACTCACTACTCACTACTCTGCACTCACTACTCACTACTCTGCACTCACTACTCACTACTCTGCACTCACTACTCCGCACTCACTACTCTGCAATGTGCACTCACTACTCACTACTCTGCAACCACTACTCACTACTCACTACTCTGCACTCACTACTCTGCACTCACTACTCTGCACTCACTACTCTGCACTCACTACTCTGCACTCACTACTCACTACTCTGCACTCACTACTCACTACTCTGCACTCACTACTCACTACTCTGCACCCACTACTCTGCACTCACTACTCTGCACTCACTACTCTGCACTCACTACTCTGCAATGTGCACTCACTACTCACTACTCTGTACCCACTACTCACTACTCTGCACTCACTACTCTGCACTCACTGCTCTGCACTCACTGCTCTGCACTCACTACTCACTACTCTGCACTCACTGCTCTGCACTCACTGCTCTGCACTCACTGCTCTGCACTCACTGCTCTGCACTCACTGCTCTGCACTCACTACTCACTACTCTGCACTCACTACTCACTACTCTGCACTCACTACTCACTACTCTGCACTCACTACTCACTACTCTGCACTCACTACTCACTACTCTGCACTCACTACTCACTACTCACTACTCTGCACTCTGCACTCACTACTCACTACTCTGCACTCTGCACTCACTACTCACTACTCACTACTCTGCACTCACTCACTACTCTGCACTCACTACTCACTACTCTGCACTCACTACTCTGCACTCACTACTCACTACTCTGCACTCACTACTCACTACTCTGCACTCACTACTCTGCACTCACTACTCTGCACTCACTACTCACTACTCTGCACTCACTACTCACTACTCTGCACTCACTACTCTGCACTCACTACTCTGCACTCACTACTCTGCACTCACTACTCACTACTCTGCACTCACTACTCACTACTCTGCACTCACTACTCTGAACTCACTACTCACTACTTTGCACTCACTACTCACTACTCTGCACTCACTACTCTGCACTCAATACTCTGCACTCACTACTCTGCACTCACTACTCACTACTCTGCACTCACTACTCTGCACTCACTACTCACTACTCTGCACTCACTACTCACTACTCTGCACTCACTATGCTGCACTCACTACTCACTACTCTGCACTCACTACTCTGCACTCACTACTCACTACTCTGCACTCACTACTCTGCACTCACTACTCACTACTTTGCACTCACTACTCACTACTCTGCACTCACTACTCTGCACTCACTACTCTGCACTCACTACTCACTACTCTGCACTCACTACTCACTACTCACTACTCTGCACCCACTACTCTGCACTCACTACTCTGCACTCACTACTCTGCAATGTGCACTCACTACTCACTACTCTGCAACCACTACTCACTACTCTGCACTCACTACTCTGCACTCACTACTCTGCACTCACTACTCTGCACTCACTACTCTGCACTCACTACTCTGCACTCACTACCACTCACTACTCTGCACTCACTACTCACTACTCACTACTCTGCACTCACTACTCACTACTCTGCACTCACTACTCACTACTCACTACTCTGCACTCACTACTCACTACTCTGCACTCTGCACTCACTACTCACTACTCACTACTCTGCACTCACTCACTACTCTGCACTCACTACTCACTACTCTGCACTCACTACTCTGCACTCACTACTCACTACTCTGCACTCACTACTCACTACTCTGCACTCACTACTCACTACTCTGCACTCACTACTCACTACTCACTACTCTGCACTCACTACTCCGCACTCACTACTCTGCAATGTGCACTCACTACTCACTACTCTGCAACCACTACTCACTACTCACTACTCTGCACTCACTACTCTGCACTCACTACTCTGCACTCACTACTCTGCACTCACTACTCTGCACTCACTACTCACTACTCTGCACTCACTACTCACTACTCTGCACTCACTACTCACTACTCTGCACCCACTACTCTGCACTCACTACTCTGCACTCACTACTCTGCACTCACTACTCTGCAATGTGCACTCACTACTCACTACTCTGTACCCACTACTCACTACTCTGCACTCACTACTCTGCACTCACTGCTCTGCACTCACTGCTCTGCACTCACTACTCACTACTTTGCACTCACTGCTCTGCACTCACTGCTCTGCACTCACTGCTCTGCACTCACTGCTCTGCACTCACTACTCACTACTCTGCACTCACTACTCACTACTCTGCACTCACTACTCACTACTCTGCACTCACTACTCACTACTCTGCACTCACTACTCTGCACTCACTACTCACTACTCTGCACTCACTACTCTGCACTCACTACTCAATACTCTGCACTCACTACTCTGCACTCACTACTCTGCACTCACTACTCTGCACTCACTACTCTGCAATCTGCACTCACTACTCTGCAATCTGCACTCACTACTCTGCACTCACTACTCTGCACTCACTACTCACTACTCTGCACTCACTACTCACTACTCTGCACTCACTACTCACTACTCTGCACTCACTACTCTGCACTCACTACTCTGCACTCACTACTCACTACTCTGCACTCACTACTCACTACTCTGCACTCACTACTCACTACTCTGCACTCACTACTCACTACTCTGCACTCACTACTCTGCACTCACTACTCTGCACTCACTACTCTGCACTCACTACTCTGCACTCACTACTCTGCACTCACTACTCTGCACTTGCTACTCTGCACTCACTACTCTGCACTCACTACTTGTTGGACAGGCCACATGAAGGGCCGCTCTCCCCCGGCTCAACCAGGCCCGAGCCCAGTCACGCAAGGACCACACACCACCATTGCACGTCCTCCGTCCCCTCAGGGACCCCTGCCCTCGAACATGTTAACCTCGTGGGTCCGATCCTCTGCCGGCCCACGCGCCCAGCCCGGGCCGCCATCTTGGACACTTCACCACGAGGCCGCCTGGCCCCCGATCGACCTCAACCCTGGGCCTAGCCCGGCCTCAGACATTCCGGCACCACCCTCTACCCAGGAGGTGAGCGGGCTACTTGGCAAGTCAATGGGAGAAAGAGGTGCCGATGGCTCTCCCCCGCCCAGTGCCGCTCGCCCATCGCCTCCCCGGGCGCTGGCTCCACCCCCCTGCTGGGTGTCTGGACTCCCTCATCCCGGACCTCCCGACCTCCAAGTGCGAGGGTCCGGACATCAAAGCACGCCAGCCCTATAACTGGGGCAGCTCCAGAGCAGGAAGGCAGTTGTATCTTGGAGTCGAGAGACGTAAAGAGGAACTCATCCTGGACGGACTACTGGCGCTGCCGTAGCTCTGTCCTGTGCACCATCGTCCTGCCTGTTGGCGCTGCCACAGCCGTCGTAACCTTCATCCTTCATCGTCGTCGGGACCTGCTGGCGTGGCCGCGGACCGTTGTAACCGTCATCTTTCACCGGGACCTGCAGGCTCCGCCGCAGACCGTCGTCCTTCCTTCATCCATCTCGGGACCTGCTTGGCTCCTCCACGGCCCGACCAACTAGAACGCCGAGCTCGAGGATTGAGAGCTATTTTGTACTCATTGGTAACTAAGACTGTCCCGCTACCCTTTTCCTCAGCCAGAGATCAGAACCGAGGGGACCCCTGAGTCCAGACCTCCTTGTATCATACCATCGTAACCTAAGAATTGCATATAAAGTCTCGTTAACCTTCATCCTTGTGTGGTGTCCGTCTGTGGGGGGGAAGTTACTTGTCTGTACAGTCGTTGGAGACGGCTCTCCCTGGAGACCTCTCCCCGTAATCTCGGCCGACCCTCCCGGTCCGTCTAACATTGGTGGCCAGCGGCGCGATCCGAATCACCGCATAACGTACAGAGAGTAGCTCACCCCACAACGAACCACAATGACAACTAAAGAGAGCGGATCGACGGAGAAGTTCCAAATGGAAAAACTAGAGGAGTACAGCCATCGTGAACTAAAGCAGTTCTGCATCGAACTAGGTATCGCTACCACCGGACTAAGCACCAAGGACGATTTTAAGCAGGCCCTAGAATCTTGGGCAGAGACCGGGGATGTCGAAGCCCCTGAGCAAAACACCGCGAAAAAGACCAACACGGCCCCGGAGGGGCAAAGAACCAGTCTCTCACAAGACGAGATCCAAGAAAGAGAAAAAACCCGACTACACGAACTAGAAATGGCCCGACTCAAGATGGACGTAGAACTCAAGTTGGCCGAACAAAAAATAAACTTAGAGCACCTGCGTCTCCGAGAAGAAAGAGAGGAGAAACAGAGGCAAAGGGAGCTCGAGGAAAAGAAACTAGCGTACGAGCACGAACGGAACCTAGCCGAGATCAACCTGCGCAAGCAGAATAAAGAGTTAGGGGTGCCCGACAGACCACACACCCCAGGGACCAAGGAGAAAAAAGTACACATCCCCAAGGATGTTGTCCGAGAATATTTTCGAGAAGACGACATCCAGCAATGGTTTAAGGCCTATGAAATCGCGATGACTGCACACCGGATCGATAGAAACGATTGGGGAGCCGGCCTATGGGGCAAATTCCTCAATGAGGGTCGCGATACCCTGTTACAGCTCCCAGACCACCAGATGACCTCCTACGACCATATGAAAGCGGCCCTCCTCACCCGCTATGGCCTCACGCCCGAGATGTACCGTCAGAGGTTCCGAGACTGCACACGCATCCCGGGTACGACTTGGGTGGACTATGTAACGTACTTTAGCCGAGCCTTCGAAGGCTGGATCAGAGGGAACAACGTCACGACCTACGAGCAGCTGTTCAATCTGATGGTATGGGAGCATCTGTCCAACAATTGCTTCATTGAACTACGCCAACACCTCCTCGACAGCAAGTTAACCGATCCCCGGCAGCTCGCAGCCGAAGCTGACCGGTGGGAGATCACCAGAGTGGGCCGGAATGGGTCCTACGAGCAGAACCGGAACAACAATGGTCACCACCGACCCAGAGGAGGAGGAGGGGGCCAAGGACGAGGAAGAGACAACACTCCGGCCGCCCCCGCTACCAGCACCACCCCCCCGGCCAACCGGGGCGGCACCCCGGCGCGACCGGGGTACAGAGCCAATGTTACATGTCACCGATGCCAACGAGTCGGCCACTATGCAAACGACCCAAGCTGCCCGCAGTATCAGAGTCCAAAACCCCGCCATGTGGCCGCCGCAGCACTAGGGGAAGAACAGATCTCCGAGGAACAAGAAACAGACGAGCAAGAGTATCAAGAGTGGGAGCCAGCCGCCATGACTCTCGCGTGCTTAGGGGGAAGAGACATGGTCCCGCGGGTCCCCCTACCCGCTAACACCCAGAAGTACAGCCAATGGGTGAGCATCAATGGACAACGGGCCGAAGCCCTTCGGGACACCGGGGCCAGTGTGACAGCCGTCCGCTGTCATCTGGTGACCCCAGAACAATATCTACCGAACATTCTCTGCCCTGTACGATCAGCCGACAACTCGGAAAGTCTGTGTCGGATGGCCTGCGTCCCCTTTGAGTGGGGAGGGGTCTCCGGCATGTTGAAAGTGACGGTCCGAGACGACGCCCCCGTGGACTGCCTCCTCGGAAATGACCTGGAAAGCTCCCCGTGGGCAGCCGTGGAGCGAAAAGAACACTTGGGGATGTTGGGCGTCCCGGACTGGGCGTGCGTCACCACCCGGTCCATGGCCGCCCGTGCCAACCATCACCCGGAAGAACCAGAATGGCCGGCGCCACCGCCTCCGGTCGCCCCGGCCGAGACCCCCGACCATGACATCCCCCCCGAACTTGCTCAACCTTCCGACCTCGCTAACCTTGACCAGTGGGCTCAAGAAGGGGGACCCACACAAGAACAATTTCGTCAGGAACAGAAGACCTGTCCCTCCCTCGAGGGACTCCGACAACAAGCGCTCGCCCAGAGCGCAGGGGATACCTCCGGAACTCATTGGGTCTACTGGGACAATGATCTGTTGTACAGCGAGCAACGAATCGCCGAGCTGGGGGCCAACCGAGTACTAGTAGTGCCCCTCCGCTTTAGAGACTTCCTGCTGAATCTGGCCCACGATGTCCCCCTGGCAGGGCACCTGGGACAGGATAAAACTTACAGCCGCCTAGTGACCCACTTCTTCTGGCCCAAAATGAGAAACGATGTGCACCAGCATTGCCGATCTTGCCCCACGTGCCAAGCTAGTGGAAAGAGCGGCCGCAAACTAAAGGCCCCCCTGCAACCCTTTCCAGTAGTCACGACCCCATTTGAGAGGGTCGGAATAGACATTGTGGGACCCCTGGACCCGCGTACAAGACAAGGCCATCGCTTCATCCTGGTCCTGGTGGACCACGCCACCCGCTACCCTGAGGCTATTCCTCTCCGGACCGTGACAGCCCCAGTGGTCGGCCGGGCCCTGATGGGGATCTTCTCCCGTGTGGGGTTCCCCCGAGAAGTCGTCAGCGACAGAGGCACGAACTTTATCTCTAAATACATGAAGTCCCTCTGGCAACAGTGTGGGGTCACCTACCGCTTCACGACCCCCTATCACCCCCAAGGAAACGGACTTGTTGAGCGGTTCAATCGCACGCTAAAAGGGATGATCGGGGGATTGGAAGAGCCCCTCCGTCGCCAGTGGGACGTGCTGCTGCCGTGCCTCCTCTTCGCCTACCGGGAGGTCCCACAGAAGTCCCTAGGCTTCAGCCCATTCGAACTGCTATATGGGCACCCAGTGCGGGGGCCGCTCAGCCTGATCAAAGAAGGCTGGGAGATGCCTCCGGCCAAGAGTCCTCCAGATGTCTTCCGGTACCTCCTCACCCTCCGCAACCAGTCCCGGCGGTTCAGAGACCTAGCAAAAGCCAACCTAGAGGCCAGTCAAGAGGACATGAAGAAATGGTATGACCAGAACGCCTCATCCATTGAATTCGAGCCGGGGCAACAGGTATGGGTAATGTCCCCCACAGAGCCATGCGCTCTCCAAGACAAATGGACGGGACCCTTCAAAGTAATCGAGCGCAAGGGTCCTGCCACCTATCTGATCGATATGGAGTCCTCCCGGAATCCGCTCCGAGTCCTCCACACCAACCGACTGAAGCCCCACTTTGCACGAACAGAACTCAGCCTACTGATGGCCACAGACAATGGGGTTGAAGACGACTCCGAGCCTCTCCCTGACCTCTTGCGGACCCAGGAGCAAGACGGCTCCGTGGATGGGGTCCGACTCTCGGAGACCCTCACCAGAGACCAACGCCAAGAGTGCCAAGCCCTCCTGTCACGGTTCGCCAGTCTGTTCTCCCTCACCCCAGGTGTCACTTCCTGGTGTGTGCACGATGTGGACACCGGAGACAGCCCTCCTATCCGCCACCGGGCCTACCGCGTACCTGATCGGGTACGGGCCTGCATCCAGGCAGAAGTAGCTAAGATGCTCACGCTCGGGGTCATCGAGCCCTCAGACAGTCCATGGGCCAGCCCGGTCGTACTGGTCCCCAAAGCAGCCGCCCCCGGAACCACACCAGAACTCCGGTTCTGCGTCGACTACCGGGGCCTGAATGAAGTCACCAGAACGGACGCACATCCCATCCCCCGGGCAGATGAACTGGTCGACCGAATGGGAGCTGCCCGCTACCTCAGCATCTTCGACCTGACAGCAGGTTATTGGCAGATCGGCCTCACACCCCGAGCACAAGAACGTTCTGCCTTCTCCACCCCCGATGGCCACTATCATTTTACGGTCATGCCCTTCGGCATGAAAAATGCCCCAGCGACTTTCCAACGGCTCGTCAATCAGGTCCTGGCGGGGCTCGAAGAGTTCAGCGCCGCCTACCTGGACGACATCGCTGTGTACAGCCACCATTGGACCGAGCACCTCCACCACCTCCGAACAGTGCTGCAAGCCCTTCAGCGAGCTGGCCTTACGATCAAGGCCAGCAAGTGCCAAATTGGACAAGGGTCTGTGACCTACCTTGGACACCAGGTGGGAAGCGGCCTAGTGGCCCCTCTACAGCTGAAAATTGCCGCCATCCAGAACTGGCAGCCCCCTATCACCCAAACCGAGGTGCGAGCCTTCCTGGGCCTCACGGGCTACTACCGAAGGTTCGTGAAAGACTATGGTACCATAGTGGGGCCTCTCACCGAGCTCACGTCAAAGAATCAGCCCAAGAAGGTGAACTGGACCCCAGAGTGTCAAGTGGCATTCGAACAGTTGAAGGCCGCCATGTGTTCCGCTCCTGTGCTCCAGGCCCCAGACTACAGCCGGGAGTTCGTCGTCCAGACGGACGCCTCCGACCAGGGCATTGGGGCAGTCCTGTCTCAAGTGAACACCGAAGGCCTTGATCAACCGGTGGCCTTCATCAGCCGGAGACTCCTACCACGGGAGCAACGCTGGAGCACCATAGAGAGGGAAGCCTTCGCTGTGGTATGGGCCCTCAAGAAACTCCGGCCCTACCTTTTTGGCACCCACTTTCGGGTACAGACTGACCACCGACCCCTGCAGTGGTTGATGCATATGCGGGGGGAAAACCCAAAATTGCTACGCTGGTCCATCTCCTTGCAAGGTATGGACTTCACAGTCGAACACCGGCCTGGGTCAGACCACGCCAACGCGGATGGCCTGTCCCGGTTTTTCCGCCTCGACGAGGAGAGTCCCCAAGAGGATGGGTAACTCTCCCCGCCTTCAGCTGGGGGGGACGCATGTTGGACAGGCCACATGAAGGGCCGCTCTCCCCCGGCTCAACCAGGCCCGAGCCCAGTCACGCAAGGACCACACACCACCATTGCACGTCCTCCGTCCCCTCAGGGACCCCTGCCCTCGAACATGTTAACCTCGTGGGTCCGATCCTCTGCCGGCCCACGCGCCCAGCCCGGGCCGCCATCTTGGACACTTCACCACGAGGCCGCCTGGCCCCCGATCGACCTCAACCCTGGGCCTAGCCCGGCCTCAGACATTCCGGCACCACCCTCTACCCAGGAGGTGAGCGGGCTACTTGGCAAGTCAATGGGAGAAAGAGGTGCCGATGGCTCTCCCCCGCCCAGTGCCGCTCGCCCATCGCCTCCCCGGGCGCTGGCTCCACCCCCCTGCTGGGTGTCTGGACTCCCTCATCCCGGACCTCCCGACCTCCAAGTGCGAGGGTCCGGACATCAAAGCACGCCAGCCCTATAACTGGGGCAGCTCCAGAGCAGGAAGGCAGTTGTATCTTGGAGTCGAGAGACGTAAAGAGGAACTCATCCTGGACGGACTACTGGCGCTGCCGTAGCTCTGTCCTGTGCACCATCGTCCTGCCTGTTGGCGCTGCCACAGCCGTCGTAACCTTCATCCTTCATCGTCGTCGGGACCTGCTGGCGTGGCCGCGGACCGTTGTAACCGTCATCTTTCACCGGGACCTGCAGGCTCCGCCGCGGACCGTCGTCCTTCCTTCATCCATCTCGGGACCTGCTTGGCTCCTCCACGGCCCGACCAACTAGAACGCCGAGCTCGAGGATTGAGAGCTATTTTGTACTCATTGGTAACTAAGACTGTCCCGCTACCCTTTTCCTCAGCCAGAGATCAGAACCGAGGGGACCCCTGAGTCCAGACCTCCTTGTATCATACCATCGTAACCTAAGAATTGCATATAAAGTCTCGTTAACCTTCATCCTTGTGTGGTGTCCGTCTGTGGGGGGGAAGTTACTTGTCTGTACAGTCGTTGGAGACGGCTCTCCCTGGAGACCTCTCCCCGTAATCTCGGCCGACCCTCCCGGTCCGTCTAACACTACTCTGCACTCACTACTCTGCACTCACTACTCACTACTCTGCACTCACTACTCACTACTCTGCACTCACTACTCACTACTCTGCACTCACTACTCTGCACTCACTACTCTGCACTCACTACTCACTACTCTGCACTCACTACTCTGCACTTGATACTCTGCACTCACTACTCTGCACTCACTACTCTGCACTCACTACTCTGCACTCACTACTCTGCACTCACTACTCTGCACTCACTACTCTGCACTCACTACTCTGCACTCACTACTCTGCACTCACTACTCACTACTCTGCACTCACTACTCTGCACTCACTACTCTGCACTCACTCCTCTGCACCCACTACTCTGCACTCACTACTCTGCACTCACTACTCTGCACTCACTACTCTGCACTCACTACTCACTACTCTGCACTCACTACTCACTACTCACTACTCACTACTCACTACTCACTACTCTGCACTCGCTACTCACTACTCTGCACTCACTACTCTGCACTCACTACTCTGCACTCACTACTCTGCACTCACTACTCTGCACTCACTACTCTGCACTCACTACTCTGCAATCTGCACTCACTACTCTGCACTCACTACTCTGCAATCTGCACTCACTACTCACTACTCTACACTCACTACTCACTACTCTGCACTCTACACTCACTACTCACTACTCTGCACTCTGCACTCACTACTCACTACTCTGCACTCACTACTCTGCAATCTGCACTCACTACTCTGCACTCACTACTCACTACTCTGCACTCACTACTCACTACTCTGCACTCACTACTCTGCACTCACTACTCACTACTCTGCACTCACTACTCACTACTCTGCACTCACTACTCTGCACTCACTACTCACTACTCTGCACTCACTACTCACTACTCACTACTCTGCACTCACTACTCACTACTCTGCACTCACTACTCACTACTCTGCACTCACTACTCTGCACTCAATACTCTGCACTCACTACTCACTACTCTGCACTCACTACTCACTACTCTGCACTCACTACTCTGCACTCACTACTCACTACTCTGCACTCACTACTCTGCACTCACTACTCTGCACTCACTACTCTGCAATCTGCACTCACTACTCACTACTCTGCACTCACTACTCTGCACTCACTACTCTGCAATCTGCACTCACTACTCTGCACTCACTACTCACTACTCTGCACTCACTACTCACTACTCTGCACTCACTACTCTGCACTCACTACTCTGCACTCACTACTCTGCACTCACTACTCTGCACTCACTACTCTGCACTCACTACTCACTACTCTGCACTCACTACTCACTACTCTGCACTCACTACTCACTACTCTGCACTCACTACTCCCTACTCTGCACTCACTACTCCCTACTCTGCACTCACTACTCTGCACTCACTACTCACTACTCACTACTCTGCACTCACTACTCACTACTCTGCACTCACTACTCACTACTCTGCACTCACTACTCTGCACTCAATACTCTGCACTCACTACTCACTACTCTGCACTCACTACTCACTACTCTGCACTCACTACTCTGCACTCACTACTCACTACTCTGCACTCACTACTCTGCACTCACTACTCTGCACTCACTACTCTGCAATCTGCACTCACTACTCACTACTCTGCACTCACTACTCTGCACTCACTACTCTGCAATCTGCACTCACTACTCTGCACTCACTACTCACTACTCTGCACTCACTACTCACTACTCTGCACTCACTACTCACTACTCTGCACTCACTACTCTGCACTCACTACTCTGCACTCACTACTCACTACTCTGCACTCACTACTCATTACTCACTACTCTGCACTCACTACTCTGCACTCACTACTCACTACTCTGCACTCACTACTCTGCACTCACTACTCACTACTCTGCACTCACTACTCACTACTCTGCACTCACTACTCACTACTCACTACTCTGCACTCACTACTCACTACTCTGCACTCTCTACTCACTACTCTTCACTCACTACTCTGCACTCACTACTCTGCACTCACTACTCACTACTCTCTACTCTGCACTCACTACTCACTACTCTGCACTCACTACCTACTACTCACTACTCTGCACTCACTACTCACTACTCTGCACTCACTACTCTGCACTCACTACTCACTACTCTGCACTCACTACTCACTACTCACTACTCTGCACTCACTACTCACTACTCTGCACTCACTACTCACTACTCTGCACTCACTACTCTGCACTCACTACTCACTACTCTGCACTCACTACTCACTACTCTGCACTCACTACTCTGCACTCACTACTCTGCACTCACTACTCACTACTCTGCACTCACTACTCACTACTCACTACTCTGAACTCACTATTCACTACTCTGCACTCACTACTCACTACTCTGCACTCACTACTCACTACTCTGCACTCACTACTCTGCACTCACTACTCACTACTCTGCACTCACTACTCTGCACTCACTACTCACTACTCTGCACTCACTACTCTGCACTCACTACTCACTACTCTGCACTCACTACTCACTACTCTGCACTCACTACTCACTACTCTGCACTCACTACTCTGCAATTTGCACTCACTACTCCGCAACCACTACTCACTACTCACTACTCTGCACTCACTACTCACTACTCCGCACTCACTACTCTGCACTCACTACTCTGCACTCACTACTCACTACTCTGCACTCACTACTCTGCAATGTGCACTCACTACTCACTACTCTGCACTCACTACTCTGCACTCACTACTCTGCACTCACTACTCACTACTCTGCACTCACTACTCACTACTCTGCACTCACTACTCTGCACTCACTACTCTGCACTCACTACTCTGCACTCACTACTCACTACTCTGCACTCACTACTCACTACTCTGCACTCACTACTCTGAACTCACTACTCACTACTCTGCACTCACTACTCACTACTCTGCACTCACCACTCTGCACTCAATACTCTGCACTCACTACTCTGCACTCACTACTCACTACTCTGCACTCACTACTCTGCAATGTGCACTCACTACTCACTACTCTGCACTCACTACTCTGCACTCACTACTCTGCACTCACTACTCACTACTCTGCACTCACTACTCACTACTCTGCACTCACTACTCTGCACTCACTACTCTGCACTCACTACTCACTACTCTGCACTCACTACTCTGCACTCACTACTCTGCACTCACTACTCTGCACTCACTACTCTGCACTCACTACTCACTACTTTGCACTCACTACTCACTACTCTGCACTCACTACTCACTACTCTGCACTCACTACTCTGCACTCAATACTCTGCACTCACTACTCTGCACTCACTACTCACTACTCTGCACTCACTACTCACTACTCTGCACTCACTACTCACTACTCTGCACTCACTATGCTGCACTCACTGCTCACTACTCTGCACTCACTACTCTGCACTCACTACTCACTACTCTGCACTCACTACTCTGCACTCACTACTCACTACTCACTACTCTGCACTCACTACTCTGCACTCACTACTCTGCACTCACTACTCACTACTCTGCACTCACTACTCACTACTCTGCACTCACTACTCACTACTCTGCACCCACTACTCTGCACTCACTACTCTGCACTCACTACTCTGCACTCACTACTCTGCACTCACTACTCTGCAATGTGCACTCACTACTCACTACTCTGTACCCACTACTCACTACTCTGCACTCACTACTCTGCACTCACTGCTCTGCACTCACTGCTCTGCACTCACTACTCACTACTCTGCACTCACTGCTCTGCACTCACTGCTCTGCACTCACTGCTCTGCACTCACTACTCACTACTCTGCACTCACTACTCACTACTCTGCACTCACTACTCACTACTCTGCACTCACTACTCACTACTCTGCACTCACTACTCACTACTCTGCACTCACTACTCTGCACTCACTACTCACTACTCTGCACTCACTACTCTGCACTCACTACTCAATACTCTGCACTCACTACTCTGCACTCACTACTCTGCACTCACTACTCTGCACTCACTACTCTGCACTCACTACTCTGGACTCACTACTCTGCAATCTGCACTCACTACTCTGCAATCTGCACTCACTACTCTGCACTCACTACTCTGCACTCACTACTCACTACTCTGCACTCACTACTCACTACTCACTACTCTGCACCCACTACTCTGCACTCACTACTCTGCACTCACTACTCTGCAATGTGCACTCACTACTCACTACTCTGCAACCACTACTCACTACTCTGCACTCACTACTCTGCACTCACTACTCTGCACTCACTACTCTGCACTCACTACTCTGCACTCACTACTCTGCACTCACTACTCACTACTCTGCACTCACTACTCACTACTCTGCACTCACTACTCACTACTCTGCACTTACTACTCTGCACTCACTACTCTGCACTCACTACTCACTACTCTGCACTCACTACTCACTACTCTGCACTCACTACTCACTACTCTGCACTCACTACTCTGCACTCACTACTCTGCACTCACTACTCTGCACTCACTACTCTGCACTCACTACTCACTACTCTGCACTCACTACTCTGCACTTGCTACTCTGCACTCACTACTCTGCACTCACTACTCTGCACTCACTACTCTGCACTCACTACTCTGCACTCACTATTCACTACTCTGCACTCACTACTCACTACTCTGCACTCACTACTCACTACTCTGCACTCACTACTCTGCACTCACTACTCTGCACTCACTACTCACTACTCTGCACTCACTACTCTGCACTTGATACTCTGCACTCACTACTCTGCACTCACTACTCTGCACTCACTACTCTGCACTCACTACTCTGCACTCACTACTCTGCACTCACTACTCACTACTCTGCACTCACTACTCTGCACTCACTACTCTGCACTCACTCCTCTGCACCCACTACTCTGCACTCACTACTCTGCACTCACTACTCTGCACTCACTACTCTGCACTCACTACTCACTACTCTGCACTCACTACTCACTACTCACTACTCACTACTCACTACTCTGCACTCACTACTCACTACTCTGCACTCACTACTCTGCACTCACTACTCTGCACTCACTACTCTGCACTCACTACTCTGCACTCACTACTCTGCAATCTGCACTCACTACTCTGCACTCACTACTCTGCAATCTGCACTCACTACTCACTACTCTGCACTCACTACTCACTACTCTGCACTCACTACTCTGCACTCACTACTCACTACTCTGCACTCACTACTCTGCACTCACTACTCACTACTCTGCACTCACTACTCACTACTCTGCACTCACTACTCTGCACTCACTACTCACTACTCTGCACTCACTACTCTGCACTCACTACTCACTACTCTGCACTCACTACTCACTACTCTGCACTCACTACTCTGCACTCACTACTCAATACTCTGCACTCACTACTCTGCACTCACTACTCTGCACTCACTACTCTGCACTCACTACTCTGCACTCACTACTCTGGACTCACTACTCTGCAATCTGCACTCACTACTCTGCAATCTGCACTCACTACTCTGCACTCACTACTCTGCACTCACTACTCACTACTCTGCACTCACTACTCACTACTCTGCACTCACTACTCACTACTCTGCACTCACTACTCTGCACTCACTACTCTGCACTCACTACTCACTACTCTGCACTCACTACTCACTACTCTGCACTCACTACTCACTACTCTGCACTCACTACTCACTACTCTGCACTCACTACTCTGCACTCACTACTCTGCACTCACTACTCTGCACTCACTATTCACTACTCTGCACTCACTACTCTGCACTTGCTACTCTGCACTCACTACTCTGCACTCACTACTCTGCACTCACTACTCTGCACTCACTACTCACTACTCTGCACTCACTACTCACTACTCTGCACTCACTACTCACTACTCTGCACTCACTACTCTGCACTCACTACTCTGCACTCACTACTCACTACTCTGCACTCACTACTCTGCACTTGATACTCTGCACTCACTACTCTGCACTCACTACTCTGCACTCACTACTCTGCACTCACTACTCTGCACTCACTACTCTGCACTCACTACTCACTACTCTGCACTCACTACTCTGCACTCACTACTCTGCACTCACTACTCTGCACTCACTACTCTGCACTCACTACTCACTACTCTGCACTCACTACTCACTACTCACTACTCACTACTCACTACTCTGCACTCACTACTCACTACTCTGCACTCACTACTCTGCACTCACTACTCTGCACTCACTACTCTGCACTCACTACTCTGCACTCACTACTCTGCAATCTGCACTCACTACTCTGCACTCACTACTCTGCAATCTGCACTCACTACTCACTACTCTGCACTCACTACTCACTACTCTGCACTCACTACTCTGCACTCACTACTCACTACTCTGCACTCACTACTCTGCACTCACTACTCACTACTCTGCACTCACTACTCACTACTCTGCACTCACTACTCTGCACTCACTACTCACTACTCTGCACTCACTACTCTGCACTCACTACTCAATACTCTGCACTCACTACTCTGCACTCACTACTCTGCACTCACTACTCTGGACTCACTACTCTGCAATCTGCACTCACTACTCTGCAATCTGCACTCACTACTCTGCACTCACTACTCTGCACTCACTACTCACTACTCTGCACTCACTACTCACTACTCTGCACTCACTACTCACTACTCTGCACTCACTACTCTGCACTCACTACTCTGCACTCACTACTCACTACTCTGCACTCACTACTCACTACTCTGCACTCACTACTCACTACTCTGCACTCACTACTCACTACTCTGCACTCACTACTCTGCACTCACTACTCTGCACTCACTACTCTGCACTCACTATTCACTACTCTGCACTCACTACTCTGCACTTGCTACTCTGCACTCACTACTCTGCACTCACTACTCTGCACTCACTACTCTGCACTCACTACTCACTACTCTGCACTCACTACTCACTACTCTGCACTCACTACTCACTACTCTGCACTCACTACTCTGCACTCACTACTCTGCACTCACTACTCACTACTCTGCACTCACTACTCTGCACTTGATACTCTGCACTCACTACTCTGCACTCACTACTCTGCACTCACTACTCTGCACTCACTACTCTGCACTCACTACTCTGCACTCACTACTCACTACTCTGCACTCACTACTCTGCACTCACTACTCTGCACTCACTCCTCTGCACCCACTACTCTGCACTCACTACTCTGCACTCACTACTCTGCACTCACTACTCTGCACTCACTACTCACTACTCTGCACTCACTACTCACTACTCACTACTCACTACTCACTACTCTGCACTCACTACTCACTACTCTGCACTCACTACTCTGCACTCACCACTCTGCACTCACTACTCTGCACTCACTACTCACTACTCTGCACTCACTACTCACTACTCTGCACTCACTACTCACTACTCTGCACTCACTACTCTGCACTCACTACTCTGCACTCACTACTCACTACTCTGCACTCACTACTCACTACTCTGCACTCACTACTCACTACTCTGCACTCACTACTCACTACTCTGCACTCACTACTCTGCACTCACTACTCTGCACTCACTACTCTGCACTCACTATTCACTACTCTGCACTCACTACTCTGCACTTGCTACTCTGCACTCACTACTCTGCACTCACTACTCTGCACTCACTACTCTGCACTCACTACTCACTACTCTGCACTCACTACTCACTACTCTGCACTCACTACTCACTACTCTGCACTCACTACTCTGCACTCACTACTCTGCACTCACTACTCACTACTCTGCACTCACTACTCTGCACTTGATACTCTGCACTCACTACTCTGCACTCACTACTCTGCACTCACTACTCTGCACTCACTACTCTGCACTCACTACTCACTACTCTGCACTCACTACTCTGCACTCACTACTCTGCACTCACTACTCTGCACTCACTACTCTGCACTCACTACTCTGCACTCACTACTCACTACTCTGCACTCACTACTCACTACTCACTACTCACTACTCACTACTCTGCACTCACTACTCACTACTCTGCACTCACTACTCTGCACTCACTACTCTGCACTCACTACTCTGCACTCACTACTCTGCAATCTGCACTCACTACTCTGCACTCACTACTCTGCAATCTGCACTCACTACTCACTACTCTGCACTCACTACTCTGCACTCACTACTCACTACTCTGCACTCACTACTCTGCACTCACTACTCACTACTCTGCACTCACTACTCACTACTCTGCACTCACTACTCTGCACTCACTACTCACTACTCTGCACTCACTACTCTGCACTCACTACTCAATACTCTGCACTCACTACTCTGCACTCACTACTCTGCACTCACTACTCTGCACTCACTACTCTGCACTCACTACTCTGCACTCACTACTCTGCACTCACTACTCTGGACTCACTACTCTGCAATCTGCACTCACTACTCTGCAATCTGCACTCACTACTCTGCACTCACTACTCTGCACTCACTACTCACTACTCTGCACTCACTACTCACTACTCTGCACTCACTACTCACTACTCTGCACTCACTACTCTGCACTCACTACTCTGCACTCACTACTCACTACTCTGCACTCACTACTCACTACTCTGCACTCACTACTCACTACTCTGCACTCACTACTCACTACTCTGCACTCACTACTCTGCACTCACTACTCTGCACTCACTACTCTGCACTCACTATTCACTACTCTGCACTCACTACTCTGCACTTGCTACTCTGCACTCACTACTCTGCACTCACTACTCTGCACTCACTACTCTGCACTCACTACTCACTACTCTGCACTCACTACTCACTACTCTGCACTCACTACTCACTACTCTGCACTCACTACTCTGCACTCACTACTCTGCACTCACTACTCACTACTCTGCACTCACTACTCTGCACTTGATACTCTGCACTCACTACTCTGCACTCACTACTCTGCACTCACTACTCTGCACTCACTACTCTGCACTCACTACTCTGCACTCACTACTCACTACTCTGCACTCACTACTCTGCACTCACTACTCTGCACTCACTCCTCTGCACCCACTACTCTGCACTCACTACTCTGCACTCACTACTCTGCACTCACTACTCTGCACTCACTACTCACTACTCTGCACTCACTACTCACTACTCACTACTCACTACTCACTACTCTGCACTCACTACTCACTACTCTGCACTCACTACTCTGCACTCACCACTCTGCACTCACTACTCTGCACTCACTACTCTGCACTCACTACTCTGCAATCTGCACTCACTACTCTGCACTCACTACTCTGCAATCTGCACTCACTACTCACTACTCTACACTCACTACTCACTACTCTGCACTCTACACTCACTACTCACTACTCTGCACTCTGCACTCACTACTCACTACTCTGCACTCACTACTCTGCAATCTGCACTCACTACTCTGCACTCACTACTCACTACTCTGCACTCACTACTCACTACTCTGCACTCACTACTCTGAACTCACTACTCTGCACTCACTACTCACTACTCTGCCACTACTCACTACTCTGCACTCACTACTCTGCACTCTACTACTCGACTCAGCTCTGCACTCACTACTCTGCACTCACTACTCTGCACTCACTACTCACTACTCTGCACTCACTACTCACTACTCAGCACTCACTACTCTGCACTCACTACTCTGCACTCACTACTCACTACTCTGCATCACTCACTACTCTGCACTCACTACTCTGCACTCACTACTCAACTACTCTGCACTCACTACTCTGCACTCACTACTCTGCACTCACTACTCTGCTACTCTGCACTCACTACTCACTACTCTGCACTCACTACTCTGCACTCACTACTCTGCACTCTGCACTCACTACTCTGCACTCACTACTCACTACTCTGCACTCACTACTCTGCACTCACTCTGCACTCACTACTCTGCACTCACTACTCTGCACTCACTACTACTGCACTCACTACTCTGCACTCACTACTCTGCAACTCACTACTCACTACTCTGCACTCACTACTCACTACTCTGCACTCACTACTCACTACTCTGCACTCACTACTCCCTACTCTGCACTCACTACTCCCTACTCTGCACTCACTACTCCCTACTCTGCACTCACTACTCTGCACTCACTACTCTGCACTCACTACTCTGCACCTCACTACTCTGCACTCACTACTCACTACTCTGCACTCACTACTCACTACTCTGCACTCACTACTCTGCACTCACTACTCCTACTCTGCACTCACTACTCAGCTACTCTGCACTCACTACTCTGCACTCACTACTCACTACTCTGCACTCACTACTCACTACTCTGCACTCACTCACTACTCTGCACTCACTACTCACTACTCTGCACTCACTACTCACTACTCTGCACTCACTACTCTGCACTCACTACTCTGCACTCACTACTCACTACTCTGCACTCACTACTCACTACTCTGCACTCACTACTCACTACTCACTACTCTGCACTCACTACTCTGCATCACTACTCACTACTCTGCACTCACTACTCTCACTCACTACTCACTACTCTGCACTCACTACTCCACTCACTACTCTGCACTCACTACTCACTACTCACTACTCTGCACTCACTACTCACTACTCTGCACTCTCTACTCACTACTGCACTCACTACTCTGCACTCACTACTCTGCACTCACTACTCACTACTCACTACTCTGCACTCACTACTCACTACTCTGCACTCACTACCTACTACTCACTACTCTGCACTCACTACTCACTACTCTGCACTCACTACTCTGCACTCACTACTCACTACTCTGCACTCACTACTCACTACTCACTACTCTGCACTCACTACTCACTACTCTGCACTCACTACTCACTACTCTGCACTCACTACTCTGCACTCACTACTCTGCACTCACTACTCTGCACTCACTACTCACTACTCTGCACTCACTACTCACTACTCTGCACTCACTACTCTGCACTCACTACTCTGCACTCACTACTACTGCACTCACTACTCACTACTCTGCACTCACTACTCACTACTCACTACTCACTCACTACTCACTACTCTGCACTCACTACTCACTACTCTGCACTCACTACTCACTACTCTGCACTCACTTCTACTACTCTACTCAGCACTCACTACTCTGCACTCACTACTCTGCACTCACTACTCTGCACTCACTACTCACTACTCTGCACTCACTACTCACTACTCACTACTCTGAACTCACTACTCACTACTCTGCACTCACTACTCACTACTCTGCACTCACTACTCACTACTCTGCACTCACTACTCTGCACTCACTACTCTGCACTCACCACTCACTACTCTGCACTCACTACTCACTACTCTGCACTACTACACTCACTACTCACTACTCTGCACTCTGCACTCACCACTCACTACTCTGCACTCACTACTCACTACTCTGCACTCACTACTCTGCACTCACTACTCACTAATCTGCACTCACTACTCTGCACTCACTACTCACTACTCTGCACTCACTACTCTGCACTCACTACTCACTACTCTGCACTCACTACTCACTACTCTGCACTCACTACTCACTACTCTGCACTCACTACTCACTACTCTGCACTCACTACTCTGCAATTTGCACTCACTACTCTGCAACCACTACTCACTACTCACTACTCTGCACTCACTACTCACTACTCTGCACTCACTACTCTGCACTCACTACTCTGCACTCACTACTCACTACTCTGCACTCACTACTCTGCAATATGCACTCACTACTCACTACTCTGCACTCACTACTCTGCACTCACTACTCTGCACTCACTACTCACTACTCTGCACTCACTACTCACTACTCTGCACTCACTACTCTGCACTCACTACTCTGCACTCACTACTCTGCACTCACTACTCACTACTCTGCACTCACTACTCACTACTCTGCACTCACTACTCTGAACTCACTACTCACTACTCTGCACTCACTACTCACTACTCTGCACTCACTACTCTGCACTCAATACTCTGCACTCACTACTCTGCACTCACTACTCACTACTCTGCACTCACTACTCACTACTCTGCACTCACTACTCACTACTCTGCACTCACTATGCTGCACTCACTACTCACTACTCTGCACTCACTACTCTGCACTCACTACTCACTACTCTGCACTCACTACTCTGCACTCACTACTCACTACTTTGCACTCACTACTCACTACTCTGCACTCACTACTCTGCACTCACTACTCTGCACTCACTACTCACTACTCTGCACTCACTACTCACTACTCACTACTCTGCACCCACTACTCTGCACTCACTACTCTGCACTCACTACTCTGCAATGTGCACTCACTACTCACTACTCTGCAACCACTACTCACTACTCTGCACTCACTACTCTGCACTCACTACTCTGCACTCACTACTCTGCACTCACTACCACTCACTACTCTGCACTCACTACTCACTACTCTGCACTCACTACTCACTACTCTGCACTCACTACTCACTACTCTGCACTCACTACTCACTACTCACTACTCTGCACTCTGCACTCACTACTCACTACTCTGCACTCTGCACTCACTACTCACTACTCACTACTCTGCACTCACTCACTACTCTGCACTCACTACTCACTACTCTGCACTCACTACTCTGCACTCACTACTCACTACTCTGCACTCACTACTCACTACTCTGCACTCACTACTCACTACTCTGCACTCACTACTCACTACTCACTACTCTGCACTCACTACTCCGCACTCACTACTCTGCAATGTGCACTCACTACTCACTACTCTGCAACCACTACTCACTACTCACTACTCTGCACTCACTACTCTGCACTCACTACTCTGCACTCACTACTCTGCACTCACTACACTGCACTCACTACTCACTACTCTGCACTCACTACTCTGCAATGTGCACTCACTACTCACTACTCTGCACTCACTACTCTGCACTCACTACTCTGCACTCACTACTCACTACTCTGCACTCACTACTCACTACTCTGCACTCACTACTCTGCACTCTGCACTCACTACTCTGCACTCACTACTCTGCACTCACTACTCTGCACTCACTACTCACTACTCTGCACTCACTACTCACCACTCACTACTCTGCACTCACTACTCACCACTCACTACTCTGAACTCACTACTCACTACTCTGAACTCACTACTCACTACTCTGCACTCACTACTCACTACTCTGCACTCACTACTCACTACTCTGCACTCACTACTCTGCACTCAATACTCTGCACTCACTACTCTGCACTCACTACTCTGCACTCACTACTCACTACTCTGCACTCACTACTCACTACTCTGCACTCACTAACTACTCACTACTCTGCACTCACTACTCACTATTCACTACTCTGCACTCACTACTCACTATTCACTACTCTGCACTCACTACTCACCACTCACTACTCTGCACTCACTACTCACCACTCACTACTCTGAACTCACTACTCACTACTCTGAACTCACTACTCACTACTCTGCACTCACTACTCACTACTCTGCACTCACTACTCACTACTCTGCACTCACTACTCTGCACTCACTACTCTGCACTCACTACTCTGCACTCACTACTCTGCACTCACTACTCTGCACTCACTACTCTGCACTCAATACTCTGCACTCACTACTCTGCACTCACTACTCTGCACTCACTACTCACTACTCTGCACTCACTACTCACTACTCTGCACTCACTACTCACTACTCACTACTCACTACTCTGCACTCACTACTCACTATTCACTACTCTGCACTCACTACTCTGCACTCACTACTCTGCACTCACTACTCTGCACTCACTACTCACTACTCTGCACTCACTACTCACTACTCTGCACTCACTACTCACTACTCTGCACTCACTACTCACTACTCTGCACTCACTACTCTGCACTCACTACTCACTACTCTGCACTCACTACTCTGCACTCACTACTCAATACTCTGCACTCACTACTCTGCACTCACTACTCTGCACTCACTACTCTGCACTCACTACTCTGCACTCACTACTCTGGACTCACTACTCTGCAATCTGCACTCACTACTCTGCAATCTGCACTCACTACTCTGCACTCACTACTCTGCACTCACTACTCACTACTCTGCACTCACTACTCACTACTCACTACTCTGCACCCACTACTCTGCACTCACTACTCTGCACTCACTACTCTGCAATGTGCACTCACTACTCACTACTCTGCAACCACTACTCACTACTCTGCACTCACTACTCTGCACTCACTACTCTGCACTCACTACTCTGCACTCACTACTCTGCACTCACTACTCTGCACTCACTACTCACTACTCTGCACTCACTACTCACTACTCTGCACTCACTACTCACTACTCTGCACTTACTACTCTGCACTCACTACTCTGCACTCACTACTCACTACTCTGCACTCACTACTCACTACTCTGCACTCACTACTCACTACTCTGCACTCACTACTCTGCACTCACTACTCTGCACTCACTACTCTGCACTCACTACTCTGCACTCACTACTCACTACTCTGCACTCACTACTCTGCACTTGCTACTCTGCACTCACTACTCTGCACTCACTACTCTGCACTCACTACTCTGCACTCACTACTCTGCACTCACTACTCACTACTCTGCACTCACTACTCACTACTCTGCACTCACTACTCACTACTCTGCACTCACTACTCTGCACTCACTACTCTGCACTCACTACTCACTACTCTGCACTCACTACTCTGCACTTGATACTCTGCACTCACTACTCTGCACTCACTACTCTGCACTCACTACTCTGCACTCACTACTCTGCACTCACTACTCTGCACTCACTACTCACTACTCTGCACTCACTACTCTGCACTCACTACTCTGCACTCACTCCTCTGCACCCACTACTCTGCACTCACTACTCTGCACTCACTACTCTGCACTCACTACTCTGCACTCACTACTCACTACTCTGCACTCACTACTCACTACTCACTACTCACTACTCACTACTCTGCACTCACTACTCACTACTCTGCACTCACTACTCTGCACTCACTACTCTGCACTCACTACTCTGCACTCACTACTCTGCACTCACTACTCTGCAATCTGCACTCACTACTCTGCACTCACTACTCTGCAATCTGCACTCACTACTCACTACTCTGCACTCACTACTCACTACTCTGCACTCACTACTCTGCACTCACTACTCACTACTCTGCACTCACTACTCTGCACTCACTACTCACTACTCTGCACTCACTACTCACTACTCTGCACTCACTACTCTGCACTCACTACTCACTACTCTGCACTCACTACTCTGCACTCACTACTCAATACTCTGCACTCACTACTCTGCACTCACTACTCTGCACTCACTACTCTGCACTCACTACTCTGCACTCACTACTCTGCACTCACTACTCTGCACTCACTACTCTGGACTCACTACTCTGCAATCTGCACTCACTACTCTGCAATCTGCACTCACTACTCTGCACTCACTACTCTGCACTCACTACTCACTACTCTGCACTCACTACTCACTACTCTGCACTCACTACTCACTACTCTGCACTCACTACTCTGCACTCACTACTCTGCACTCACTACTCACTACTCTGCACTCACTACTCACTACTCTGCACTCACTACTCACTACTCTGCACTCACTACTCACTACTCTGCACTCACTACTCTGCACTCACTACTCTGCACTCACTACTCTGCACTCACTATTCACTACTCTGCACTCACTACTCTGCACTTGCTACTCTGCACTCACTACTCTGCACTCACTACTCTGCACTCACTACTCTGCACTCACTACTCACTACTCTGCACTCACTACTCTGCACTCACTACTCACTACTCTGCACTCACTACTCTGCACTCACTACTCTGCACTCACTACTCACTACTCTGCACTCACTACTCTGCACTTGATACTCTGCACTCACTACTCTGCACTCACTACTCTGCACTCACTACTCTGCACTCACTACTCTGCACTCACTACTCACTACTCTGCACTCACTACTCTGCACTCACTACTCTGCACTCACTCCTCTGCACCCACTACTCTGCACTCACTACTCTGCACTCACTACTCTGCACTCACTACTCTGCACTCACTACTCACTACTCTGCACTCACTACTCACTACTCACTACTCACTACTCACTACTCTGCACTCACTACTCACTACTCTGCACTCACTACTCTGCACTCACTACTCTGCACTCACTACTCTGCACTCACTACTCTGCACTCACTACTCTGCAATCTGCACTCACTACTCTGCACTCACTACTCTGCAATCTGCACTCACTACTCACTACTCTACACTCACTACTCACTACTCTGCACTCTACACTCACTACTCACTACTCTGCACTCTGCACTCACTACTCACTACTCTGCACTCACTACTCTGCAATCTGCACTCACTACTCTGCACTCACTACTCACTACTCTGCACTCACTACTCACTACTCTGCACTCACTACTCTGAACTCACTACTCTGCACTCACTACTCACTACTCTGCACTCACTACTCACTACTCTGCACTCACTACTCTGCACTCACTACTCACTACTCTGCACTCACTACTCACTACTCACTACTCTGCACTCACTACTCACTACTCTGCACTCACTACTCACTACTCTGCACTCACTACTCTGCACTCAATACTCTGCACTCACTACTCACTACTCTGCACTCACTACTCACTACTCTGCACTCACTACTCTGCACTCACTACTCACTACTCTGCACTCACTACTCTGCACTCACTACTCTGCACTCACTACTCTGCAATCTGCACTCACTACTCACTACTCTGCACTCACTACTCTGCACTCACTACTCTGCAATCTGCACTCACTACTCTGCACTCACTACTCACTACTCTGCACTCACTACTCACTACTCTGCACTCACTACTCTGCACTCACTACTCTGCACTCACTACTCTGCACTCACTACTCTGCACTCACTACTCTGCACTCACTACTCACTACTCTGCACTCACTACTCACTACTCTGCACTCACTACTCACTACTCTGCACTCACTACTCCCTACTCTGCACTCACTACTCCCTACTCTGCACTCACTACTCCCTACTCTGCACTCACTACTCTGCACTCACTACTCTGCACTCACTACTCTGCACTCACTACTCTGCACTCACTACTCACTACTCTGCACTCACTACTCACTACTCTGCACTCACTACTCTGCTCTCACTACTCACTACTCTGCACTCACTACTCTGCAGTCACTACTCTGCACTCACTACTCTGCACTCACTACTCACTACTCTGCACTCACTACTCACTACTCTGCACTCACTACTCACTACTCTGCACTCACTACTCACTACTCTGCACTCACTACTCACTACTCTGCACTCACTACTCTGCACTCACTACTCTGCACTCACTACTCACTACTCTGCACTCACTACTCACTACTCTGCACTCACTACTCATTACTCACTACTCTGCACTCACTACTCTGCATTCACTACTCACTACTCTGCACTCACTACTCTGCACTCACTACTCACTACTCTGCACTCACTACTCACTACTCTGCACTCACTACTCACTACTCACTACTCTGCACTCACTACTCACTACTCTGCACTCTCTACTCACTACTCTGCACTCACTACTCTGCACTCACTACTCTGCACTCACTACTCACTACTCTCTACTCTGCACTCACTACTCACTACTCTGCACTCACTACCTACTACTCACTACTCTGCACTCACTACTCACTACTCTGCACTCACTACTCTGCACTCACTACTCACTACTCTGCACTCACTACTCACTACTCACTACTCTGCACTCACTACTCACTACTCTGCACTCACTACTCACTACTCTGCACTCACTACTCTGCACTCACTACTCTGCACTCACTACTCTGCACTCACTACTCACTACTCTGCACTCACTACTCACTACTCTGCACTCACTACTCTGCACTCACTACTCTGCACTCACTACTCTGCACTCACTACTCACTACTCTGCACTCACTACTCACTACTCACTACTCTGAACTCACTATTCACTACTCTGCACTCACTACTCACTACTCTGCACTCACTACTCACTACTCTGCACTCACTACTCACTACTCTGCACTCACTACTCTGCACTCACTACTCTGCACTCACTACTCTGCACTCACTACTCACTACTCTGCACTCACTACTCACTACTCACTACTCTGAACTCACTACTCACTACTCTGCACTCACTACTCACTACTCTGCACTCACTACTCACTACTCTGCACTCACTACTCTGCACTCACTACTCTGCACTCACCATTCACTACTCTGCACTCACTACTCACTACTCTGCACTCTACACTCACTACTCACTACTCTGCACTCTGCACTCACCACTCACTACTCTGCACTCACTACTCACTACTCTGCACTCACTACTCTGCACTCACTACTCACTAATCTGCACTCACTACTCTGCACTCACTACTCACTACTCTGCACTCACTACTCTGCACTCACTACTCACTACTCTGCACTCACTACTCACTACTCTGCACTCACTACTCACTACTCTGCACTCACTACTCACTACTCTGCACTCACTACTCTGCAATTTGCACTCACTACTCTGCAACCACTACTCACTACTCACTACTCTGCACTCACTACTCACTACTCTGCACTCACTACTCTGCACTCACTACTCTGCACTCACTACTCACTACTCTGCACTCACTACTCTGCAATATGCACTCACTACTCACTACTCTGCACTCACTACTCTGCACTCACTACTCTGCACTCACTACTCACTACTCTGCACTCACTACTCACTACTCTGCACTCACTACTCTGCACTCACTACTCTGCACTCACTACTCTGCACTCACTACTCACTACTCTGCACTCACTACTCACTACTCTGCACTCACTACTCTGAACTCACTACTCACTACTCTGCACTCACTACTCACTACTCTGCACTCACTACTCTGCACTCAATACTCTGCACTCACTACTCTGCACTCACTACTCACTACTCTGCACTCACTACTCACTACTCTGCACTCACTACTCACTACTCTGCACTCACTACTCACTACTCTGCACTCACTATGCTGCACTCACTACTCACTACTCTGCACTCACTACTCTGCACTCACTACTCACTACTCTGCACTCACTACTCTGCACTCACTACTCACTACTTTGCACTCACTACTCACTACTCTGCACTCACTACTCTGCACTCACTACTCTGCACTCACTACTCACTACTCTGCACTCACTACTCACTACTCACTACTCTGCACCCACTACTCTGCACTCACTACTCTGCACTCACTACTCTGCAATGTGCACTCACTACTCACTACTCTGCAACCACTACTCACTACTCTGCACTCACTACTCTGCACTCACTACTCTGCACTCACTACTCTGCACTCACTACCACTCACTACTCTGCACTCACTACTCACTACTCTGCACTCACTACTCACTACTCTGCACTCACTACTCACTACTCTGCACTCACTACTCACTACTCACTACTCTGCACTCTGCACTCACTACTCACTACTCTGCACTCTGCACTCACTACTCACTACTCACTACTCTGCACTCACTCACTACTCTGCACTCACTACTCACTACTCTGCACTCACTACTCTGCACTCACTACTCACTACTCTGCACTCACTACTCACTACTCTGCACTCACTACTCACTACTCTGCACTCACTACTCACTACTCACTACTCTGCACTCACTACTCCGCACTCACTACTCTGCAATGTGCACTCACTACTCACTACTCTGCAACCACTACTCACTACTCACTACTCTGCACTCACTACTCTGCACTCACTACTCTGCACTCACTACTCTGCACTCACTACACTGCACTCACTACTCACTACTCTGCACTCACTACTCTGCAATGTGCACTCACTACTCACTACTCTGCACTCACTACTCTGCACTCACTACTCTGCACTCACTACTCACTACTCTGCACTCACTACTCACTACTCTGCACTCACTACTCTGCACTCTGCACTCACTACTCTGCACTCACTACTCTGCACTCACTACTCTGCACTCACTACTCACTACTCTGCACTCACTACTCACCACTCACTACTCTGCACTCACTACTCACCACTCACTACTCTGAACTCACTACTCACTACTCTGAACTCACTACTCACTACTCTGCACTCACTACTCACTACTCTGCACTCACTACTCACTACTCTGCACTCACTACTCTGCACTCAATACTCTGCACTCACTACTCTGCACTCACTACTCTGCACTCACTACTCACTACTCTGCACTCACTACTCACTACTCTGCACTCACTAACTACTCACTACTCACTACTCTGCACTCACTACTCACTATTCACTACTCTGCACTCACTACTCACTATTCACTACTCTGCACTCACTACTCACCACTCACTACTCTGCACTCACTACTCACCACTCACTACTCTGAACTCACTACTCACTACTCTGAACTCACTACTCACTACTCTGCACTCACTACTCACTACTCTGCACTCACTACTCACTACTCTGCACTCACTACTCTGCACTCACTACTCTGCACTCACTACTCTGCACTCACTACTCTGCACTCACTACTCTGCACTCACTACTCTGCACTCAATACTCTGCACTCACTACTCTGCACTCACTACTCTGCACTCACTACTCACTACTCTGCACTCACTACTCACTACTCTGCACTCACTACTCACTACTCACTACTCACTACTCTGCACTCACTACTCACTATTCACTACTCTGCACTCACTACTCTGCACTCACTACTCTGCACTCACTACTCTGCACTCACTACTCTTCACTCACTACTCTGCACTCTGCACTCACTACTCACACTCTGCACTCACTACTCTGCACTCACTACTCACACTCTGCACTCACTACTCACACTCTGCACTCACTACTCTGCACTCTGCACTCACACTCTGCACTCAACTCTGCATGCTGCATTCACACACTTCGCACACTCACTCTGCACTCACTACTTCACACTCTGCACTCACACTCTGCTCACTCACTCTGCACTCACTACTACTCACTCTGCACTCACTACTTCACACTCTGCACTCACACTCTGCACTCACTACTTCACACTCTGCACTCTGCGCACTCTGAACTGTGCGCACTCTGCAATCACACTATAATAATCCTTATGCAGAATTCCTCTAAAGTATAAGCAGCTTGGGTTTTTCCTATAGGCGCCAAAGAGTCAATGATAGGAAAAGAGGGCAGAGAGTGCTAACCCCATCTCCCCACCCACAGACAACAAAAAATTATCTTCTGCGTTGCTTTGTTCTAATAATATGAATAAGGAATTTAAAGTATATGTATGGGCGAGTGGAAGGTGATCTATCGTATTCAATATATTTTAACACAATTGGTGTTCATGGTTACCTTTACAAACGTGAGATGAAGATGATGCTCACTTTTTAGTTATATAAGGATATTTTGTCGAGTACATTCAAGTTCAACCCACTGGCTGTAAGCAACAAGCTGAGGATCAACGGGCGCGAAACAGCGTGGTGGGCGCGCACGAGACGCAGCGTGGGCGTGCACATCACCTGAAGATCCCTGGAGAAGACACCGAGTCTGCCTGCTGCCATGACTGACCCGCTGCGAGGGAAAGAGCCCGGTGAGTGGGGGTCGAGGGGGGGCGGCAGAGAGGGAGTCGGCAGAGAGGGAGGGTGTGTGTGTGTGTGTGTGTGTGCATGCGTGCGTGCGTGAGTGTGTGCTTCCGTGAGTGTAAAGCACTCACGGAAGGGTGAAGAGCAAGAGATGTGCACGGCTCCAGGAGGCTCGGCGTGCGCGTCCACGAGATGCAATCGGCGCTCGTTCACCGCTCTGGCTCCGTTGAGAGTGAACTCAGTCACAATAGGTCTCGAAGCCGAGACCTAAAAATGAAAGCAATCAATGCCACCAGAAAAGAGCTATCGCAAAATCGAATTTAAATGACCTAGGGCCAGATGTAGGTAATTCTATTTTACCGATTCATAAATACCGAATTTTACCGATTCGTTATTTATGAATTGGTAAAATAGAAGGGGGGAGATTTAGGTAAAATCGGTAATTGAATTACCGATTCTGTAAAAATCGATATTTACCGATTCGGTAAATACTGATTCTGTAATGCCCATTGATTCCTATGGGCATTGAAGCCCATAGGAATCAATAGGCATTACCGAATCGCTATTTACCGATTCGGTAAATACCGAATGTTGCAAGGGTGCAGGGGGTGTCACTTTGACACCCTCTAGCACCCCGAATTCAGGCACGTGTGACATGTGGCACACAGACATGCCCTAAGGGCATGTCTGTCTGTCACATGGCATAGGTGTGCATGCACACATGTGCATGCACACCTGGATTCGGTATTTTACCACCCAATTGGATTGGGTGGTAAAATACCGATTCTGTAAGGCCTTTGGGACTCAGAAGAGTCCCACCTACATCTGCAAGTTACCGAATCGGTAAAAATACCGATTCGGTATTTTACCGATTCGGTAAATTTACCGAATCGGTAAAATAGGGCCCCTACATCATAAATACCCATTTACCGGTCGATAAATGGCCACCTACATCTGGCCCCTAATGTGATATGGTTAACCCGGCCCAAGCAGTCAACAAAACACGGTCAACTGAAGAGGTTTATTTACTATTTGTACTCCTGGAACTGTAAGGAAATATAATCAGCTCTGTGAAAGGACTACACTTTTAGTAGTAGCTTGTTGTACGTCCAACGTCGTGGTGGTGGTGTGCAGTTTTGCGAGTATCTGCTGCAAGTGTGTATGTTTTGCAGTGATGCAAATTCCCTGTTCCATCTAGAACGGGATTTATATAGTCGTTTAGTATTAACCACTTTAACATTTCGAGCGTTCTGTATGTGCGTATGAGTTTACTGCAATGGTTTAACATAGCCTCTGCTACTTGTGGAAAGATATGGATTGCAGCCGCTGAACGCAGCGTTTTGTAGTCCACTGCAGAGAGTGTCCAGTGTAAAGTCGTGTAAGCAGTTAGTATCCAATTAGTATTCCTATTTTTTAAAATTTCACTTAGTGTTTGGCCTATTCACATCAAGTGTCATAAATGTGATAATGCGTCCAGAAAGTAGTGTCCCGTCCAGCAGTTAGGTATAGTGTCGGGCGCAGCGTACACTTCATACTGACTACTGGCCTGCAGCAGCACCTAGTACAAACCCAGTTCCCAACATGGCGGCCGGCCGGCCGGCCGGCTGCCCTTTCAGCCCAGGAACTGCATCGGGCATGGAGTCACAACACACTCAAATTCATTGGTTCGTGCACACAGCACACGCACACAATGCTCTGGACTCGGCAGCCATTAATGCCACGCTGGAAACGGCGCTGATTCTCTGCTCTCCTAATCCAACAGCATCCGCTCAGTAGAGGCTGGCTACGGCCCCATCAAAGCAGCCCTGCACCCTCCCGGTTCCACTGGAGGAAGGATGGTGGCACTTTACTAACCATTTTGCACTTTTCTGTCCCGTGTTGCCGAGGACAGGGGAGTCACGGCACCGATGCAGGGGCCCGCAGCACTAGGAAAAGGCCGCGCCTCCTGCGCATGTAGGTTAAAGCTTAGTTAACAAGAGTCATTTCTCATGAAAGAGGGTGCGCGGTCCGGACCGGCAGACGAGTGAAACAAGCTTTGGCCGCGCAGCAGTAAAGCTGCACGGCCGTGAAAGGATCATCTGCATTTAAAAACAAGAGACAAGCATGCTGCCTTCCGTGAAGCCGGACAGGAACAGAGCAGTCATCGGCGCGCGGCGGAGACGCTGGCGCCGTGAGCGTGCGCGCTACCAAATCCGCGCGTGGCCAGCTCTTGTCGCTCCCTCACCCATTCAGAATGCTGGGCGCGTGCCCAGCTCTTGTCTCCGTTTGTCGCCTAAAACGATTGCTATAGTTCTCATCCAAGAACGCGCTTCGCGCGTCTCTAAGCCGAGACCTAAAAAGGCATAAATAAATGATGAATAAATTATTAACGGTACCTGTGCTGAGCACGCAAGCACTGACTTCTATTAGGACTTGAGGACTCTGGAAGCCTGCGCGGATAAGCTTCAGTTTTACATCTTCCGTTTATGATGTTAGTGAGGCCCTCCTGGCCTTTACATGCGCCCCCGCTGGGCAACAGCAGCACTGGGCTGCTGCTTACACGACTCAGCACTAACATAGAATTTTTTTTTTTTAATATACTGCAAACACTTATTTAAAGGTTAATTGTAGTTAGGGAAAGGAAGTAACTGGGCCCTTAACTTTAGGAACACCTTCATTTTTAAAGACAGCCACTAGATATACATGCTTTGCTTCCTCTAAACCCACTTTACACCCCCCACTGGCATCCGTGCGGCCCTCGGACACACCATAGACCAAACTTTCCCAGGAAAATGTTTGTGAGTACCCATACCTTAGAGGTTCCTTTTTGGAAACCACACCAAGATTGGTGGGAGGTTTCCTTTGGTGCTGAGGGCCTGGACCGGGGTCGTGGATGAACACACAGGGAGAATCTAGAAAGGGGACACAATTATTAGTGGTCTTTTATGGATGGCACCATTCATGGAGACACAAGGCCTTTCTGATGACTGGTGACTATAACCTAAGGGAGAGAGGCTACACATTTCACTCCTGTACGCACCATACATTCTCACACCTCGATTACTTTTTGCTGCCCAAAACAGAAACACAGGGCAACGGCCTCTCTGATCTTAGCCCGCAGCCTTTCATGCGCGTTCCCAATAGAACTCTGCATGACCAACAGATGGCAAAGGCCTTCACTGAGATGGAGGCTTGTCTCTTGGACTCTCCAGGGTACAGTATGCAAGGTGCATTTAGGGGAGTCAATTGAAACGTATTTTGCACATAATCAGGAATAAGTGAACTCCCCGGGCATTATGTGCGTTCAAAGCAACTCCCATCATAAGCTGCTTGACAGGCAAAAGACATAACAACCATTGGCATAGCCAATAGGTCTCACCTTTGGGACCTTATAATTATTTAGTTATGCAGCACAATATCCTTGGTGCAACAACATCAACTGTTGCATGGCTAAACACTTATACGGTCCCAAAGACGAGACCTATTAGCTATGCCAATGATTGTCCCACTACAGTGTACAGATAGATAACACACAAAGCATACCAGCTATTTGTAATTTTTGGGAGGGGATTAGGTCAATGTACCAACCTGAAAATGTGATGTAAATTTGGACAACACACTCCCTTCCAGGCTTTGTTATACTTTAGAGGGATTTAAGCCGCCTCAAAACTACATAGAGACACAATCCTCCACAATACAATAGGCATTGCCTCAAGTCGATAGCACATGGGAGGCACTGAGCACCTCTCCATGTAGCTCGGGTTTGCACTCTGCCCAGTCAAAAAAATACAAAAATAATGCTTTTCCTTCCAAACCCCGAAATCCCCCACACAACACAACAGCGGGATGCACGAAATGACCTAACAATAATTCAGGTTCCAACTTGACTCTTAACAAAAAGGGGACAGTTCCTGTGAGAAGTTGGCCTGGCATATGTTGTCCACTATTCTAGTGGGCACCTTGCGCCAGTCCAAACGACCCTTATTGATGGTAGGTTAAAGACAACCTTAATAGAAAGCTATCCTAGTGGTAGCTGTGGAGAGCGGCCTTCAGGCTAAGACTTGGAGGAATGTAAAGCAGCTTGTTTTACCAGTCTATAATCTTGTGAATGACCAAATGAAAGGAGAACCACACCAGGTATATATATATATATGTATATATATATACATTTTGCCATGGAAGACAACATGGTCCTTATGACTTTGGATGTTTCATCCCTTTATACCTCTATTCGACATGAAGATGGACTCAGGGCCTTGGACTACTATCTTTTTTTTTTTTTTTAATTTTTGTAAACCTTTATTGTGCATGAAAAAAGAACAAATACGGGCCCACAACCATCAGGCCGGCCACGATACTTTGAGCACAAGTGTGAGCAATACAGTTCCTCAGCAGCACCAGGTGAAATAGCAACAATCACTTAACGATACACTGAATAGATTCGTGTCGCCGAGAAACAGGAGCAGTGAAGGTTAATTTTTAAAGTTTTTTTCGACTTAAATATAAAACAGTGAAGAATAGAAACCAAGGAGAACTGAGTCCGTACAGTAACTTCACAGCATGAGCAGGCAGCAGTATTGCATGAAATCAACAGTGAAAGCTAACATCCCAGGCAGTATGGCGGTACAGAGTAAAGCAACAAGAGTGTCAGCTGGCAATCACACGCCATGTACAGCGCAACCCACTCCCTACTAACCCCTATCGCGGACACAGATCAGAAATAGGTTAAGAAAAGCGCAGAGAGATAGAGAAAAATAAGGCCCATAGAAACAAATGTAGAAAACTAAACCCCCCCCCCCCCCACCCTACATCAATGCAGAGGCTACGGCCTACCCCCCCACCCCCCGGCAGTGTGTCTGTCGCCCACTAAAGAACCCGAAATATAGACAAAGGAAAGGAGGAAAAGGAAAAGAAATCCCTATTACCCGAGGAGGGCCGAATTCTAAGGCTCCCGAACTCCCCGGCCATACAACACTCTCCACCCTACACAGAACAGCAAAATCAGGATGTTCATGCACGAAATGGAATAGGGAGAGACATCATAGAACACTGCAGCACACGTTGTTGGACTACTATCTTAACAAAGACTTACCTCATCCTACGGCACACAATAAGATGCTGATAGACATGACCAGAATGTGCCTGGAACAAAACTTTTTTATCTTCAATGGCGCAATTTACCATCAGGTTAGAGGTGTGGCGATGGGGGCCTGCTTCTCACCTAGCTACGCGTGTTTACACGTTGGGCTATGGGAGGAGCAGGTCCTAGTCGGTCAACATCACGATCTCATTTCTAATAATATTGTTTTATATTTGCGTTACATTGATGACATTTTTTGGATTTGGAGAGGTAGCCATGAGAGTGCCAAAATGTTTGTTGATTTAATTAATTTGAACACTGTTAATCTTAATTTCACTGCAAACTTAAGCTCTGAGTGTTAGACGGACCGGGAGGGTCGGCCGAGATTACGGGGAGAGGTCTCCAGGGAGAGCCGTCTCCAACGACTGTACAGATAAGTAACTTCCCCCCCCACAGACGGACACCACACAAGATTGAAGGTTAACGAGACTTTATAGGCAATTCTTAGGTTACGTTGATATGATACAAGGAGGTCTGGACTCAGGGGTCCCCTCGGTTCTGATCTCTGGTTGAGGAAAAAGGGGTAGCGGGACAGTCTTAGTTGCCAATGAGTTAAATAGCTCTCAATCCTCGAGCTCGGTGTGTTTGCTGATCGGGCCGTGGAGGAGCCAAGCCGGTCCCGAGATGGACGAAGGATGATCGACGGGCCGTGGAGAAGCCAAGCAGGTCCCGGGATGGATGACGGATGGTCGACGGGCCGTGGAGAAGCCAAGCAGGTCCCGATGCAGATGACGGTTACAACGGTCCGCGGCCTCGCCAGCAGATCCGGACGACGATGAAGGATGAAGGTTACGACGGCTGTGGCAGCGCCAACAGGCAGGACGATGGTGCACAGGACAGAGCTACGGCAGCGCCAGTAGTCCGTCCAGGGTGAGTTCCTCTTTACGTCTCTCGACTCCAAGATACAACTGCCTTCCTGCTCTGGAGCTGCCCCAGTTATAGGGCTGGCGTGCTTTGATGTCCGGACCCTCGCACTTGGAGGTCGGGAGGTCCGGGATGAGGGAGTCCAGACACCCAGCGGGGGGGTGGAGCCAGCGCCCGGGGAGGCGATGGGCGAGCAGCACTGGCCGGGGGAGAGCCATCGACACCTCTTTCTCCCATTGACCTGCCAAGTAGCTCGCTCACCTCCTGGGTGGAGGGTGGTGCCGGAATGTCTGAGGCCGGGCTAGGCCCAGGGTTGAGGTCGATCGGGGGCCAGGCGGCCTCGTGACGAAGTGTCCAAGATGGCGGCCCAGGCTGAGCGCATGGGTCGGCAGTGGATCGGGCCCATGAGGTGATCATGTTCGAGGGCAGGTGTCCCTGAGGGGACGTAGGACGTAAAATGGTGGTGTGTGGTGCTTGTATGACTGGGCTCGGGCCTGGTCGAGCCGGGGGAGAGCGGCCCGTCATGTGGCCTGTCCAACATGCGTCCCCCCCAGCTGAAGGCGGGGAGAGTTACCCATCCTCTTGGGGACTCTCTTCGTCGAGGCGGAAAAACCGGGACAGGCCATCCGCGTTGGCGTGGTCGGACCCAGGCCGGTGTTCAACCGTGAAGTCCATACCTTGCAAGGAGATGGACCAGCGTAGCAGTTTTGGGTTTTCCCCCCGCATATGCATCAACCACTGCAGGGGTCGGTGGTCAGTCTGTACCCGAAAGTGGGTGCCAAAAAGGTAGGGCCGGAGCTTCTTGAGGGCCCATACCACAGCGAAGGCTTCCCTTTCTATGGTGCTCCAGCGTTGTTCCCGGGGTAGGAGTCTCCGGCTGATGAAGGCCACCGGTTGATCAAGGCCTTCGGTGTTCACTTGGGACAGGACTGCCCCAATGCCCTGGTCGGAGGCGTCCGTCTGGACGATGAACTCCCGGCTGTAGTCTGGGGCCTGGAGCACAGGAGCGGAACACATGGCGGCCTTTAACTGTTCGAATGCCGCTTGACACTCTGGGGTCCAGTTCACTTTCTTGGGCTGATTTTTTGATGTGAGTTCGGTGAGAGGCCCCACGATGGTACCATAGTCTTTCACGAACCTTCGGTAGTAGCCCGTGAGGCCCAGGAAGGCTCGCACCTCAGTTTGAGTGATAGGGGGTTGCCAGTTCTGGATGGCGGCAATCTTCAGCTGTAGAGGGGCCACTAGGCCGCTTCCCACCTGGTGTCCGAGGTAGGTCACCGACCCTTGTCCAATTTGACATTTGCTGGCCTTGATCGTGAGGCCAGCTCGCTGAAGGGCTTGTAGTACTGCTTGGAGGTGGTGGAGGTGCTCGGTCCAATGGTGGCTGTACACAGCGATGTCGTCCAGGTAGGCGGCGCTGAACTCTTCGAGCCCCGCCAGGACCTGGTTGACGAGCCGTTGGAAAGTCGCTGGGGCATTTTTCATGCCGAAGGGCATGACCTTAAAATGATAGTGGCCATCGGGGGTGGAGAAGGCAGAACGTTCTTGTGCTCGGGATGTGAGGCCGATCTGCCAATAACCTGCCGTCAGGTCGAAGATGCTGAGGTAGCGGGCAGCGCCCATTCGGTCGACCAGTTCATCTGCCCGGGGGATGGGGTGTGCGTCCGTTCTGGTGACGTCATTCAGGCCCCGGTAGTCGACACAGAACCGGAGTTCTGGTGTGGTTCCGGGGGCGGCCGCTTTGGGGACCAGTACGACCGGGCTGGCCCATGGACTGTCTGAGGGCTCGATGACCCCGAGCGTGAGCATCTTAGCTACTTCCGCCTGGATGCAGGCCCGTACCCGATCAGGTACGCGGTAGGCCCGGTGGCGGATAGGAGGGTTGTCTCCGGTGTCCACATCGTGCACACACCAGGAAGTGACACCTGGGGTGAGGGAGAACAGACTGGCAAATCGTGATAGGAGGGCTTGGCACTCGTGGCGTTGTTCTCTGGTGAGGGTCTCCGAGAGTCGGACCCCATCCACGGAGCCGTCTTGCTCCTGGGTCCGCAAGAGGTCAGGGAGAGGTTCGGAGTCGTCTTCAACCCCATTGTCTGTGGCCATCAAGAGACTGAGTTCTGTTCGCGCAAAGTGGGGTTTCAGTCTGTTGGTGTGGAGGACTCGGAGCGGATTCCGGGCGGACTCCATATCGATCAGATAGGTGGCAGGACCCTTGCGCTCGATTACCTTGAAGGGTCCCGTCCATTTGTCTTGGAGAGCGCACGGTTCTGTGGGGGACATTACCCAGACCTGTTGCCCCGGCTCGAATTCAATAGATGAGGCGTTCTGGTCATACCATTTCTTCATGTCCTCTTGACTTGTCTCTAGGTTGGCTTTTGCTAGGTCTCTGAACCTTCGGGACTGGTTGCGGAGGGTGAGGAGGTACCGGAAGACATCGGGCGGACTCTTGGCCGGAGGCATCTCCCAGCCTTCTTTGATCAGGCTGAGTGGCCCCCGTACTGGGTGCCCATAGAGCAGCTCGAATGGGCTGAAGCCTAGGGACTTCTGTGGGACCTCCCGGTAGGCGAAGAGGAGGCACGGCAGCAGCACATCCCACTGGCGACGGAGGGGCTCTTCCAATCCCCCGATCATCCCTTTTAGCGTGCGATTGAACCGCTCAACAAGTCCGTTTCCTTGGGGGTGATAGGGGGTCGTGAAGCGGTAGGTGACCCCACACTGTTGCCAGAGGGACTTCATATATTTGGAAATAAAGTTTGTGCCTCTGTCACTGACGACTTCTCGGGGGAACCCCACACGGGAGAAGATCCCCATCAGGGCCCGGCCGACCACTGGGGCTGTCACGGTCCGGAGAGGAATAGCCTCAGGGTAGCGGGTGGCGTGGTCCACTAGTACCAGGATGAAGCGATGGCCTTGTCTTGTACGCGGGTCTAGGGGTCCCACAATGTCTATTCCGACCCTCTCAAATGGGGTCGTGACTACTGGAAAGGGTTGCAGGGGGGCCTTTAATTTGCGGCCGCTCTTCCCACTGGCTTGGCACGTGGGGCAAGATCGGCAATGCTGGTGCACATCGTTTCTCATTTTTGGCCAGAAGAAGTGGGTCACTAGGCGGCTGTAGGTTTTATCTTGTCCCAGGTGCCCTGCCAGGGGGACATCGTGGGCCAGATTTAGCAGGAAGTCTCTAAAGCGGAGGGGCACCACTAGTACTCGGTTGGCCCCTAGCTCGGCGATTCGTTGCTCGCTGTACAATAGGTCATTGTCCCAGTAGACCCAATGAGTTCCGGAGGTATCCCCTGCGCTTTGGGCGAGCGCTTGTTGTCGGAGTCCCTCAAGGGAGGGACAAGTCTCCTGCTCCTGACGAAATTGTTCTTGTGTGGGTCCCCCTTCTTGAGCCCACTGGTCAAGATTAGCAAGGTCGGAAGGTTGGGCAAGTTCGAGGGGGATACCATGGTCGGGGGTCTCGGCGGGGGCGACCGGGGGCGGTGGCGCCGGCCATTCTGGTTCTTCGGGGTGAGGGTTGGCACGGGCGGCCATGGACCGGGTGGTGACGCACGCCCAGTCTGGGACGCCCAACATCCCCAAGTGTTCTTTTCGCTCCACGGCTGCCCACGGGGAGCTTTCCAGGTCATTTCCGAGGAGGCAGTCCACGGGGGCGTCGTCTCGGACCGTTACCTTCAGCATGCCGGAGACCCCTCCCCACTCAAAGGGGACGCAGGCCATCCGACACAGACTCTCTGAGTTGTCGGCGGATCGTACAGGGCAGAGAATGTTCGGTAGATATTGTTCTGGGGTCACCAGATGACAGCGGACGGCTGTCACACTGGCCCCGGTGTCTCGAAGGGCTTCGGCCCGTTGTCCATTGATGCTCACCCATTGGCTGTACTTCTGGGTGTTAGCGGGTAGGGGGACCCGCGGGACCATGTCTCTTCCCCCTAAGCACGCGAGAGTCATGGCTGCTGGCTCCCACTCTTGATACTCTTGCTCGTCTGTTTCTTGTTCCTCGGAGATCTGTTCTTCCCCTAGTGCCGCGGCGGCCACCTGGCGGGGTCTTGGACTCTGATACTGCGGGCAGCTTGGGTCGTTTGCATAGTGGCCGACTCGTTGGCATCGGTGACATGTAACATTGGCTCTGTATCCCGGTCGCGCCGGGGTGCTGCCCCGGTTGGCCGGGGGGGTGGTGCTGGTAGTGGGGGCGGCCGGAGTGTTGTCTCTTCCTCGTCCTTGGCCCCCTCCTCCTCCTCTGGGTCGGGGGTGACCATTGTTGTTCCTGTTCTGCTCGTAGGACCCATTCCGGCCCACTCTGGTGATCTCCCACCGGTCAGCTTCGGCTGCGAGCTGCCGGGGATCGGTTAACTTGCTGTCGAGGAGGTGTTGGCGTAGTTCAATGAAGCAATTGTTGGACAGATGCTCCCATACCATCAGATTGAACAGCTGCTCGTAGGTCGTGACGTTGTTCCCTCTGATCCAGCCTTCGAAGGCTCTGCTAAAGTACGTTACATAGTCCACCCAAGTTGTACCTGGAATGCGTGTGCAGTCTCGGAACCGCTGACGGTACATCTCGGGCGTGAGGCCATAGCGGGTGAGGAGGGCCGCTTTCATATGGTCGTAGGAGGTCATCTGGTGGTCTGGGAGCTGTAACAGAGTATCGCGGCCCTCATTAAGGAATTTGCCCCATAGGCCGGCTCCCCAGTCGGCTCTATCGATCCGGTGCGCAGTCATCGCGATTTCATAGGCCTTAAACCATTGCTGGATGTCGTCTTCTCGAAAATATTCTCGGACCACATCCTTGGGGATGTGCACTTTTTTCTCCGTGGTCCCTGGGGTGGACGGTCGGTCAGGCACCCCTAACTCTTTATTCTGTTTGCGCAGGTTGATCTCGGCTAGGTTCCGCTCGTGCTCGTACGTTAGTCTTTTTTCCTCGAGCTCCCTTTGCCTCTGTTTCTCCTCTCTTTCTTCTCGGAGGCGAAGGTGCTCTAAGTTTATTTTTTGCTCGGCCAATTTGAGTTCTATGTCCATCTTGAGTCGGGCCATTTCGAGTTCGTGTAGTCGGGCTTTTTCTCTTTCTTGGATCTCGTCTTGCGAGAGACTGGTTCTTTGCCCCTCAGGGCCCGTGCTGGTATTTTTCGCGGTGCTTTGCTCAGGGGCTTCGACATCCCCGGTCTCTGCCCAAGATTCTAGGGCATGCTTGAAATCGTCCTTGGTACTTAGTCCGGTGGTAGCGATACCTAGTTCGATGCAGAACTGCTTTAGTTCACGATGGCTGTATTCCTCGAGTTTTTCCATTTGGAACTTCTCAGTTGATCCGCTCTCTTTAGTTGACATTGTTGTTCGTTGTGGGGTGAGCTACTCTCTGTACGTTATGCGGTGATTCGGATCGCGCCGCTGGCCACCAATGTTAGACGGACCGGGAGGGTCGGCCGAGATTACGGGGAGAGGTCTCCAGGGAGAGCCGTCTCCAACGACTGTACAGATAAGTAACTTCCCCCCCCACAGACGGACACCACACAAGATTGAAGGTTAACGAGACTTTATAGGCAATTCTTAGGTTACGTTGATATGATACAAGGAGGTCTGGACTCAGGGGTCCCCTCGGTTCTGATCTCTGGTTGAGGAAAAAGGGGTAGCGGGACAGTCTTAGTTGCCAATGAGTTAAATAGCTCTCAATCCTCGAGCTCGGTGTGTTTGCTGATCGGGCCGTGGAGGAGCCAAGCCGGTCCCGAGATGGACGAAGGATGATCGACGGGCCGTGGAGAAGCCAAGCAGGTCCCGGGATGGATGACGGATGGTCGACGGGCCGTGGAGAAGCCAAGCAGGTCCCGATGCAGATGACGGTTACAACGGTCCGCGGCCTCGCCAGCAGATCCGGACGACGATGAAGGATGAAGGTTACGACGGCTGTGGCAGCGCCAACAGGCAGGACGATGGTGCACAGGACAGAGCTACGGCAGCGCCAGTAGTCCGTCCAGGGTGAGTTCCTCTTTACGTCTCTCGACTCCAAGATACAACTGCCTTCCTGCTCTGGAGCTGCCCCAGTTATAGGGCTGGCGTGCTTTGATGTCCGGACCCTCGCACTTGGAGGTCGGGAGGTCCGGGATGAGGGAGTCCAGACACCCAGCGGGGGGGTGGAGCCAGCGCCCGGGGAGGCGATGGGCGAGCGGCACTGGCCGGGGGAGAGCCATCGACACCTCTTTCTCCCATTGACCTGCCAAGTAGCTCGCTCACCTCCTGGGTGGAGGGTGGTGCCGGAATGTCTGAGGCCGGGCTAGGCCCAGGGTTGAGGTCGATCGGGGGCCAGGCGGCCTCGTGACGAAGTGTCCAAGATGGCGGCCCAGGCTGAGCGCATGGGTCGGCAGTGGATCGGGCCCATGAGGTGATCATGTTCGAGGGCAGGTGTCCCTGAGGGGACGTAGGACGTAAAATGGTGGTGTGTGGTGCTTGTATGACTGGGCTCGGGCCTGGTCGAGCCGGGGGAGAGCGGCCCGTCATGTGGCCTGTCCAACACTGAGTCTATTTGTTTTCTGGACGTCGAGGTATTTGTGGACGGTACAGCCCTCAACACGAGACTTTACAGGAAGCCTAGTGCAGGTAACACCATCCTACACTGCAATAGTCAACATCCAGCTCACTTAATTCGGAGCATTCCCTTTGGAGAGATGCTCCGAATAAGGAGAATCTGCAGTACAGATGCTGAATGTGCGGCTGCACAGGAGGCATGCAGGTTACGCTTCCTGGCCAGGGGCTACTTCGCAGAAAGTCTTGTCAAAGCTATCAGACGTTCCAATTCAATCAGCAGGCAGGAGGCACTAATACCCAAAGTGAGAAATATCCAATTGGATGCTTCTGTGACTAAGGATGCCCAAATCAGTTCCCCACGAGCTATTTTGACATTTAATCGGCAACATGGGGCTCTTCGCAAAATCATAAATAGAAATTGGAATTTGGTTCGCAGTGATCCAGTAATTGGTAACAAGGTGGATACCAAACCAATTCTAACATTCAGAAGATCCCCTTCAATGTCTAAGGCTCTAGTTAATAACACCTTGGAACCAAAGATTTCCACCACCTGGTTAGCTTTGAAGAAGGGTTTTAAAACGTGTCCCCAGTGTAAAGCCTGCCGTTTTGGCAGCAATAGGACCCACTTCAAAAGTCCTTTTCATGAATACCCTACTGCCATCTCTAAGTGGCTTACATGTAAAACTGATCATGCCGTATATGTGTTGGAGTGTCCATGTGGGCTCCAATATGTGGGCAGCACTAAACTGCCCGCCCACAAACGGATACTCCAACACATACGTGCAATATCTGGGCATGATCAAAATTACCCGGTTGCCAGGCACTTCCAGGATAAACATCTAGGCATTCCAGACCAACTTAAATTTTTCCTGATTGATTGTGTCGAAGCTTCAAGGAGAGGAGGCGACCGTGAGGCCAAACTCCGTCTCCTTGAGACTAGATACATCCTGGAACTTAATACCAAAAATCCAAATGGCCTTAATGACAGGGAAGACCTTTAAACCTGTCTCTAGGATCAATCAGTATGCCAATGAAGACCTGTCTGGATAAATTAGAAACCACATGTTCCCTATAAGATGTTTCCACTTTGTACATATGATGAACTCTTTGAAAAATAATGTTTTTAATATCTGTTTTCAATATATGAATGGTTCATATTTTAAACTTGGAATTATTTGTTTTTTGCACTTTATTGCCAATTTTGCACTTTCACATTAAGCACTTTATATGTCTTGGGCAGGCATTGTGACTAGCCCACTTGGGCTTCATCTAGAATATATAAAATTATTGTGTCATACGTATGCTGCTAATTATTACTTGAGCTGCTGTTTTTAAATTTTTACACAACTGGAAACATTAGATTTTAGCATAAAATAATGTACATAGATGAATTTATTTACCATGTACATATCTTTTAAATGCTTCTTTTCTACCAATTTGTGTATTTCAAACAGGCTCTATTCTTTATAAAATCTATAAATTTGATTTTATTAAATGTGTATAATGATCGGGTATGAAATTTCAGTGTTCCATTTGGGCACTCCCGCTCTGATTACGTAAATGCAGCATTACTATGTGTAGTATTTTTTCTATTGTTATGACACAATTCAAGGCACTGTCACTTTAAAAGTCCTGCTCAATGTTACGCAGTTTGTCATGTGATCAAGCCTCCCTGGAGGCGAAACGCGTCATGGCGGCAGTGCTGGCTTTATTGGATTAAATCACCCTTTCACCAGCACTTTTGGGTCGGCTCTTTGTTTCTTTGTATCCGGGCATTTCATGCTTTGAATGGAACAAGCTTCGCCATATATATATATATATATATATATATATATATATATATATATATATATATATATATATATATCACAAACACGTGCAGGAAACCCCTTCAGAGAGACACGCCACACACGAGCTTGATAAACCTTCTTTAATTTCGTCAGCTTGCCTGCAGGTTACAAACATCGTTTTCAGCACGAGGATGTGTGCCATGCCAGACGCGTTTCAAGAGCGGAGCTCTCTTCCTCAGTGACCATGGTTTTTCAGTTTGCAAGAGGCTTTTCACAGTAAGCACTTATTAGAACATGCCCCGCCCACTGGGCGTGTTCCCTCCCAGCGGCGTTGTGGGCTTTGTAGTGTCATTAAAATCCAAGTGGATGCGTTCTTGTCATCATGAAACTAATAAAAGTCCCAGTGGTTATGCTGACAAAACGGTGCAGTCTACCTGCTCTGCTTTACAGATGACGAGGAAGTTTCCTGGGGCTCCCCTGCAGAACCTCCAGAATGTTCGTGTCCCTGTCGCACCAGGTAGGTAACGACGTGGTCTGCTTGCGCAGCAGGCTTCTCTCTACGACCGGGCCGGCCGTCTCAATATCACAAACACGTGCAGGAAACCCCTTCAGAGAGACACGCCACACACGAGCTTGATAAACCTTCTTTAATTTCGTCAGCTTGCCTGCAGGTTACAAACATCGTTTTCAGCACGAGGATGTGTGCCATGCCAGATGCGTTTCAAGAGCGGAGCTCTCTTCCTCAGTGGCCATGGTTTTTCAGTTTGCAAGAGGCTTTTCACAGTAAGCACTTATTAGAACATGCCCCGCCCACTGGGCGTGTTCCCTCCCAGCAGCGTTGTGGGCTTTGATGACATCAAAGCGCAAGCAGACCACGTCGTTACCTACCTGGTGCGACAGGGACACGAACATTCTGGAGGTTATGCAGGGGAGCCCCAGGAAACTTCCTCGTCAACTGTAAAGCAGAGCAGGTAGACTGCACCGTTTTGTCAGCATAACCACTGGGACTTTTATTAGTTTCATGATGACAAGAACGCATCCACTTGGATTTTAATGACACTACAAAGCCCACAACGCCGCTGGGAGGGAACACGCCCAGTGGGCAGGGCATGTTCTAATAAGTGCTTACAGTCAAAAACGTCTTGCAAACTGAAAAACCATGGCCACTGAGGAAGAGAGCTCCGCTCTTGAAACGCGTCTGGCATGGCACACATCCTCGTGCTGAAAACGATGTTTGTAACCTGCAGGCAAGCTGACGAAATTAAAGAAGGCACTTATTAGAACATGCACTTATTAGAACATGCCCCGCCCACTGGGCGTGTTCCCTCCCAGCGGCGTTGTGGGCTTTGTAGTGTCATTAAAATCCAAGTGGATGCGTTCTTGTCATCATGAAACTAATAAAAGTCCCAGTGGTTATGCTGACAAACGGAGCAGTCTACCTGCTCTGCTTTACAGATGACGAGTGTTGGACAGGCCACATGAAGGGCCGCTCTCCCCCGGCCCAACCAGGCCTGAGCCCAGTCCCGCAAGTACCACACACCACCATTGCACGTCCTCCGTCCCCTCAGGGACCCCTGCCCTCGAGCCTGCCGACCTCGTGGGTCCGATCCACTGCCGGCCCACGCGCCCAGCCTGGGGCGCCATCTTGGACACTCCACCACGAGGCCGCCTGGCCCCCGATCGACCTCAACCCTGGGCCTGGCCCGGCCTCAGACATTCCGGCACCACCCTCCACCCAGGAGGTGAGCGGGCTACTTGGCAAGTCAATGGGAGAAAGAGGTGCCGATGGCTCTCCCCCACCAAGTGCCGCTCGCCCATCGCCTCCCCGGGCGCTGGCTCCACCCCCCTGCTGGGTGTCTGGACTCCCCCATCCCGGACCTCCCGACCTCCAAGTGCGAGGGTCCGGACATCAAAGCACGCCAGCCCTATAACTGGGGCAGCTCCAGAGCAGGAAGGCAGTTGTATCTTGGAGTCGAGAGACGTAAAGAGGAACTCATCCTGGACGGACTACTGGCGCTGCCATAGCTCTGTCCTGTGCACCATCGTCCTGCCTGTTGGCGCTGCCACAGCCGTCGTAACCTTCATCCTTCATCGTCGTCGGGATCTGCTGGCGTGGCCGCGGACCGTTGTAACCGTCATCTTCCACCGGGACCTGCAGGCTCCGCCGCGGACCGTCGTCCTTCCTTCATCCATCTCGGGACCTGCTTGGCTCCTCCACGGCCCGATCATCTAGAACGCCGAGCTCGAGGATTGAGAGCTATTTTGTACTCATTGGTAACTAAGACTGTCCCGCTACCCCTTTCCTAAACCAGAGACTAGAACCGAGGGGACCCCTGAGTCCAGACCTCCTTGTATCCATCATCGTAACCTAAGAATTGCATATAAAGTCTCGTTAACCTTCAACCTTGTGTGGTGTCCGTCTGTGGGGGGGAAGTTACTTATCTGTACAGTCGTTGGAGACGGCTCTCCCTGGAGACCTCTCCCCGTAACCTCGGCCGACCCTCCCGGTCCGTCTAACATTGGTGGCCAGCGGCGCGATCCGAATCACCGCATAAACGTACAGAGAGTAGCTCACCCCACGACGAAGTCACAATGACCACGAAAGAGAGCGGATCAACCGAGAAATTCCAAATGGGGAAATTGGAGGAGTACAACCATCGTGAACTTAAACAATTCTGCATCGAACTGGGTATCGCTACCACCGGACTGAGTACCAAGGACGATTTTAAGCATGCCCTAGAATCTTGGGCAGAAACCGGGGCTGCCGGAACCCCTGATCAAAGCACCGTAGAAAAAACGACCACGGCCCCGGAAGGGCAAAGAACGGGTCTCTCGCAAGGCGAGATCCAGGAAAGAGAAAGGACCCGACTACACGAACTAGAAATGGCCCGACTTAAAATGGACGTTGAACTTAAGTTGGCCGAACAAAAAATCAACTTAGAGCACCTGCGTCTCCGAGAAGAAAGAGAGGAGAAACAGAGACAAAGGGAGCTCGAGGAAAAAAAACTAGCGTACGAACACGAACGAAACCTAGCCGAGATCAACCTACGCAAGCAGAATAAAGAAGCAGGGGTGCCCGAGCGACCCCCCACCCCAGGGGCCACAGACAAAAAGGTACACATCCCCAAGGATGTTGTCCGAGAATACTTCAGAGAGGACGACATCCAGCAATGGTTTAAAGCCTATGAAATCGCTATGACTGCACACCGGATCGATAGAAGCGACTGGGGAGCCGGTCTCTGGGGAAGATTCCTCAATGAGGGCCGCGACACCCTACTACAGCTCCCGGACCACCAGATGACCTCCTACGACCATATGAAAGCGGCCCTCCTCACCCGCTATGGTCTCACACCCGAGATGTACCGTCAGAGGTTCCGAGACTGCACCCGCATCCCGGGTACAACTTGGGTGGACTATGTAACATACTTTAGCCGAGCCTTCGAGGGCTGGATCCGAGGAAGCAACGTCACGACCTACGAGCAACTATTTAACCTGATGGTATGGGAGCATCTGTCGAACAATTGCTTCATTGAACTCCGCCAACACCTCCTCGACAGCAAGTTAACGGATCCCCGGCAGCTCGCAGCCGAAGCTGACCGGTGGGAGATCACCAGAGTGGGCCGGAATGGGTCCTACGAACAGAACCGGAACAACAATGGTCAGCACCGACCCAGAGGAGGAGGAGGGGGCCAAGGGCGAGGAAGAGACAACGCCCCGGTCGCCCCCGCTACCAACACCACCCCCACGGCCAACCGGGGCAGCACCCCAGCGCGACCAGGGTACAGAGCCAATGTCACGTGTCACCGATGTCAACGAGTCGGCCACTATGCGAACGACCCAAACTGCCCGCAGTACCAGAGCCCAAGACCCCGCCAAGTGGCCGCTGCAGCCCTAGGGGAAGAACAGATCTCCGAGGAACAGGAAGAGTACGAACAAGAGCATCAAGAGTGGGAGCCAGCCGCCATGACTCTAGCCTGCTTAGGGGGGAAAGACATGGTCCCGCGGGTCCCCCTACCCGCTAACACCCAGAAGTACAGCCAATGGGTGAGCATCAATGGACACCAGGCCGAAGCCCTTCGTGACACCGGGGCCAGTGTAACAGCCGTCCGCTGTCACCTGGTGGCCCCAGAACAGTATCTACCGAACATTCTCTGCCCTGTACGATCAGCCGATAACTCGGAGAGCCTGTGTCGGATGGCCTGCGTCCCCTTCGAATGGGGGGGGGTCTCCGGCATGTTGAAAGTGACGGTCCGAGACGATGCCCCCGTAGACTGCCTCCTGGGCAATGACCTGGAAAGCTCTCCGTGGGCCGCCGTGGAGCGAAAGGAACACCTGGGGATGTTGGGCGTCCCAGACTGGGCGTGCGTCACCACCCGTTCCATGGCCGCCCGTGCCAACCACCAGCCAGAAGAACCCGAATGGCCGGCGCCACCGCCTCCGGTCGCCCCGGCCGAAAACACCGACCGTAACATTCCCGCCGAACCAGCTCAACCTACCGACCTCGCTAACCTCGACCAGTGGCCTCAAGAAGGGGGGCCCACGCAAGAACAATTTCGCAAAGAACAGAAGACCTGTCCCTCCCTCGAGGGACTCCGCCAGCAAGCGCTCGCCCAAAGCGCAGGGGATACCCCCGGAACTCATTGGGTCTACTGGGACAATGATCTGCTGTACAGCGAGCAAAGAATCGCCGAGCTGGGGAGCAACCGAGTACTAGTGGTACCCCTCCGTTTCAGAGACTTCCTGTTAAACCTGGCCCACGATGTCCCCCTGGCAGGACATCTGGGACAAGATAAAACCTACAGTCGCCTAGTGACCCACTTCTTCTGGCCCAAAATGAGAAACGATGTGCACCAGCATTGCCGATCTTGCCCCACGTGCCAAGCCAGTGGGAAGAGCGGCCGCAAACTAAAGGCTCCCCTGCAACCTTTTCCCGTGGTCACTACCCCGTTTGAGAGAGTCGGAATAGACATTGTGGGGCCCTTGGACCCACGCACAAAACAAGGCCATCGATTCATCCTGGTGCTAGTGGACCACGCCACCCGCTACCCTGAGGCTGTTCCTCTGCGAACTGTGACAGCCCCGGTGGTCGGCCGGGCCCTGATGGGGATCTTCTCCCGTGTGGGCTTCCCCCGAGAAGTCGTCAGCGACAGAGGCACGAACTTTATTTCCAAATACATGAAGTCCCTCTGGCAACAGTGCGGGGTCACCTACAGATTCACAACCCCCTATCACCCTCAAGGGAACGGACTCGTTGAGCGGTTCAACCGCACGCTAAAGGGAATGATCGGGGGGTTGGAAGAGCCCCTCCGTCGCCAGTGGGATGTGCTGCTGCCGTGCCTCCTCTTCGCGTATCGAGAAGTCCCCCAGAAATCCCTGGGCTTCAGCCCATTTGAACTGCTATATGGACACCCAGTGCGAGGGCCGCTCAGTCTCGTCAAAGAAGGCTGGGAGATGCCTCCGCTAAAGAACCCTCCAGATGTCTTCCGGTACCTCCTCACCCTCCGCAACCAGACCCGGCGGTTCAGAGAACTAGCGAAGGCCAACCTAGAGGCCAGTCAAGAGGACATGAAAAAATGGTATGACCAGAACGCCTCATCCATTGAATTCGAACCTGGCCAACAGGTATGGGTGATGTCCCCCACTGAGCCATGCGCCCTGCAAGACAAATGGACGGGGCCCTTCAAAGTAATAGAGCGCAAGGGTCCTGCCACTTATCTCATCGACATGGAATCCTCCCGGAACCCTCTCCGGGTCCTCCACGCTAACAGACTAAAGCCCCACTTTGTGCGAACAGAGCTCAGCCTCCTGATGGCCACAGACACTGGGGTTGAAGAAGACTCCGAGCCTCTCCCTGACCTCCTACGGACTCAAGAGCAAGACGGCTCCGTGGATGGGGTCCGGCTCTCAGAGGCCCTCACCAGAGAACAACGCCAGGAGTGTCAAGCCCTCCTATCACAGTTCGCCAGCCTGTTCTCCCTCACCCCGGGTGTCACTTCCTGGTGTGTGCACGATGTGGATACCGGGGACAGCCCCCCTATCCGCCACCGGGCCTACCGCGTGCCAGACCGGGTACGGGCCTGCATCCAGGAAGAAATAGCCAAGATGCTCACGATCGGGGTCATCGAGCCCTCAGACAGTTCCTGGGCCAGCCCTGTCGTACTGGTCCCCAAAGCAGCTGCCCCCGGCACCACACCAGAACTCCGGTTCTGCGTCGACTACCGGGGCTTGAATGCGGTCACCAGAACAGACGCGCACCCCATCCCCCGGGCAGATGAACTAGTCGACCGAATGGGAGCTGCCCGCTACCTCAGCATCTTCGACCTGACAGCAGGCTATTGGCAGATCGGCCTCACACCCCGGGCGCAAGAACGTTCTGCCTTCTCCACCCCCGATGGCCATTACCATTTCACGGTCATGCCCTTCGGCATGAAGAATGCCCCAGCAACATTCCAACGGCTCGTCAATCAGGTTCTAGCGGGGCTCGAAGGATTCAGCGCCGCCTACCTAGACGACATCGCTGTATACAGCCACCATTGGACCGAGCACCTCCACCACCTCCGAGCAGTGCTGCAAGCCCTTCAGCGAGCTGGCCTCACGATCAAGGCCAGCAAGTGTCAAATTGGGCAAGGGTCTGTAACCTACCTCGGACACCAGGTGGGAAGCGGCCTAGTGGCCCCGCTACAGCTGAAAATTGCCGCCATCCAGGCCTGGCAGCCCCCCATCACCCAAACCGAGGTACGAGCCTTCCTGGGCCTCACGGGCTACTACCGAAGGTTCGTAAAAGACTATGGTACCATAGTGGGGCCCCTCACAGAACTCACGTCAAAGAACCAACCCAAGAAAGTCACCTGGACCCCAGAGTGTCAAACTGCATTTGAACAATTAAAGGCCGCCATGTGTTCCGCCCCTGTGCTCCAGGCCCCAGACTACAGCCGGGAGTTCGTCGTCCAGACGGACGCCTCCGACCAGGGCATTGGGGCAGTCCTGTCTCAAGTGAACACCGAAGGCCTTGATCAACCGGTGGCCTTCATCAGCCGGAGACTCCTACCACGGGAGCAACGCTGGAGCACCATAGAGAGGGAGGCCTTCGCTGTGGTATGGGCCCTCAAGAAACTCCGGCCCTACCTTTTCGGCACCCACTTTCGGGTGCAGACCGACCACCGACCCCTGCAATGGCTGATGCATATGCGGGGGGAGAACCCAAAGTTGCTACGCTGGTCCATCTCCTTGCAAGGTATGGACTTCACAGTCGAACACCGGCCTGGGCCAGATCACGCCAACGCGGATGGCCTGTCCCGGTTTTTCCGCCTCGACGAGGAGAGTCCCCAAGAGGATGGGTAACTCTCCCCGCCTTCAGCTGGGGGGGACGCATGTTGGACAGGCCACATGAAGGGCCGCTCTCCCCCGGCCCAACCAGGCCTGAGCCCAGTCCCGCAAGTACCACACACCACCATTGCACGTCCTCCGTCCCCTCAGGGACCCCTGCCCTCGAGCCTGCCGACCTCGTGGGTCCGATCCACTGCCGGCCCACGCGCCCAGCCTGGGGCGCCATCTTGGACACTCCACCACGAGGCCGCCTGGCCCCCGATCGACCTCAACCCTGGGCCTGGCCCGGCCTCAGACATTCCGGCACCACCCTCCACCCAGGAGGTGAGCGGGCTACTTGGCAAGTCAATGGGAGAAAGAGGTGCCGATGGCTCTCCCCCACCAAGTGCCGCTCGCCCATCGCCTCCCCGGGCGCTGGCTCCACCCCCCTGCTGGGTGTCTGGACTCCCCCATCCCGGACCTCCCGACCTCCAAGTGCGAGGGTCCGGACATCAAAGCACGCCAGCCCTATAACTGGGGCAGCTCCAGAGCAGGAAGGCAGTTGTATCTTGGAGTCGAGAGACGTAAAGAGGAACTCATCCTGGACGGACTACTGGCGCTGCCATAGCTCTGTCCTGTGCACCATCGTCCTGCCTGTTGGCGCTGCCACAGCCGTCGTAACCTTCATCCTTCATCGTCGTCGGGATCTGCTGGCGTGGCCGCGGACCGTTGTAACCGTCATCTTCCACCGGGACCTGCAGGCTCCGCCGCGGACCGTCGTCCTTCCTTCATCCATCTCGGGACCTGCTTGGCTCCTCCACGGCCCGATCATCTAGAACCCGGTCCGTCTAACAACGAGGAAGTTTCCTGGGGCTCCCCTGCAGAACCTCCAGAATGTTCGTGTCCCTGTCGCACCAGGTAGGTAACGACGTGGTCTGCTTGCGCAGCAGGCTTCTCTCTACGACCGGGCCGGCCGTCTCAATATCACAAACACGTGCAGGAAACCCCTTCAGAGAGACACGCCACACACGAGCTTGATAAACCTTCTTTAATTTCGTCAGCTTGCCTGCAGGTTACAAACATCGTTTTCAGCACGAGGATGTGTGCCATGCCAGATGCGTTTCAAGAGCGGAGCTCTCTTCCTCAGTGGCCATGGTTTTTCAGTTTGCAAGAGGCTTTTCACAGTAAGCACTTATTAGAACATGCCCCGCCCACTGGGCGTGTTCCCTCCCAGCGGCGTTGTGGGCTTTGATGACATCAAAGCGCAAGCAGACCACGTCGTTACCTACCTGGTGCGACAGGGACACGAACATTCTGGAGGTTATGCAGGGGAGCCCCAGGAAACTTCCTCGTCATCTGTAAAGCAGAGCAGGTAGACTGCACCGTTTTGTCAGCATAACCACTGGGACTTTTATCAGTTTCATGATGACAAGAACGCATCCACTTGGATTTTAATGACACTACAAAGCCCACAACGCCGCTGGGAGGGAACACGCCCAGTGGGCGGGGCATGTTCTAATAAGTGCTTACTGTGAAAAGCCTCTTGCAAACTGAAAAACCATGGCCACTGAGGAAGAGAGCTCCGCTCTTGAAACGCGTCTGGCATGGCACACATCCTCGTGCTGAAAACGATGTTTGTAACCTGCAGGCAAGCTGACGAAATTAAAGAAGGTTTATCAAGCTCGTGTGTGGCGTGTCTCTCTGAAGGGGTTTCCTGCACGTGTTTGTGATATATATATATATATATATATATATTCACAGAAAAAACCATAGGTTATAGTGGATATATAGTTAGGAATTTGCATTTACAAAACCTTGAAAATTCAATGAAAAAACCATAGGTTATAGGCCATATATAGTTAGGAATTAGCATTTACAAAACCTTATTTTACTCGCATAAAACCATTGAAATTCCATATATAGTTAGAAGCGCTAACTATATATCGCGCACCCGCAATCCACTGCTGATGATGTCACATATTACATCATTCATGACATGGTCAGTGACATCACTGATGACATCACTGATGACATCTCAAATGACATCACTGATGACATCACTGATCACAACATCCAGTGATTGTATGTGTCTGTAAAGTTTAAATATGTTTCACATATTGAAGAATGAGTGGATGTATAAGTGTCTGGATGAAGAATTTAGTAGGTGCATGACTGACTGTATGAGTGAGTGATTGAATGTGTCTCACTGAGTACATGGGTTAGTGACTAAACTGTCTTAATTCGTGCATCAGTATGTTTGTTGTTGTGTAAGCTGCTGCATGTGTTGATCAGTAGCTATAAGAGTGGCCATATGGGTTATTGATTGGTTGCCCAAGTATTTGAATGGGAGGCTGAGTGTGTGTGTGGGTGGCTGGGAGGTGCATGACTCTGTGCATAGATGTGTAAGCAGTTGATTCACTAGGAGTATGAGTTCAAGAGTGCATGTGGAAACAGCTATATGGGCGGTTGACTGTGCATGGGTGTGTTGGTGAGTGAATGGATTTCTCATTGCTACATGTGCAAGTAAGTACGTATGTAAAACACAATACATGTGAGAGTTGAGATATATAAATAACTGAACATAAGAGCCAGTGAATGTGTGAGTGGCTGTATCGATCACTGTGAGCTTGTATCAGGGATTATATAAGAGAGTAAATATGTGTTATTATATGTTTGAATAAGTAAGATGTGTATAACTGTATAGTTGAGGAAATGGAGGTGTGATTGATTCTTTGCATGACTGACTAGGTGTGTGAGTAACTCCATGGATGAGTGACAGTCTGTGAGTGTCTGTTTATACTGAGTGTATGTAAGGTTATATTAGAGTCTGAAGAGGTTCATTGTATTATCACATGAGTGATGTGATCAGTGATGACAAATGAGATGTCATCAGTGATGTCATTTGAGTTGTCATCAGTGATGTCATCAGTGATGTCATTTGAGATGTCATCATTGATGTCATTTGAGTTGTCATCAGTGATGTCATTTGAGATGTCATCAGTGATGTCATCAGTGATGTCACTGACCATGTCATGAATGATGTAATATGTGACATCATCAGCAGTGGATTGCGGGTGCGCGATATATAGTTAGCGCTTCTAACTATATATGGAATTTCAATGGTTTTATGCGAGTAAAATAAGGTTTTGTAAATGCTAATTCCTAACTATATATGGCCTATAACCTATGGTTTTTTCATTGAATTTTCAAGGTTTTGTAAATGCAAATTCCTAACTATATATCCACTATAACCTATGGTTTTTTCTGTGAATTTCATTGGTTTTTTAATAGCAAATATGAAAAGCTTTAAAATGTCAAGTACGTGATAGATAAAAACATTTTCATATTTATGCACGCTGATGTGCTTTGAACGCTGCACCCCCCCCCCCCCCCCCCTCTTGCCTTAGTAGTACTCTCTCTTTGCAGATACTGAAGGGTAGTTAACGCAGGCCTTTACCCCCGTTGTAATCCGTCGTGCCTCCTTGTCTCTCCATTTGATTGATTGTTGTCCAAGCATTTACTGTTTTAGAATTGGTTCTCTTTGGATCATTCTCTATTTACAAACAAGCACAAAGTCGCAATACTCTGTTTAGTCTTTGCAGATAGTGAAAAATCGTGTAAAAAAATAAAAGTAATCGAGCAAAATCAGTAGGCCACTAATTGGATCTCTTTTTGACCTCGCTAAAATAGAAATATTAGGAACAACCCTTCTTGAGAAATACGAAAATAGTGAGATGAACTGAGCTCCACACCATGAGGGCTGCAAGACAGCTCGGCTCCATCACCCATCCCGCACAAAATAACGACAAACCCTATGCAAATATTAAAAATATAGACAACACACCAGCAAAGAAACAGGGTAAAACATTTTATTAAAAAACTATTTACATAACGTTGGTTTATAAGATGATGTCAGTAGTGGACCGATGTGTGAATAGATCGAAAACAGCACAAGGCTCCAAGATCCGGATAGCAAGCTCCTGGATGTTGGGTGCCATAGTTTAGAGTTCTGAATTTCAGCCTTTTTCAATGCCTGTGCTTTGTTGAATCAAAATGGCGGCTTGACACAAAGCTGACTCAAGCGTTGTTACTGATGCTATGCAGACCAAAACTGGTTTTCAGTTTGTACATTTTTCTAGATTTTTCAATCCAAGTTTGGTTGACTTTGTAGAACGATGGCTTCAGATTTTCAACATACGGTGTGGTGGCGCTGACTGGGAGGGGGCGCTTCGCTCCTGCCCCCTCCCCAAGTAAGATTTTCATACGTGAAAGTACGTTAATGGTTTTGGTCCCTGAGATGCTTCGATGTCACTACCATTCTCAAATAGCATAAGTTCTGGATGTTGGGTGCCATAGTTAAGAGTTCTGAGCAGTGCTTGTAACACTGTCTGAAGCTTATTTCCACCTACTGCAGCTTCACTATTCTCAAAGTAAGTGAGTGTCGTTTGTGGACCTGACTGCATTAGAAAACAATGTGATATGTTACCTTCCTAAACAGCTTGACGGAGGCCCCTGAGGGGCGGTGTGATGGCCATGGACTCGGAGAAGACGCTTTGCTCCGACACCCTCCCCAAGTCTTATAGCACTGGTGTAGCCTGAGATCGCCCCCGACATAGGCGGCCGGCTCCCGGGGTCCGGCGGAACTTTTTGCCTTTTGATGACTCTTCAATTCTGGACCTTGTCCCACAATCCGTTTGACCTGAAGACAAGCTGTAGTGGGGCGCCCCTTTATCGTTTTAGTTGCCATTCCGCCCGCTTTTGCTACACTGTGCCTCTTCCGCCATTCAGCTGTTTACCGCCCGCTCTTGCGACTACAGCGTCTCGCTCACCATGTAGTTGAGATGCGCCCGCTCTTGCGGTGCAGCGATAGGCGGCTGCCACAGGACTCTCAAAATGGCGGCCGGCTCTTCGGTTTTGGGCCTGGTCCACTAAAATGGCCCTGGGACACCTTGGAACTCGGACGCTTGTCTGCTAGGGCTTGGGTCCCATTCTCGAAAAGCGTCCCCTCAGCCGTGAAGATTCTACAAAAGTCTTGGGGGCCTCCGACTCCCGCAGGCTTCTGGTGGGGAGCGGCTGCCATGATTGCTCGTGGAATGGCCACGACGGAGCTACGAGATGGTAGTGGTCTCATGCTGACGCCAGCTTTAGTCTGAAACATCCAGAAACACTGTAGACTACCAATTCGATCAGTTCCGGTAGCGCCCCAACATGACCCGGAAGAGAAGAACTTGCCCTCCCCTCTTTGACTGATGGTTCTTGTTGCCTGTCCCCTCTGTTGTCATTTAACAGAACTTTTTGGACTGCTGAAAGGGGTTGTGTTCTGAACGCTGGTTGGTGGAGACATTTAGACTATATTCTTGACCTACGTTGTCGCGTAATGCGTTTTATGACACGCCGCGTTAGCGCACCCGGAAGTGATCCGAGGCGCGGAGCGCGTAACGTAAGCATAACAGGTCATGTGACTTGTTAATAAAACTTTTCATTGGTTCATTTTACTTTTGTTAATTTAATGATGAAAAGCTTGGTCATATGACCTAAAAATTACGCTTTTTATTATTTTCGAACAATATTTTTTTTTCAAACATATGTTATAATATTCCAGGCTAATGTACTTTCCCGGAAAATTTACAACTGTCTTGCAAGTAAAATATATTCCTTTTTCGAGAAAAAGGGCGTTTCTTCCTTCCATGACGGAGCCGTTGAGTAAAAGAGATTCGGCCTGCTGTCTTAGTCGCCGATACGCCTGATTATCAGATTCTTATCGATCACTTTATGTTGCAGACATGAAAAACACAACTGCCCTTGACCATTTATCTTTACTGCGTTCCTACATATTATACCTTTTATCCGTCATGTAATTGGACTGCTTTATTTCACTTGCCTTTTACTGATTCGAAAACAGTCACTAAAAGTAAAAACTTTACAAATGAAAATACTACTACCGTGTTTTGTTTTAAAAACCTTTATTGTGAAAATGTCAGTATACAAATACGGGCCTATAACCACGTGGGCCGGCCACGGAGCAAACTGAAATCGTATATGATGAGGAGACATTTACACTGTAGAAGAACGTAACGAGCGGGCCATTAGGTGACAAGAACAAAGGTGTCTAACAGTTGCGGAATCGGTGGACGTACATTTTGTAATTAAAATACGACAGGGCCACTTACAATAACATTTTCTAGATATACATTTGCGGGCAAAGAGTTACGAGTCCCATTTATACCGGCGCCATTTTGGGCGAGGCCGGGCAGGTCCAAGATATAGTCAAAATGTCTCCACCAACCATCGGCCAGACCAGAACCCCTTTCGGCCCTTTATGCTACAAGATGGTGTCTTCCATTCAGAAAATATTGGTGGCAGCATTTTGAAAGGAAACAGAAACAGCCGTTCTCCTAGTGAGTTTCACATTGTTACATTTAGGAAGAATGTTGAAGAGTAGTATGTGGAAAATCTGAAGCCATTTTTCTACAAACTCTCAATCAGACTTGGATGGAAAAAAAAAACCAGAAGAATGTACAAACTGAAAACCAATTTTTGTCTGTATAGCACCAACAGTAACGCTTGAGTCAGCTTTGTGTCAAGCCGCTATTTTCATTCAATCAATAGCGTCCCCCTGCACACATTCAGGGACCTGGTTGTGTCTTCAGATGAAACGCATTGTAGGAAAAGAAGCAGAAAGGAAAAGGAAAAAAGTTCCGCCGGACCTAGTGAAGCTGCAGCAGGTGCAAATAAGCTTCAGACAGTCTTACAAGCACTGCTCAGAACTCTCAACTGAGGCACTCAACATCCAGGACTTGCCATTCGGATCTTGGCGCCTTGTATTTTTGTTTTGTTTTTGATGGAGGGGAAACAACAAAAAACAGGCATTGAAAAAGGCTCAACAGTGCAGGGCGCCTTGTGCTGGTTCTGACCTATTCACACATCGGTCCACTACTGACATCACCTCATAAACCAACGGGGCACCCCACGCCGACTTTCGGCGCAGCATTGTAGGATGGCCACACCAGTGCGGCAATTTGCTGGACACCACCTCGGTGCCATCCAGATCTCGGCGCGTTCATTCAATCAATAGCGTCCCCCTGCACACATTCAGGGACCTGGTCGTGTCTTCAGATGAAACGCATTGTAGGAAAAGAAGCAGAAAGGAAAAGGCAAAAAGTTCCGCCCGACCTAGTGAAGCTGCAGCAGGTGCAAATAAGCTTCAGACAGTCTTACAAGCACTGCTCAGAAATCTCAACTGAGGCACTCAACATCCAGGACTTGCCATTCGGATCTTGGTGCCTTGTGCTGGTTCCGACCTATTCACACATCGGTCCACTACTGACATCACCTCATAAGCCAACGGGGCACCCCACGCCGACTTTCGGCGCAGCATTGTAGGATGGCCACACCAGTGCGGCAACTTGCTGGACACAACATCGGGGCCATCCAGATCTCGGCGCGTTCGACTCACTGTACCGCAACAGTGACCGCAACTCAGCTGGACACGCCGTCTTTCGGCGCAGCATTGTAGGATGCCACACCAGTGCGGCAATTTGCTGGACACCACCTCGGTGCCATCCGGATCTCGGCGCGTTCGAGTCACTGTACCGCAACAGTGACCGCAATTCAGCTGGACACGCCGTCTTTCGGCGCAGCATTGTAGGATGGCCACACCAGTGCGGCAATTTGCTGGACACCACCTCGGTGCCATCCGGATCTCGGCGCGTTCGAGTCACTGTACCGCAACAGTGACCGCAATTCAGCTGGACACGCCGTCTTTCGGCGCAGCATTGTAGGATGGCCACACCAGTGCGGCAATTAGCTGGACACCACCTCGGTACCATCCGGATCTCGGCCCGTTGTGCTGCCTTCGGCCTATTCGCACATCGGTCCGCTACTGACGCCGCCTCACGTGCCAACGGATTTTCTACGCTTTTTGTAGCCCTATGCCGCATAACAGGTCATGTGACTTGTTTATAAAACTTTTCATTGGTTCATTTTACTTTTGGTTTCCTAAAGATGGAAGGCTTGGTCATATGACCTAAAAATAACACTTTTCATTGGTTTAGAACATTTTTTTTTCCCAAACGATGAAAGCCCCACCTTGTTTCTGGATCATTCAGACTGAAGCTGGCGTCAGCATGAGAGCACCACCATCTCGTGGCTCCGTCGTGGTCATTCCGCGAGCAATCATGGCAGCCGCTCCCCACCGGAAGCCTGCGGGAGTCGGGGGCCCCCAAGACTATTATACAATCTTCACGGCTGAGGGGACGCTTTTCGAGAATGGAACCCAAGCCCTAGCAGGCAAGCGTCCGAGTTCCAAAGTGTCCCAGGACCATTTCAGTGGACCAGGCCTAAAACCGAGGAGCTGTCCGCCATTTTAAGAGCCATGTGGCAGCCGCCTATCGCTGCACTGCAAGAGTGGGAGCAACTCAACAACATGGTGAGCAAGACGCTGTGGCCGCAAGAGCGAGCGCAACTCAGCTAGATGGCCGCCACCTGGGGAGGCCCGTTCACGCCGGCTCCCCCACGCCCCCCCCCCCGGGCCGCCGCACGCCAATTTTCGGAGCAGCATTGTAGGATACCAAAACCAGTGCGGCAGTTTACTGGACATCACCTGGGTGCCTGTCGTACATGTTGTGTCAGCCATGTGACACTGGACACAGACCGCTACTGACGAGGCCTCCCCCCGCACCACCCGGGACGCCCCACGCTGTTTTTCTGTGCTGCATTGTAGGATCCCTAAACCAGTGCGGCACCCAGGCGACATCACCTGGGTGCCGTCCAGAACTCTGCACGTTGTGCTGCCTTGGGACTATTCGCACAACAGACCGCTACTGACGAGGCCTCCCCCCGCCCCACCCGGGACGCCCCACGCCAATTTTCGGAGCAGCATTGTAGGATCCCTAAACCAGTGCGGCACCCAGGCGACATCACCTGGGTGCCGTCCAGAACTCTGCACGTTGTGCTGCCTTGGGACTATTCGCACAAAAGACAGCTTCTAACCATTGTTGCTTTTTGTATTGAGAAATGTTTAAATGTTTTTAGTTTTTGTTCCGTTCGTTAAAGTTAGTAGTTAATAAAGTTTTATAACCTTATTTTGTTGGAGTGTTATCTATTTTTTTAAAAACGGGTGAATGGGGCCTTGAATCGGGTTATTGTCATGTGTGGGCTTTGGAAGTGTGCTGCTGCAGGATCGGACATTTCAAACTCAAATGCACGTTCTTTTTCTTACCTTTCCGAAGCATGGAGCGCAATAGCAGGCAGAGAAAGGGTGATGCACGTGTTGAACACTACCTGACCTGGCAAGTTGCTGGCAGTGCCCCCCCGCCCGCTCCTGAAAGAGGGCACACACACACCGCCGCCCCGAGTACTTCACAAATCTTTAAAAGACCATGCGCTTGTTCATGAGGCTTAAATGGTTTATCACCTCTTCTAGAACCCCTGCATCGACCCTCTGACGTTTCATGGAAAAATTACCATGTAACACAATACCAAGCCCTGTCAGCTGAAACCCCCAAGGAATCGTGGGGCATATTATCAAGGGGGTTTATCTCCGCTTTTTTGGCTTTAAAAACCATGAAAGCGGAGATAAAATTATTTCCCTATTATCAAGCTGTCGCTAACACCAGTTAGTGACAGCTAAAAGGAGATAGCGACCATCTTGGGCCCCGCTTTGCATGTCAGTGATACTTATCACTAATGACATGCAAAGTGGCGTGCCAAGATGTTAGCGACTGGAAACAGTCCCTAACATCGCTACCTTCTATTACCAACTTTTGGAGATATTCGCGCTAAGCGCGAATATCTCCAAAATCTAACACCTGCCCTGAGCAGTTCTTAGCCATGTTATCCAATGGGAGGTGGATAACATGGCTAAGAGCATTAGGTCGATAATACATGAATATCGCTGACTTTTCTGCGATAATAGCAAGGTTTATCTGCGATAAAAATCGCCGATGTGCGGCGATAATTTTTGTCTCTAAACAAGTTAGAGACAAAAATTATCGCTAGTTGTTCGTAATATGCCCCCGGGTTTTTGCTTGCAGAAATCGGGAGGCGGGAGACTAGCACTGAAATCAGTACTCACACGCCTGAATCAGGAGGATTGGCATGTCTGAATTCTCTACAGCTGGGGCCATAAACTACATCCGCAGGGTTAGGTGATAGCCTGGGACCAGCCTGGCATCTAAAATGGCTGCAGTGCACGACAAAATTGTGGCATTCGAAAAAAGGCAAGATGGCGCAGCCGCTGGAAGAGATGTATCAACATATATCAGCCTCCTCAGCCACCCTCAGGAAACATAGGGGATTAGGATACGTCTCCCGCACCCCCTTATACCTAGTACTTTAATTAACGAAGCACAAAATGGCGAATTCCCGTTTCGCTACTGTTGGACAGGCCACATGAAGGGCCGCTCTCCCCCGGCCCAACCAGGCCTGAGCCCAGTCCCGCAAGTACCACACACCACCATTGCACGTCCTCCGTCCCCTCAGGGACCCCTGCCCTCGAGCCTGCCGACCTCGTGGGTCCGATCCACTGCCGGCCCACGCGCCCAGCCTGGGGCGCCATCTTGGACACTCCACCACGAGGCCGCCTGGCCCCCGATCGACCTCAACCCTGGGCCTGGCCCGGCCTCAGACATTCCGGCACCACCCTCCACCCAGGAGGTGAGCGGGCTACTTGGCAAGTCAATGGGAGAAAGAGGTGCCGATGGCTCTCCCCCACCAAGTGCCGCTCGCCCATCGCCTCCCCGGGCGCTGGCTCCACCCCCCTGCTGGGTGTCTGGACTCCCCCATCCCGGACCTCCCGACCTCCAAGTGCGAGGGTCCGGACATCAAAGCACGCCAGCCCTATAACTGGGGCAGCTCCAGAGCAGGAAGGCAGTTGTATCTTGGAGTCGAGAGACGTAAAGAGGAACTCATCCTGGACGGACTACTGGCGCTGCCATAGCTCTGTCCTGTGCACCATCGTCCTGCCTGTTGGCGCTGCCACAGCCGTCGTAACCTTCATCCTTCATCGTCGTCGGGATCTGCTGGCGTGGCCGCGGACCGTTGTAACCGTCATCTTCCACCGGGACCTGCAGGCTCCGCCGCGGACCGTCGTCCTTCCTTCATCCATCTCGGGACCTGCTTGGCTCCTCCACGGCCCGATCATCTAGAACGCCGAGCTCGAGGATTGAGAGCTATTTTGTACTCATTGGTAATTAAGACTGTCCCGCTACCCCTTTCCTAAACCAGAGACTAGAACCGAGGGGACCCCTGAGTCCAGACCTCCTTGTATCCATCATCGTAACCTAAGAATTGCATATAAAGTCTCGTTAACCTTCAACCTTGTGTGGTGTCCGTCTGTGGGGGGGGAAGTTACTTATCTGTACAGTCGTTGGAGACGGCTCTCCCTGGAGACCTCTCCCCGTAACCTCGGCCGACCCTCCCGGTCCGTCTAACATTGGTGGCCAGCGGCGCGATCCGAATCACCGCATAAACGTACAGAGAGTAGCTCACCCCACGACGAAGTCACAATGACCACGAAAGAGAGCGGATCAACCGAGAAATTCCAAATGGAGAAATTGGAGGAGTACAACCATCGTGAACTTAAACAATTCTGCATCGAACTGGGTATCGCTACCACCGGACTGAGTACCAAGGACGATTTTAAGCATGCCCTAGAATCTTGGGCAGAAACCGGGGCTGCCGGAACCCCTGATCAAAGCACCGTAGAAAAAACGACCACGGCCCCGGAAGGGCAAAGAACGGGTCTCTCGCAAGGCGAGATCCAGGAAAGAGAAAGGACCCGACTACACGAACTAGAAATGGCCCGACTTAAAATGGACGTTGAACTTAAGTTGGCCGAACAAAAAATCAACTTAGAGCACCTGCGTCTCCGAGAAGAAAGAGAGGAGAAACAGAGACAAAGGGAGCTCGAGGAAAAAAAACTAGCGTACGAACACGAACGAAACCTAGCCGAGATCAACCTACGCAAGCAGAATAAAGAAGCAGGGGTGCCCGAGCGACCCCCCACCCCAGGGGCCACAGACAAAAAGGTACACATCCCCAAGGATGTTGTCCGAGAATACTTCAGAGAGGACGACATCCAGCAATGGTTTAAAGCCTATGAAATCGCTATGACTGCACACCGGGTCGATAGAAGCGACTGGGGAGCCGGTCTCTGGGGAAGATTCCTCAATGAGGGCCGCGACACCCTACTACAGCTCCCGGACCACCAGATGACCTCCTACGACCATATGAAAGCGGCCCTCCTCACCCGCTATGGTCTCACACCCGAGATGTACCGTCAGAGGTTCCGAGACTGCACCCGCATCCCGGGTACAACTTGGGTGGACTATGTAACATACTTTAGCCGAGCCTTCGAGGGCTGGATCCGAGGAAGCAACGTCACGACCTACGAGCAACTATTTAACCTGATGGTATGGGAGCATCTGTCGAACAATTGCTTCATTGAACTCCGCCAACACCTCCTCGACAGCAAGTTAACGGATCCCCGGCAGCTCGCAGCCGAAGCTGACCGGTGGGAGATCACCAGAGTGGGCCGGAATGGGTCCTACGAACAGAACCGGAACAACAATGGTCAGCACCGACCCAGAGGAGGAGGAGGGGGCCAAGGGCGAGGAAGAGACAACGCCCCGGTCGCCCCCGCTACCAACACCACCCCCCCGGCCAACCGGGGCAGCACCCCAGCGCGACCAGGGTACAGAGCCAATGTCACGTGTCACCGATGTCAACGAGTCGGCCACTATGCGAACGACCCAAACTGCCCGCAGTACCAGAGCCCAAGACCCCGCCAAGTGGCCGCTGCAGCCCTAGGGGAAGAACAGATCTCCGAGGAACAGGAAGAGTACGAACAAGAGCATCAAGAGTGGGAGCCAGCCGCCATGACTCTAGCCTGCTTAGGGGGGAAAGACATGGTCCCGCGGGTCCCCCTACCCGCTAACACCCAGAAGTACAGCCAATGGGTGAGCATCAATGGACACCAGGCCGAAGCCCTTCGTGACACCGGGGCCAGTGTAACAGCCGTCCGCTGTCACCTGGTGGCCCCAGAACAGTATCTACCGAACATTCTCTGCCCTGTACGATCAGCCGATAACTCGGAGAGCCTGTGTCGGATGGCCTGCGTCCCCTTCGAATGGGGGGGGGTCTCCGGCATGTTGAAAGTGACGGTCCGAGACGATGCCCCCGTAGACTGCCTCCTGGGCAATGACCTGGAAAGCTCTCCGTGGGCCGCCGTGGAGCGAAAGGAACACCTGGGGATGTTGGGCGTCCCAGACTGGGCGTGCGTCACCACCCGTTCCATGGCCGCCCGTGCCAACCACCAGCCAGAAGAACCCGAATGGCCGGCGCCACCGCCTCCGGTCGCCCCGGCCGAAAACACCGACCGTAACATTCCCGCCGAACCAGCTCAACCTACCGACCTCGCTAACCTCGACCAGTGGCCTCAAGAAGGGGGGCCCACGCAAGAACAATTTCGCAAAGAACAGAAGACCTGTCCCTCCCTCGAGGGACTCCGCCAGCAAGCGCTCGCCCAAAGCGCAGGGGATACCCCCGGAACTCATTGGGTCTACTGGGACAATGATCTGCTGTACAGCGAGCAAAGAATCGCCGAGCTGGGGAGCAACCGAGTACTAGTGGTACCCCTCCGTCGCCAGTGGGATGTGCTGCTGCCGTGCCTCCTCTTCGCGTATCGAGAAGTCCCCCAGAAATCCCTGGGCTTCAGCCCATTTGAACTGCTATATGGACACCCAGTGCGAGGGCCGCTCAGTCTCGTCAAAGAAGGCTGGGAGATGCCTCCGCTAAAGAACCCTCCAGATGTCTTCCGGTACCTCCTCACCCTCCGCAACCAGACCCGGCGGTTCAGAGAACTAGCGAAGGCCAACCTAGAGGCCAGTCAAGAGGACATGAAAAAATGGTATGACCAGAACGCCTCATCCATTGAATTCGAACCTGGCCAACAGGTATGGGTGATGTCCCCCACTGAGCCATGCGCCCTGCAAGACAAATGGACGGGGCCCTTCAAAGTAATAGAGCGCAAGGGTCCTGCCACTTATCTCATCAACATGGAATCCTCCCGGAACCCTCTCCGGGTCCTCCACGCTAACAGACTAAAGCCCCACTTTGTGCGAACGGAGCTCAGCCTCCTGATGGCCACAGACACTGGGGTTGAAGAAGACTCCGAGCCTCTCCCTGACCTCCTACGGACTCAAGAGCAAGACGGCTCCGTGGATGGGGTCCGGCTCTCAGAGGCCCTCACCAGAGAACAACGCCAGGAGTGTCAAGCCCTCCTATCACAGTTCGCCAGCCTGTTCTCCCTCACCCCGGGTGTCACTTCCTGGTGTGTGCACGATGTGGATACCGGGGACAGCCCCCCTATCCGCCACCGGGCCTACCGCGTGCCAGACCGGGTACGGGCCTGCATCCAGGAAGAAATAGCCAAGATGCTCACGATCGGGGTCATCGAGCCCTCAGACAGTCCCTGGGCCAGCCCTGTCGTACTGGTCCCCAAAGCAGCTGCCCCCGGCACCACACCAGAACTCCGGTTCTGCGTCGACTACCGGGGCTTGAATGCGGTCACCAGAACAGACGCGCACCCCATCCCCCGGGCAGATGAACTAGTCGACCGAATGGGAGCTGCCCGCTACCTCAGCATCTTCGACCTGACAGCAGGCTATTGGCAGATCGGCCTCACACCCCGGGCGCAAGAACGTTCTGCCTTCTCCACCCCCGATGGCCATTACCATTTCACGGTCATGCCCTTCGGCATGAAGAATGCCCCAGCAACATTCCAACGGCTCGTCAATCAGGTCCTAGCGGGGCTCGAAGGATTCAGCGCCGCCTACCTAGACGACATCGCTGTATACAGCCACCATTGGACCGAGCACCTCCACCACCTCCGAGCAGTGCTGCAAGCCCTTCAGCGAGCTGGCCTCACGATCAAGGCCAGCAAGTGTCAAATTGGGCAAGGGTCTGTAACCTACCTCGGACACCAGGTGGGAAGCGGCCTAGTGGCCCCGCTACAGCTGAAAATTGCCGCCATCCAGGCCTGGCAGCCCCCCATCACCCAAACCGAGGTACGAGCCTTCCTGGGCCTCACGGGCTACTACCGAAGGTTCGTAAAAGACTATGGTACCATAGTGGGGCCCCTCACAGAACTCACGTCAAAGAACCAACCCAAGAAAGTCACCTGGACCCCAGAGTGTCAAACTGCATTTGAACAATTAAAGGCCGCCATGTGTTCCGCCCCTGTGCTCCAGGCCCCAGACTACAGCCGGGAGTTCGTCGTCCAGACGGACGCCTCCGACCAGGGCATTGGGGCAGTCCTGTCTCAAGTGAACACCGAAGGCCTTGATCAACCGGTGGCCTTCATCAGCCGGAGACTCCTACCACGGGAGCAACGCTGGAGCACCATAGAGAGGGAGGCCTTCGCTGTGGTATGGGCCCTCAAGAAACTCCGGCCCTACCTTTTCGGCACCCACTTTCGGGTGCAGACCGACCACCGACCCCTGCAATGGCTGATGCATATGCGGGGGGAGAACCCAAAGTTGCTACGCTGGTCCATCTCCTTGCAAGGTATGGACTTCACAGTCGAACACCGGCCTGGGCCAGATCACGCCAACGCGGATGGCCTGTCCCGGTTTTTCCGCCTCGACGAGGAGAGTCCCCAAGAGGATGGGTAACTCTCCCCGCCTTCAGCTGGGGGGGACGCATGTTGGACAGGCCACATGAAGGGCCGCTCTCCCCCGGCCCAACCAGGCCTGAGCCCAGTCCCGCAAGTACCACACACCACCATTGCACGTCCTCCGTCCCCTCAGGGACCCCTGCCCTCGAGCCTGCCGACCTCGTGGGTCCGATCCACTGCCGGCCCACGCGCCCAGCCTGGGGCGCCATCTTGGACACTCCACCACGAGGCCGCCTGGCCCCCGATCGACCTCAACCCTGGGCCTGGCCCGGCCTCAGACATTCCGGCACCACCCTCCACCCAGGAGGTGAGCGGGCTACTTGGCAAGTCAATGGGAGAAAGAGGTGCCGATGGCTCTCCCCCACCAAGTGCCGCTCGCCCATCGCCTCCCCGGGCGCTGGCTCCACCCCCCTGCTGGGTGTCTGGACTCCCCCATCCCGGACCTCCCGACCTCCAAGTGCGAGGGTCCGGACATCAAAGCACGCCAGCCCTATAACTGGGGCAGCTCCAGAGCAGGAAGGCAGTTGTATCTTGGAGTCGAGAGACGTAAAGAGGAACTCATCCTGGACGGACTACTGGCGCTGCCATAGCTCTGTCCTGTGCACCATCGTCCTGCCTGTTGGCGCTGCCACAGCCGTCGTAACCTTCATCCTTCATCGTCGTCGGGATCTGCTGGCGTGGCCGCGGACCGTTGTAACCGTCATCTTCCACCGGGACCTGCAGGCTCCGCCGCGGACCGTCGTCCTTCCTTCATCCATCTCGGGACCTGCTTGGCTCCTCCACGGCCCGATCATCTAGAACGCCGAGCTCGAGGATTGAGAGCTATTTTGTACTCATTGGTAATTAAGACTGTCCCGCTACCCCTTTCCTAAACCAGAGACTAGAACCGAGGGGACCCCTGAGTCCAGACCTCCTTGTATCCATCATCGTAACCTAAGAATTGCATATAAAGTCTCGTTAACCTTCAACCTTGTGTGGTGTCCGTCTGTGGGGGGGGAAGTTACTTATCTGTACAGTCGTTGGAGACGGCTCTCCCTGGAGACCTCTCCCCGTAACCTCGGCCGACCCTCCCGGTCCGTCTAACAGCTACCAGTTTGCGGCCCGTGAAGCGCTTCTACCGTGAAAAATCATTTTTTTTTTATTTTCCCCACGGGACCCTTTAATAACCCCAACAACATTCCTAGGGGGTCAAGAGGGGGATACCTTGCCCCCTTTCATTAAATTCCCCCTTAGTTTTTCACCTTTTCTTCTCTCTCGATCCTACCGAGAGACAAGATGGCGGCCGCTCCGGACTGTCACGCAGCAAAAAAAAAAAAAAAGCTCACGCACAGCCGCTGGAAGAGATGTATCAACATATATCAGCCTCCTCACCCACCCTCAGGAAACATAGGGGATTAGGATACGTCTCCCGCACCCACTTATAACTAGTAATTTAATTTACGAAGCACAAAATGGCGAATTCCCGTTTCGCTACCAGTTCGCGGCCGCGCTTCTACCGTGAAAAATCATTTTTTTTTTATTTTCCCCACGGGACCCTTTAATAACCCCAACAACATTCCTAGGGGGTCAAGAGGGGGATACCTTGCCCCCTTTCATTAAATTCCCCCTTCGTTTTCCACCTCTTCTTCTCTCTCGATCCTACCGAGAGACAAGATGGCGTCCGCTCCGGACTGTTTAGAATGTTGACAGACACCGGAGAGCCAATCAGCTTTCTGCGCGCAAAGTTCCGATAAGCGAAAAGTAAGCGGACCGGATCGCTGCCCAGAGCGCTGTTACAGATATATATCTTGGTTTGAACGTTAATTTCTCAAAAACTACTGGAGCACATATATTGAGACCTAGCAAAGGCACATCGGGCTAACAGTCCCTACAATTTTGCCAAGTTTCGTGCAAATCCATTCAGCCGTTCGAGCTAAAAGTGAGTCCAACCGCCCTATGGAAAACTCAATGCAAAAAACGCGTTTTGGGACCCCCCTTTTTTCTCAGCCCCCCCTTGACGAAACCCCACCAAATTTTCAGGGGCTGCTCAGAAACAAAATGTGCCATTTTCCTGAAAATTTCAGCCGATTCCGTCCACAAACGCCAAAGTTATTAGACATAGAATTTTCAAAAGTCCCATAGAGAAAAAATTCTAACTATATATACCTACTGGCGATAGCCAGTAGGTAATATATATATATATATATATATATATATATATATATATATATATATATATATATATATATATATATAATATATATATATATATATTATATGTATTTATTCTAAACACATCCCTCTAGTCCATTTATGAGGCTTGAGGCACAAGTACATTCAGTAACCTAATATCACAGTAAATTAGCACAATATACGTTGAGCCCTAGGGGCGTACCAAACCATATATTAAGAAAGTGGTATAAGAACCACGACTTGCATAGACACAAGGCACACAGCCTTTAGAACGGCTGGGGCCACCAGGAACCACCCAAGGTAGTGACACAGGGGACCCACGGGGAAGTGTGCAGTGTGTGAACACAGCCGCGAATCACATTAACTTCTATGGGGAAAGTTGCAGTTGGAATTTTAAAGATAAAGGACACTTAGGCGAGGACTTTGAGCAAACCCCTTGAGACTTAAGGGGTTCTAGAGCCAACACCCATGGGGGCACCGGAGTACTCAAGTTACCTCACCCAGAGTAGCCGGGTGCATAGGTGTCTTTTGGTCTCGGCTTTCGTCGTTTTCAATGGCGATCTGCTACAAAGTGCTGCTGCCGTCATAGATTAAAGTGTCCGGTGTGATCTAAGCCTGGATCAAAGATGAGAAGAACCTGAAAGCAGAGGGGTCAGAGTCTGGGTCACTAGCCAGTGACCAGGCGCACGATAGGCGGATGCCCACCGATGTCGGGTGATTTCAGGTGAAAAAGGTGAAGCTTGACTCTTCAGCCACGAGGACCAGGAGGTGCAGACCTCAACGAGGATCTGGAATCGAGCTGTCACACGAAGGATGTCGGTTTCCGGATTTTGGCAATGGCAACCCACACAGGAATCAAAGAAATGCTTTGCGTGGACCAGCAAGGTCCGAGGGACTCGCCACTTGGTAGGAAGTCAAGGCACATCTGGAGCAACCAGGGAAGCCCAAGAAAAATCAGAATGGCCTTTGTGGGGACCCACCAGTCGACAGACCAGGGATCGCGAAGAAGCCTCAAGCGGAAATTCAAGAAGCAGGCTCACGGAACACTTGCAGAGTGTAGGCCCACAGTCTTCGGTGCAGATGGTGCTCGGGGGTTAGGCTACAAGTAACCCAAAGCACTTCAGGAAAGCTTGGGAAGTCAATGTACTAGCAAATGTGCACGGTGTCCAGGGGTTCAGGTTCCACGTCACTCGTGAGGGCTGCGGGTGTCAACTTTACTGGGGACTCAGGTCGGTCTTAGAGAAATCTGGAAATCCACTTCCTGGGCTGCAAATACTTCGGAGTCCAGGTGGAGCTTCGGAGATGCAGACCGGCAAATGCTTTCTTGGTGCCTGCTTGAGCAGGGGAGTCACTCCTTGACCCAAAGGGAGATTCTTCCATCCTCTAGTCTTTAGTAGAGCATCGAAGTTCCAGGATTAAGTTTCAGAGTTTCAACCAGGTGTAATCTAAAGTCCTGTTGCCAGGGGTCCCTTACATATACTAAGAAAAGGGGTTGGACATACTCTGGGGACCCACCTATGGGAAGGTCTGGAAAGAGGGGTGGCTACACCCATTTCCTTTGTCTAGTTTTGTGCCAGAGTAGCAACTCGTTTGAACTGGGCTATGCACAGGGAAACCAAATATGCCCCCAGTGCGGACTTCAAAGCACTCTCAGAGTGCACCCACCCAGCCCCAATACACCAAAGCCTGTCTAGGAGGTGGTCACACCTCCCTGTGACAAGAAACCTATTGTTCAGGTCTCCCCTGCCGGAGTTTTGGTCAGCAGCAGGAGGCCAGACTCGTGTCTGTGGCTGCAGCATGCATTTTGTGAGTACATGTCTCTCCCTCTAGAAGGGTGGATTTCTACCCCCGCCGCCAGGACTGGATTCCAAAGTGTTTGACACCAAACACAACATGTTTCCATGCAGCCATTTAGTATATGGTATGGCTGCATCACAGAACAGCCTCGGCGAATAGGCTCAGAAAGCTGCAGCAGGGCCCAGCTTATGTATGGGCACCATCTCACACAAAACCAAGAACTCTGCCTTCAGGATTAATAAGACCTGCCATAGGAGTGACTGATAGGTGTATATGTGTCAGTGATTAAAGGTAAAGATAGGTAACCTATATCTTAATAAGGGGTACATGCACCAACTTACCCAGGCTGCAGTAGCAGTCCTGTGGTGTCATTTTGGAAGGCTCCCCAGGGGCGGCATAATACAGGCTGCAGCCCCTGGTAGGCCTCTGGGGTACCTATGCCCGGCGTACCTAGTGTACAATATACTAAGAACTCACAAGGGGACCCAATAACCAAACTGGAGTGTACCTAATGTACATGCAATTATTTAGAGAGGAAGTTGCTAGGCTGGGGTCCTGGATAGCAGGGCCCCAGCCAGACTAAAGTGGAAAAACAGTGAAACACCAGACAAAAGTGGGGGTAACCATAGTAAGCAGATCCTACTCTCCTACACAACCCCCCCAAACGCAGGCACATTAAACTAACCATGACCAGTTGAGTCTTCATGTTCTAAGTGGAAATATCTGGAGAGTCCATCTGCATTGGCATGGTTACTCCCAGGGCTATTTTCCACTATATAGTCCATCCCCTGTAGGAAAATGGACCACCTCAAAAGTTTGGGGTTTTCACCCTTCATCTGTTTTAGCCATGAGGGGCTTATGGTCATTCTCAACAGTGAAGTGAGTGCCAAACAAGTATGGCCTCAGCTTCTTCAGGGCTCAAACCACAGCAAAGGCCTCCCTCTCAATAGCTGACCAATTTTTCTCTCTAGGGGTCAGCCTTCTGCTAATAAAAGAAACTGGCTGGTCCTGATCTTCATCATTCAATTGTGACAGCACAGCCCCTACCCTCAACTCAGATGCATCTGTTTGGACAATGAATTCTTTGGAGAAGTTAGGACTTTGCAGAATTGGTGCAGTGCATATGGCCTGCTTCAGGTCATCAAATGCCTTTTGACAGCTTACTGTCCGCTGAACTTTCTTAGGCATTCTTTTTGAAGTTAAGCCATTCAGGGGTGTCACAATGGATCCAAACCCCTTGACAATTCTTCCGTAGTACCCAGTCAGGCCCAATAAATCTCTGACCTGAGTCTGGGTATTTGGAGCAAACCAGTACAAGGTGGTCTGGATTTTGCTCTGTAATGGTTGAACCTGGCCTCCACCTACAAGGTGGCCCAGGTACACAACCTGACTGTGCCCTATCTGGCACTTAGTAGCCTTAATAGTTAGGCCTGCTATCTGCAGGGCCTCCAAAAATTTCTCAGGTGGACCAGGTGATCCTCCCCGGACAGCAATATCATCAAGATATGCTGCATTATAGTTTTCCAGACCTGTTCGGACTTTGTTCACCAATCTTTGAAAAGTGGCAGGTACATTTTTCGAAACCAAAGGGCATTACCACAAATTGATAGTGCCCACTAGGGGTAGAAAATACTGTCTTTGGCTTCGCGTCATCAGCTTGTCTGATCTGACAGTAGCCAGCTGTAAGATCAAATGTGCTCAGAAACTTGGCTGAGGCCAGAGTATCTATAAGCTCATCTGCTCTTGGGATTGGATGGGCATCAGTCCTAGTGACTGCATTGAGACCCCTGTAGTCTACACAAAACCTCATCTATCTCTTACCACCTTGGGTGTGAGGTTTAGGTACCAAGACCACTGGGCAAGCCCAAGGGCTATCTGAGGGTTCAATAACTCCCAAATCCAACATCTTCTGGACTTCTGTCCTGATACAGTCCCCGACATGACCAGGTTGCCTGTAAGTCTTATTTTTAACATGCATACTGTCCCCAGTGTCCACCTCATCAGTGCACCAGGTTGTCTGACTTGGAGTCAGAGAAAACATATGTCTGAACTGATTGAGTACCTGTCTGCAATCAGTTTGCTGCTGGTCAGGGAGGCTGCCTGCCAAGGCTACACCATCTACTGGCCCATCATCAGGGTTCTGTGAGAGCAGCCCAGGGAGTGGATCACTCTCTTCCTCCTGTCCCTCATCAGTAGCCATGAGCAAGCCCATGTCTGCCCAGTCAACATAAGGTTTCAGGCTGTTGACATGAAGCACCCTATGGGAGCTCCTGGGAGTTCCAAGGTCTACCAAATAGGTAACATCTCCCTTCTGTTCAACAATTGTATGGGAGCCACTCCATTTGTCTTGCTGAGACCACAGGCTCCAACACCCACACTTTCTGTCTTGGCTGGTAAACAGTCAGCATAGCCTTTTGGTCATGCCAGTCCTTTTGCAATTCCTGGCTAGCCTCAAGATTTTTAGTTGCCTTTTTCATGTATTCAGCCATCTTGGAGCAGAGACAAAGTACATAGTCCACTTTGTCCTGTTTAGGGGGTTTGAGAGGTAACTCCCATCCCTCCCTCGCCAGACACAATGGTCCTCTTACAGGATGCCCACAACAGAGGTTCTAAAGGGTTGTAACCAACCCCCTTCTGAGTAACCTCCCTGTATGCAAATAAAAGGCAGGGTAATAGGATGCCCCATCTACGCCTAAGCTTTTCTGGGAGACCCTTGATCATACCCTTTAAGGTTTTGTTTAATCTTTCAACTAAACCATTGCATTGTGGGTGATAGGGTGTGGTGAATTTTTAATTCACTCCACACTCCTTCCACATTGCAGTCAAGTAACTGGACATAAAGTTTGCATATCTGTCAGAAACTACCTCCTTCGGGAAACCCACTCTTGAGAACACCCCCAAGAGGGCCCTTGTCACCACATGTGCTGTAGTGGTGCTAAGGGGAATTGCTTCTGGGTACCTAGTGGCATGGCATGGTCCACCACCACCAGGATAAATCTGTGCCCAGATGCTGTCTGAGGATCCATGGGACCAACAATGTCAATCCCTACCCTCTCAAAGGGAACCCCCACCACAGGTAATGGTATCAGGGGGGCCTTTGTTGTACCACCTGCCTTGCCACTGGCTTGACAGGTGACACAGGAGTGACAAAACTCCTTTGTGTCTTCAGACATGTGGGGCCAATGAAAGTGAGGGCCAAGCTTTCCCCAAGTCTTGTTTTGGCTCAGATGACCTGCTAGAGGAATATTATTGGCTAGTGTCAATAGGAAGCACCAGAATTTCAAATGTATAACCAATCTTCTGGCTGCACCAGGCTTGGGGTCTATACTCTCTGAGTACAGGAGTCCATCATCCCAATAAATCTTATGGGTGCCACTAGCATTCCCAGCAGCCTCAGCAGCAGCCTGCTGTCTGAGGGGTTCAAGAGAAGAGCAGCTCAGCTGCTCCTGGCTCAGATCTGCCCAGGAAGGGCTCCCTGTACCCAAGAACTCAACCTGATCAGGCTAAAGCTCATTTGGGACAGTTTCTTCTTCAGGACTGCAACTATCTCCCTCAAGAGACTGATCTGTATTCTGAGTCGGGGGGAAGGCACTGCCTGAATCGTACTGCTCCTTTTCTTGAAAGGCACCTGGTCCATTATTCCAGAATTTCTTGACACCTTCCTGGGATATTCCACTAATGCACCCCATTCTTTGCCGCTAAGCGCCTGGCCCACATATATTTCACACTTGTCACGAAGCCTCTGTAGAGAAACCGCTGCCACTGTGCGGTTAACTCTCTATAACCACCTCTTAAGGTGTCGGCCATTACCCATCAGATGTTGCATTGTGATCAATGTATACAAGGCTGATTCCACACCCCCATGTGCCCATGCAGTGCAGATGGTGGTTGGATAGACTTGCATGCAAAAGGAACAGTGTGTCAGGTGCTCCATGTTCTCTAACGAACACAACATGTGGCATCAGGTTACCCTCCCTAAAGAGATCACCCACTGTCGTTATACCAGCATCCTCCCATGTCCGTATTCTCCGCTTAGTGATCCTGCCCATTTGAGTGGGGATTCCCAGGAAGGGTATAGTGGGAGCGTATGAAGTCGCCGCCCCATAGTACCTAAGGGAATGTCTCCAATATAGTATTGCAATTTTCAGAAGGTGTGGCGCAGTCGCTGGAATTTTGCTATTAGGCAACAGAAGCGAATGTACGTCACCTCTGTGCCATTCTACTTGTGTCATGTCTATTTCTTGCAAATTACGCCCCGCCAGCCAGTATGCCAACGATTGCAACTGACTCGTGTAGCAGTAGGCCTTCCGATCAGGGACCCCCATTCCCCCTTGTTTAGTATCTAGGTACAGTTTTGTAAGCTCTATGCGCCGCCTGCCCTACCCCAGATCAGCTCAATCAGTAGGGAGGAGAGCAATTTGAACATCTTGGATGGCACCAGTATGGGAAAAATAGTGAAAAAATATAGCAGTATAGGAAATACCATCACTTTGGCAATTGTCAGCCACAGATATGGGCAAGGTAACCCAGAATTTTATTTGGGACCTAAGTGACGTGATGGCACGATCCAGGTTACCCTCCAGAAGTTCTGCAGTATCCCTATATATGTTGATTCCTAAGTACCTGAAGGGGTTGGGCGCAATCTGAAATGACCAGTCCCCAAATGTCAAATGTCCCAATACGTGTCGCGTCTGTAAAATAATAACATAGGATTTATTTTCGTTAATAGCCAGCCCAGACAGTGTTTGAAATGCAGCAAAGATCGAAGGTACAGGCTCATAATTGATATTCCAGGTCCCTAAAATACAGTATTAAATCATCCGCATATGCTGATACTATGTGTGTAGTGGGACCTAACACTATTCCCCTGTGACCCGCATTGCCGCGTAACTTCAGTAGCAGTGGTTCTAATGCCAAAATAAAAAGCAGAGGCAACAGTGGGCATCCCTGTCTAGTACCCCTCGCAACCACATATTGCCTCGAGATATGCCTGCCCGTTCTCGCCCGTGCCGTAGGGTCTGTATACAACAACCTCACCCATTTTACATATTCTTCAGGTATCCCATATTTACTCAGAGCATAAAACATATACTCCCATTTCAGGGATTCGAAGGCCTGGCGCAGATCTAACGATATACAACCCATTGTGCCAGCTTGCTGTAGAGTACCTGATGCAGCCTCCTGATATTGAGCGCCGTGTTCCTGCCTGGGACAAACCCACACTGGTTGTTGTGTATCAACTGCGTTATGTATGTACAGAGCCGAACCGCCAATATCTTGCTCAGTATTTTATAATCTACGTTCAGTAGAGAAAGGGGCCTATATCCTGCCATGTCGGTACTATCCCTTCCCGGTTTTAACAGTGAGATCACCGTGGCCTGTAGTGTAGTGGTTTTATTGCATTTCACTTTTTCTGCCAGTTTTTGTGATCGTCCTGCAGTAAGTTGAAGCTAGTAGAGAGTGAGCCCAGTTGCGTCTCCATCGCCAGGCGCGAGTCTCTAATTTCTTTCAATATTAGGTCCAATTTGTCCATAGGTTGGGCATCATCTGTAGGGAGATCACGTCCGCTTCAGAGTCCTGTGTTCGGCCATTTGACATGACTGTGTCCACAGGTTCCAGGACCTGCAAGTCCTGCTGTTTCGCTCTAGTGCGCCCCATGTCACTAAGTGCGCCCCACCTCCAGAACCCTGCTGAACCCAAACACCAGGTCGTGCAGCAGCACCAACAGTCGGGAAACATCCTTTACAACGAAAATTTTACAACGCACTACCATTACAACACGGGCATTACAACGCAAACAATTACAACCCATTGCGCTGGGGGGCGCTCTAGGATAGGGAATATATGTAATTTACTATCCAACACCTTCCCTACTATCCACGGGGACTGGAGTTAGAACAGTAAATTAAATAATTCACTATCCAGCGCCTAAAAGCATTATGCGTTGTAATGGTATGCGATGTAAAAACCGCGTTGTAAAGGCAGGCGTTGTAAAAGCCTGCGTTGTAACGTCATACATCCCCAACAGTCACACCGTAAGAAAGTGGGGGCACAAACGCAGATCCGCACTCTACTGGGCACCAGTCTTTACTTGGAGTCACAGACTACTCCGTACTCTGATCTCGCACCCCCTTCAGCCTCTTCCAGCAGCAGGTCGCGACTCACACAGGCAGTGCACACCCAGTTGGAGAACTACGCGGGCATTGCTCCGCTATCTGCAGCCTCAAGACAGTGTTCTGTAACAGCACCACAAATGTCCCGGACCCAGCTATATCTTCCCGGTATGCCAGTCTTTTCAGCACTCGCTCAGCGTGGAACTCACCGGTATGCAACTGCTTGTTGATTCAAACAGTCCAATATCACATGGCCCAGCTTCCGCCTCTCATCCGTTAGCGCTGTCATCCGTGTCCACTAGACTTATCACCCAGATCCAGCAGCAGAGTCTCAGACCTCACCTTAAATCCCTCCCAAGCAGTACAGCAACTGAGGCTCAATTCCGTAGTAGTGGAAGGGTGCAGAATACTCAGGGCAGCATGCTTTGAAGTCCGTGTGGCACCGTACCCCAATCTCCACGTTGCATAGTCCGCTGACCAGTATTGAGACCCTCCAGATGGGTGCCCTCCTGCGCAAGCCCCACAGCCACACATGCCCTAGATCTCTGTGCTCCTCTGCGTGCATCCCCAGAGCCTCTTAGGACCACAGCAGTCTCCAATATTCCATGTATTCCAACAGGCGGCCTCTCAGCTCATACCACCCAGTGTCTGCAGCGAGGCCCAGTTCACCGATCTCCGCCGCCCGCATGTATTGTATCCCCAGAGTTTCAATACCCTCGGTGTGGGGGAGGGGTTCTGTTCCTGGTGCCCAGCTTAAAAGTCTGGGTCGCTCCGTTCACCCAGGGGGCCGCTCCAGCTCTCCTCCGTCCGTCCTCCTGCTCTCTAGGTAGTCCGCTTCAATTTGCAAAGGCGTCCCGTTCTGACAGTGTAAATTGGCATAGTGTCGGGTTCGGCTCAGAACTTTCTTAGCTCGCGTCCGCCATGCCTCTTTCTTGAGGCCAGTTACCTCTCCCCCGGAAAAATTAACAACTGCCAGGGCATGGTCAGTCCTGACATTGCTAGCATTGGTCACTTGGTAAGTTTTACCTAGTATGAGCTGCTCAGGAACCACAAGGTCTTGTGTCACCATTGTGACACTAGCCCCTGAGTCTCTGTAGGCCATAGCCTCTTTTCCATTTATCAAATGCTGCTGTCTGTATTTGCCCAAATTATAGGGACTCACAAAGGAAGACATATCCATGCCTCCATCACAGATCAGTACAGCCTGAGTTGGAACTCTAACTATGCCAGAGCCCAGCTCAGTACCCGAAGTACCCAGGGTTAACCCTACTACACCCTTCTGTGGAGTACCACCACTTGGAGCTGAACTAGGGGGAACAGTTACCTTAGGGGCAATGGCGGCTGGAGTTGAATGTTTACTTCTAGTGCAATCTCTAGTCCAATGGCTGTTCTGCTTACAGATTTTACACCATGGTTTTTTTGGAAGACTGGGAATCCCCACCAGTCGAAGATTTTGGGGGGCCTTGTGAAGATTTCTGGTCTTTACCCTTCTCCCCACCTTTATTAGGATCTTGCTTCTTCTGGTCACCACCTTGGTTCTGAACTTTCTGCTTCACCCTGGTTCTGACCCATTTGTCTGCCTTCTTTCCCAATTCTTGGGGAAAGATCAGAGTCTACCAGGTGCTTATGCAACAGCGGATTCTGACAATTATGAAGGATCTACTCCCTCATAATCAAGTTGTACAATCCTGTATAATCACACACCTTACTGCCAAGTAACCTGCCCTCCAGAGCAGTGCTCCATCTAATTTTTTTCCACTGTGTGTGGCAGTGTAAGGTCTCTGTGCGCTGCAACCAAGACTATGTACGCCATGAACCAGTCCGCGTGTGGGGGTGCAGCGCCAAATATCACTCAAAACTTTTTGCTTAAAAAAGTGAAAAGACAGTGCATTTCCATACATGCAGCGCCACATGAATGGTCTTAAAGCAGGTTTTTAATTTAGACACACATGCCATGACATGAATTGGTTACACAGGCAAGTACACATCTGGTTCAGAAAAGCACAGGACTCCAATGGTGGTACCGTAATACAATTTTACTAAAGATCCTCAACTGGAGCATTGTTCATAGAGTGTGGAAATGTTAGGAGCCTATAGAAGATTACATATATACACAATTGCATGACATATTTACAATTTGATGTGCAAGCTTCGGAGTAATGTCTGGATAGCTTGTCAGAGATAGTTTGTGAAATGTGTGACCTTCAGGAAAACATGGAGTGTGGAAGAGGGCCGTTCACACAAGTCAAGTGCCATCACTGTTATTGGGAGCATGACTACGGGGCAGATTGTGAGCCTTTTTGAAAGTATTTACGCTAATTGCTGCACCAGTTGTGCATGTACAAGGTGCTGCACATAAATACTTTCGCAAAGGCACACAATCAGCCCTGCAGCTGCGTACCAATATTAAAAGAAATGCAGAGTCTCAAACACAACGTGTGCTTTCAGAATCCTGAGTTTTTAAACAACCAAAAGGCTGAGGACCTTTTTCTTATTGAATTTTTATGGTGCCTAAGAATACTCTAATATGACCCATGTATATGTTTTAATATTGTTGTGTAAGATATTTGTAGTGTACTTTTATGGTTTTTATTAACCGAATAAAGTGAATATGACGGACTGAGAATCCCGACTTTGTATGCTTTTAGAGTTTTTTGTCTAGAGAAGCGCAGTCTGCTAGCATGAATGACATGGTATTCCTACACCTTGTAATCCCCATTGTTTTATGTAACATTTCCTGTTCACTGCTTTACACACGTATAAGCCTTCATCTCTGTGTAATATATGCGTGATGTAAAGTGCTCTGACATCCTACACAGGTATGAGAAGCGCTATAAAATAGATGAAATATATATGTGAGAGGGTCTATGGAGAGATGAGGGGCACTCTTGAAGAGTGGCAGTGGGTGAACTTGTGGAAAAGATATATGAGAGGGGGGCACCAAAAAAAGAGAATGTTGCACCGGGTACCACCTGCTTAAGCTGGTCATGTGCAGCTGGGTCAACCTCTCAAAGTTAATTTTTGTGAAAAGATGGAATCTTCTTGCTGTAGACTGCAGCGTTCATCTTCATTTGGCAACTTCAACTGTTGTCAGATACCTGGGGAAACAGTGCTTAATTTGGAAAACAATAAGTGCCGGAGCTCAAAGCTTAGCTCAGATGTGCATTGTTTTCCGTCTGAGGCCCTAGATGAAAGTTTGTTGAGGAAAAATATGTAACTGTCCCCAGAAATTAGTGCTGCTGGGCGTGGGATCAATGGATTCACTTGAATCACTAACAGGAGAGCAGAAATACACTCAAATTCAGAGCTTCCCTCGACGATGATCCTCGTTGTAGGAAAGAGGACTAGTACAAAGCAATTGGGCCAGGGTGTGGTTCAATTTATAGCAGGACCTCACCCGAAATCATAGCCGTCCCACTAAGCCTTCTGCGGCGCCCGTGTTGGTCAGTAAAGAAAATTTCATTTATAAAGACTAGTATTATTCGGATGAGCAGCCTAGTTCTTCCATGTGCAATCTTCTAATTTTGGCTGTTTAATTGGAACCTCAGTACAGCCACAAACCGTATCTTATTTATCCACTTTCTTCCTTCTTTTTTCTCCACTTTCTTCCCATTAGCATCAGGCTTCTGAACTCCAGTGCCTTCATACATTTGCTGCTGAACCATTATTTTATTCTTTGTAGTTGTAAGAGTATGCAAGTGGTACAAATTTACCCACTGTAACCCTCAAATCTTGTTTCCACTTCAACTCCCTTATCTCTCCATACTGCTCTAAATACACCAATCATCATTGTGCAAACTCAAGGGGGGGGCTTGGCCTGATGCCGATGGAGACGGGAGCCTGAATCGGAGGTTCCGTTGGTGATCCCCTCTCTGGCACCATCCTGCCTGCTAAAGAGGAGCCCCGAGCGAGGTGACCGGCCCTGGGGGTGTCGAACCAGAGGGGAGGCGAGGACACTTGCAGCAGGAGTTTAATAGCCCTCCCCCGGAGACATAGGGCAGACGGACTGATGAGGCTGCGCAAGATGGCGGCTGCGCGGCAATAACGGCTCCTGATGAGAAGAGGAGCTGTGTACCTGCTTGAGGATTGCCTTGTGCTGCCGCCTCAGATGTAGGAAGAGTGACCCAGGCGGAGGCGGGGACCGGGGCTAACGCTGGTGAGGAGGTGGCGTGAAGAAGTCCTACAGTGGACCCCGAGACCTGAGGTCAAGCGCTGCGCAAAATGCCGGCCGCGCGACAATAGCGGCTCCTGGTGAGAAGTGGAGCTGTGGACTTGCTGGAAGATTGCCTTGCGCTGTCGCCTTAGACACGGGACGAGCTGCACCGGCGGAGGCGGGAGCCGGGACTAACGCTGGTAAAGACAAGGCGTGTGGACGAGCTGCAGTGGACCCCGGGACCGAGCGTGTACCTACACGCGAGAGAGGAGGCCCTACAGGGAGCCCAGAGGACAAAGGCCGAAGCAGGGACTTGGATCCCCAGTGCGGCTGGCGGGCCCTGAGACATGCGTCGGCCTGCGCCCCCCTCCCATGGTGGCGGGGCAGGGGGAGGAATGGCGGCTGCGTAGGTCAGGAGGAGAGGAGATAGCGCTGCGGAGGAGAAAGTACAGGGCCCCGCAGAGGGACACAGAGGAGCGCGTGGTGAGAGCAACTGGAGCCTCTGGGAGGTCTCCGGAGTCGGCCGAGGCCTGCGGAATGAATGACATGGTGTTAATGGCTCCTGGATGGTAGAGGTACAGACAGGACTGTGAGACTGGCTAAGAGCTGCATTGCGCTGCCCCCTCAACCGAACGAAGAAAGAGCACAGCGTAGGGGAAGCGCTACGAGGGACGATCCTGCAGGCCATTGCTGAGGCCAAAGAAGGATTCACAGCGGGGCACGGCAGGGAAGGCCTGGTGTCCCGGGGCAGGCCTGGAAGTTCAGGGAAGGAGAAGATACAGATAAGCACAGTGTGGCACCAGATAGGCGGCGCGGGAGGACAGCAGATACAGAGGTGCAGCGATGTGCCAGGCCAGCGAGGTGCCCCGAACACAGCCCCAACTGGTGAAAACGCTGCTTGGTGGCTGACGGAGAGTACTGGGGCCGGAACAGGGACGCCAGCGGAGTAGCCCCTCAGGCTTTGAATAGAGGAGCTAGAGATACAGGCAGTGACCCCAGAGTGATGGACAGCAGGCAGAGCATTCGCAGTAGACTGAATGGCTGCCACGATTGTTGACGCTTGCCGGGAGTTTGGAGACGGAGCTTGGGCTGCGTGAGTAGGCGGACTAGGACCTGGGGCCGCTGATTTTGGACCTATTGAGCCATCAGTGAAACAGCGGTGCTGGTTGGGACTTCGCATCGGCCACAGATGCAGCGGGGACAGATTCAGACGTGACTGACCCAAAAGCGGAGGGGTCTGGGGCGGAGTACGAACATCACCATCGGAGCGGAACTGGATCCCGCTGAGGACGGGACTAAAGCTTGAATATAACACAATGAAAGGAGGGCAATGCGGGGCGGCCTGCTCCCATTCACCCCGTAGAGAGAGCAAGTACGATCGCGACCAGCCCCATCCTGTCAGAGGCCACGTTGGGAGTAGGAATTACCAACCTCGAAGGCACCATGGGCCAGACCACCAAGAGGCGGGATACCGAGCAACAAGAGGGGTTGAGTGAGGAACGCAGACTCTAATTCACGCCTGAGGACCAGGAAGGAGGGGGTGATGCCCCAAGAAGACCTCTCACTCCATGATATTCTACAGGCCATAGAACGATCGGACCATAGAAAGCTGGCGGATCGTGTCACGGCCACAGAAGAGGAGATAAAAAGCTTAAAGCCACCAGTCACGGTGACGACATGCAAAATCACGGATATAGAAAGGAGAGTGTTGATACTGGAGCAACGGGCAGAGGATGCGGAAAATAGGGCCCGCCAGAATAACATTAGAATCACGGACCTTCCCAAGAAAGTCGAAGGGAACGACATGGTGGCGTACCTTGAGCGCTGGCTGCGCACAGAAGTTGCAGAGGAGGGGTTATCAACATTCCTGTGCCCTAGAACGGGCACACAGAGTTCCAGCTCGAGCCTCGCAACCTGGCAGACCGCCGAGGCCGGTGGTGCTCCACCTCCTGTTCTACAAAGATAGAGACCATGTGTTGGGGCAGGTGCACCTCAAAGGGCAACTCAGGATAGACAACAGCGTGGTACGGATCTTCCCTGACTTTTCACAGGAGGTGCAACAACAAAGAGCATCCTTTACTGCAGTCAAAAGGAAACTGCGCCAGATGGGGGTGTCCTACTCTATGGTTTTCCCGGCTAAACTACGCATAGTGTGCCATGGAGGCACTACATTCTTCACCACCCCCCAGAATGTATGGGACAGGATTGAGGGGCAAGATCCCCGAGGACCGCAGCGAGAAGGAAAAAGCCCCATTGAGAAGGCCTTGACATGCTCTCCTGACAGAGGGACTGGTTCGAAGAACCATCCGACGACGGAGGAGGCGAACCGGGCTAGAGCCAGTGGCCTCGTTGAGTGCGACAGACACCCGGGAACCACTATCACACTCCGGGGAAGAACAGAGGGACTCAGACTTAGAAACCAGCTCCAGTTTGGTGGGGGATGCTAGCCAGACCCTGCCGCATGTAACTCCCAGATCGGCAGATGACCTGATGTGACGTGGGGCGCGCAAGCAAGTATACACAGGACTATGTTCGGAGGAGGGGGTGCATGTCGTTAGTATAGCCCTACACTTCAGCTGGGGGGGTCCCCTGATGCCTACCTGAGATATGTATGCCGGGGGGATTTGGAGGGGCGGAGAGGACGGCGGTCCTCCAGGCGGACATTGCTCTAACCACCACCTCTGAACTCTGACTGTTTGAGTACGAGAGTGCGAAGTTTGGATGGGGGAGATGTTCTTACTTGTCCTGGGGAGGGGGAGTTGGAATGGTTCTTTTAGTTTTAGGTGGGGTCTGGTTTTATTGTTAACAGGGAGGGACGCTGCTGTCGATGGGGGAAAAGGCCAAGACATGACATTCCGTAGGGGATGCTTGCATGCTACACAAAGGGGGTTTGGGTCTTGGGACAAGCAAGGGGGTAGACATGAGCACTAATGCAGCAGACAAAGGCCACCTATAACATAATGCCATGGAATGTTAGGGGCATGCACTCCATGAGTAAAAGGTATAACATATTCTCGCAGCTAAATAGGAGAGGGGTGCAGATAGGGATGCTCCAAGAGACTCACACATTGGACACAGAGGGTGAAGTGCTGCACAGGCAATGGAGTGATAAACTTGCTATTTTAAACTCACTTACCCCTGCTAACGAACAGCGATCTAGCGCTGCAACGAGTCCTGCACTTCGCCATCACTGAGGGCGAGGCGCCACGTATGACACGCCCACCTCAGCTGGCCACGCCCCCTTTCTATCATATAAGTGCGCGCAGCTGCTGAGCGCGACACTCTGATTCTCGAGTCTCCTGAGGCGGAAGCCGGGAGTGAACCTTTGATTTTAAAACTTTGTTGTGTGATAAACTTGCTATTTTAAACTCACTTACCCCTGCTAACGAACAGCGATCTAGTGCTGCAACGAGTCCTGCACTTCGCCATCACTGAGGGCGAGGCGCCACGTATGACACGCCCACCTCAGCTGGCCACGCCCCCTTTCTATCATATAAGTGCGCGCAGCTGCTGAGCGCGACACTCTGATTCTCGAGTCTCCTGAGGCGGAAGCCGGGAGTGAACCTTTGATTTTAAAACTTTGTTGTGTGATAAACTTGCTATTTTAAACTCACTTACCCCTGCTAACGAACAGCGATCTAGCGCTGCAACGAGTCCTGCACTTCGCCATCACTGAGGGCGAGGCGCCACGTATGACACGCCCACCTCAGCTGGCCACACCCCCACGTCGCCCTTCCCCTCAGACTTAAATTATGTGCCTCGCAAGGAAGCGCAGCGGACGGGCGCAGCGGGCGCGCCGTCAGCGCGCCGAAGGCGCGCCAAAGGCAAGCCCGTCTGGGCCCGTCCGGGCCTGGACCGGGCCCAGGGCCAGTCCCCCTGCTACTGCCACTGATTCTTCCCGTACGTGTTGGACCAACACTCAACTTCACCTACTAAACTCCACCCCGTGCTCGGCTATCACCCGTTGCAACCCAGACCACTTAGAATCAGTTCCTTACCACTGCGCTCAATGCAACTTCACTCTCCCGCCCTACCAATCTTGCCTGCCTCCTCGTCTCGCACCGCAGCTCCCCTCGTCTAACCATCGGACTCTGAAAGCTGGCTTGATCAATTGCCGGTCTCTCCCCCGCCATGCCAACGACATCTGGATGTCTATCTCCTCAGACGAGTGGGATATTCTATTCCTCACTGAGTCCTGAATCACTGATTCTTCCTCTCCGGATATCTATCTGGCCATCCCCCCAGGATACGATATAAAGTGCATGAACCGGGCTGGTGGTAAAGCTGGAGGTGGACTAGCCGTCATCCTTAAATCCCATCTTCAGCTGACTTTCACCAAACTCACTAATATTGGTATAATTGAAGCCATGTACTTCTCCTTATCTGACTCCGCGGCAGTCATACTGGCTGGCACATTAGTCTACAACCCCCCTACCGCCACCTCCCCTTCTCTCACTGCCCTCACCCACCAACTGGCTGACCTATCCCTCAAACACCAATACTTCCTAGTCCTAGGTGACTTCAACCTCCACGTAGACAACCCTCTCTGCGTGAAGGCGAACAATCTGTTGGAAACTATGGAAAGCCTGAACCTCAAACAATTAGTTACCGGTCCCACTCATGTGGCTGGTCATACCCTGGACCTCATCTTCTCCAACTTCTCGACTATTACTGTCCTCTCACCCCTCCCCCTCACTTGGTCCGACCACTATCTTATCCCCTTCTCCCTGGCTCTTGGCCGGAAAACTGTCCACCTGGCCCCCAGGAGGGAGTTGAGGAGAAAGTGGCACAAGGTCACATGTACCACCTTGGACCCGGTATTCCACTTCCAGACGGAGCACCTCTCCTCGGATATTGATGGAACCGTCTCTAGGCTTAATGCTGCCCTTGTCAATGCTATTGACTCCATTGCTCCCCAGAAAGTTATAGCCTCCACAAGATCTCGTCCCTCCGCCCCGTGGTTCTCTACCTCCCTCTGCGAGGAGAAAAGCAGATGCAAAGCACTCGAACGTAAGAGAAAAGCAGATGCAAAGCACTCGAACGTAAGTGGAGACTCAATTACGATCCTGAAGCTAAACTTACCTATAGATCTACACTGAAAAAATTCCTCAAACAAAAAAAGATTGCTATGAAAAATCATTTTTCTTCTCAAATCACCAACGCCAAAAACTCATCTAAAACCCTCTTCACCATCGTCAAAGATTTCATTAATCCTCCTGCTAGAGCCACTCAGAACACTGCGAGTCAGGCTCTTTGCGAGGGACTCTCAGATTACTTCCTCGATAAAATAAATAAACTCTGTGTCTCCTTCCCTAAAGGGCTCGTCCCCCTGCCTCTCCCCTCTAGCCCCCCTGCTTCTCCGTCTTTTCTTTCCTTCAATAAACTCAACCGGGACGAGGCTATTAGGTTACTCACCCAGTGCAAATCCGGCGCCCCCCCTGACCCTGTCCCGGCGAAACTCATGGGAGAACTGGCGCCGTCGCTAGCCTGCTCCTTCCTCTCCATCTGGAACGCCTCCCTTCACCATGGCTTCTTCCCTACCACTTGGAAGGAGGCCTTGGTGATTCCAATTCTAAAAAAGGCGGATGCCGACCCCACTGTTTTCGCCAACTACCACCCCATCTCCCTTCTCCCCAAACCCGCAAAAGTATTGGAAAAAGCCGTTCAGTTGCAACTCACGAAATATCTGGAAAACCACTCCCTACTGCACGATTCACAATCCGGATTCAGAGCGGGATTCAGCACTGAGACGGCATTACTGGAAGTATCGGAAACCATTCGGGAATGCGTGGACAGGGGCGAGGAGGCCATGCTGGTCCTCCTCGACCTGTCAGCAGCTTTCGATACGGTCTCCCACCCCATCCTCCTCGACCGACTCAAACAGATAGGCATTGGCGGCACTGGCTTCAGCTGGATCGAGTCCTTCCTTGTGGGAAGAAGTCAGAGGGTACTGCTGCGGCCTTTCAAATCGGATGAAAAACCCTTGTCCTGCGGTGTGCCACAGGGCTCTGCCCTCAGCCCCCTGTTCTTTAACGTCTACCTTGCCCCTCTGGCCGACGTTGTGGAGTCCTACGGAGTCAGGGTGGTCTCCTATGCTGACGATACTCAGCTGGTGTTTTCCTTCAGAGACCACTCGGACTCCGCATTCACCAACTTCCGCCAATGCCTCAACAATATCAGTGTCTGGATGACTGATAACCACCTCCGACTAAATGCAGACAAGACGGAGGTGCTGTTCTTCAATCAGAAAGACCCCATCCCCTCCTCTTGGTGGTGGCCCACGGCACTTGATCCTGCTCCCTCTCCTGTTCACTCTGCACGTAACCTGGGTTTCCAGTTTGACGACTCCCTCTCATGCAAAACTCAGGTCAATAAAGTGACCTCTGCCTGCTTCCTGAAGTTGCGCATGATCAGAAAAATACTCCCCTATCTCCCTCTGGATTCCCGCCGCACAGTTACCCATGCCCTCATCACGTCCCACCTGGATTATGCTAACAGCCTCTATGCTGGTGCCCCCCAGTATCTGTTAGACCGACTTCAGATTGTCCAGAATGCGGCGGCCAGATTGATTGGTAACATTCCCTACCGTCAATCAGTTTCCGCGTACCGTAAGGAGCTTCACTGGCTTCCAGTGGCCAGCCGTATCCAGTTTAAGATCCTTACCCTTACTTTCCGAGCCATCAACGACCTCGGTCCCAACTACCTGAAAAAACGCGTCTCTATATCTCGTTCCATCAGATCCTTGAGATCCAATGACCTCCGCCTCCTGATCTCTCCCCGTTTTAGACTATCTAGAATGGGTGGCAGAGGGTTCAGTGTCATTGCGGCAAAATGGTGGAACGCTCTGCCAATTGATCTGAGATTCTGTCCTTCCGAATCCATCTTCCGAGCCAAACTCAAAACTTGGCTCTTCTCTGGACTCTGATTCTCCCTGCTGCTCCCCATGCTCTTTGCTCCTTATTCCCCCTTAGAGACTCAGGATCTAGCGCCGGGACACCCCTTCGGGGGTAGCAGTGCGCTCTATAAACTACATAAAATAAAATAAATAAAATAAATGGAGAGGGCAGGCGTTTTACACGTCATACTCAGCATTTGCCCGGGGAGTCCCCTTTCAACCTATTGAGCATAGAATTGATCCAGAGGGAAGGTACGTGGTTGTCTCTGGAAGGCTTGATGGGCAGGATGTCACTCTGGTCAATGTGTATGGCCCGAATTTAGACCACATTAGATTTCTGGAACAGCTGTCGGGGATTCTGGCACCGTACATGACTGGGGCGGTCTTAATAGGGGGGGATTTTAATTGCGTAGCAGATCCCGAAATGGACCTATCACACCCGCCTCTTCGAGACTCTCCAGTACACACCGTAGCTCGAGCTTTGAGACTGGCAAACTCACTGGGGACTTGTGGACGCATGGCGCAGCACACACCTGACTGATAGGGACTACTCTTACTTATCCCACACTCACGATTTGCACGTCCGACTAGACACCTTTTTAAGCACACCGGACCTCTATACCAAACTGGGGGGGGGGGGGGGCGGAGTACCTGACAAGGACGGTCTCGGACCATAACCCACTCATGCTTCGGTACAAGGGGGGAAGTTATCACAACGCATCCCTACATGGTGCCTCAAGCCGGAAGCACTGGAAGACCAGGTCTTTCAACAGGAGACTAGGGAACATATACAATATTTTGCTGACAACGCAGGCACCACTGATTCTAGACTCATGGAATGGGAGGCCTTCAAGGCTGTAATCAGGGGGCGATGCATGGCTACATCTATTGGGGTCCGTAGGACACTTACAGCAGACATAGAGAGAGTGGATGGGGTACTCAGGAACTTGGAGCGGAGACGGCCGGAACACCCGGAATTGAGGCAGGAACTCCTAGAGGCCAAGGAGGAGGTGGCAGTGCAGGAAGAGCATCTACGATGCTTTGACTACCAGAAATACATGGATAGGACACATGCTAAGCGAGATAAAGCGGGGCGATTGCTGGCATGCCTCGCTAACCCGTCTAGGCGGGGAAGTGCTATACTGACGATTCATGACCATGGGGGGGCCCCTTACACAGGCAAGAGGAGATTAGTAACCGATTCAGGGAGTACTATGCCCGCCTATACAAAAGCACTGGCAACCGCGACATAGTCAGAATTACAGAATACTTGGCACCCCTCCCGCTCCATACCCTAGAGGCGGAGGAGGCAGAGTTGCTAGGAGCTGCAATCACAGAACAGGAGATTAGGGGGGCAGTCAAAGCTATGGCACGAGGGAAAACTCCGGGCACAGACGGACTACCCCAGGAATTCTATGCCACATACCTGGTGGAGCAGGCACCCAGATTAGTGGAACTATACGCGGAAATGTGGGAGAGTGGGAGATTATCACACACAATGAGGGAGGCGGTAATGATTCCACTGCTCAAGCCTGACAAGATCCCAATGGAGTGCTCAGCATACCGACCGCTATCGATGCTAAACCTCGATTTTAAAATTCTCAGTAAGATATTGGTCACCAGACTGCTACTACATATGAACTCATTGGTACATTCCGACCAAGTGGGATTCATCCCTAGCAGAAACACCACCCTGAACATCAGGCGACTGTTCGCAGTGCTACAACAAGGTGCGGAAGAGGCACCGGAGGGGGTGATCTTCGCTACTGATATCGAGAAAGCATTCGATAGCCTTGAGTGGGAATTTTTATATGCAGTGCTCACGGATGGGGCTGGGGCAGGGGTTCATCCAATGGGTTAAAATACTATATAAGGACCCAGTGGCGAGGGTACGCACGGGTCGCACCATTTCCATGCAATACAATGTGGAGAGGATCACAAGGCAACGATGTCCCCTCTCCCCGCTACTATTTGCGCTAGCGATAGAGCCACTGGTGTGTATGGCACACTCGGGGATGCCATATGATGGTATTAGGCTGGCAGAGCAGACACACCACATCGCATTATATGCGGAAGATCTCCTGCTATTCCTGAAGGACTCAGTTGCAGCGTTGGGGGGAGCCCGGCACATGATGGACGAGTTCGGAACACTTCCTGGGCTATGTGTCAACTGACAGAAGTTACGACTCTTCCCAATGACGAGGGAGGCTTTGCCGCCCGAAGACTTGGGAGACCTACAATGGGAGCCGCGTTGTTTTAGATACCTAGGGGTTAGGGTATATCATGATCTCTCTGATGTTCAGGCGGAAAATATAGAGGGGCTCTCCGATCGCTAAAAGGCAGTATGGCGTTCTGGGGGATGTTGCCCCTGTCAGTGGCGGGGCGAACATCATTACTGAAAATGGTGGCGTTGCCCCGATTACTATATTTTTTTACCACAATCCCTGTGTGAATCCACAGGGTGTGGTTCTGTTCCCTTGAATCTCTTATGGCTACCTTTATTTGGGGCCCAGCAGGCACAGCGTGGCATTGGCTACGTTGACAAGGGCGCAAGCAGAGGAAGTACTAGTGGTGCCGGATATGGAGAATTATTATCTGGTGGGACAGCTCCAACGCTTCACACAGTGGGTGGCAGGTAGTCTAGATACGGACAGACTGAATCCCCCATTCACCCCGAATAGGGCAGATGTCCTGAGTACATTAATGGGCACCATTAAACAGCGAACAATAAACTCTTCGGAGCACAGAGTAATAAGAAATTGCTGGGTCAGGTGTCTTCAGAAGACCAATACCAAACGTCCTTACTCCCCAGAGATGTCCGTGGCTTTATTGGAGGCGCTCCCACATGGGGGTCATTGGGGTGGACTAGAGGGATGGGCACAAGCGGGAGTCACTAAGATAGGAGACTTATACGGAGGCGGGGAGCTTCTTACATTCGCGACCTTCCAAGCAAATTGGGACATCCCACAGGGACACTTTCTACTATATGGGGCAGTCACTGGAGCTGTGCGCAGGCATTGGGGTCAGGGGACACTAGAACCCCCTACACATTCTACATGCGAATACATAATTCTGGCAGGAGGTATAATTAAGGCGGTATCGTGCCTCTATCAAGCCATTCGGCGGGACTCCATGGGGCCGCTGGGGGGCCTAAAAGATAAATGGGGGGCAGACATTGGGAGTCTTATAGCGGATAAGGATTGGAAAAATACGCTTCTCCGAGCCACCAAGGTATCCCGCAATGCACGATTCCAATGAATTCTATTTTATACCCTGCATAGGGCCTATATCACATCTGACAGAATTAATCGCTATTTTCATCGGGAGGAAGCGAGGTGCCCTCGCTGCCAGGAGATAGTGGCTAGCTACATTCACATGATGTGGCGCTGCCCACAGTTAGAAGAGTACTGGCAAGAAGTGGTTAGGGAGACAGCACGCTTCACTGAGGAGATCCCATGCACCCCCAGTCATGTGCTGCTCAACCTATTCCCCCACTCTGTTAAAACCAAGGTCACGGCCAGGTTCCAAGACCTGGCATATATACTAGCAAAACGCGAACTCACCAGCAAGTGTAAAGCCCCGGCAGGTCCAGGGGTGGGCAATTGGAAACGGGAACTAGTGAAGTGGGCGAGCTACGAACATAGAATACTGCTTCGGAATGCAAAGAGAGGCATAGGACGACTGGAGTGAGCAGGACTGGGGGGTGTTGGTAGACGACCTGAAGAATGTAGACCAGGAGTCTACACCTAGCACGCCACAGTCTGGATCACAACCGGCCAGCCCCGGTGGCCGAGGGCCAAGAAGGGAATGAGGGGGAGGCATGAGCGGGCCATAGCATCCACGAACATTGGGGGTTATAGGAGTACGACATACGGCTTAGAAGGAAACGAGCGAGACCCAGACCATGCATACAGCGAGAGACATATTGGCGGGTTGGGGTCGGCGGCAGCTGCAGGGGCGGGGGCAGCGGGCGGGATAGTAGAGGGGGAATCGTTAGAAAGTTATCATTGGTGGGAATCAATTGCAACTAGAACTGCATAGTGCGACAGGCAGTCACATGGCGAGAGGAGGTGTGAACAAGAGACCAGATGCCCAGCTGGGTAGGACATTTTGAAGGGTCATTGGGACGTTAAATGAATGGGAAACCAATTGAATGTGCACTGTTGATTGATAAATGCCAATAAAATATGTTTTAAAAAAAATCATTGTGCACACTCATTTTATCAATTGTTTTTAAAAGTTTTCAACATCTGCCACAATTGTCTCATTCTTTTCAACTGGTTTTCATTGTTTTTCCTTTTTGAAAGGTTTTGCTCTTAATTGCTTCTCAATTTATCAATTCCATTGAACGCCACCATAAATTAGTTTAGTTTCACAGTGTGCAAAGATTACCAATCATTTAGAAAAGATGAATTGTGCGAAATATTATTTTGAATATATTTGCTTTTTGTTTGCTTGGGCATTTGGGCTGGATTTACAAATACATTCTGAAATGTAAGGGAATAGGAATTTGCCTAAACCTGTTGTGCATTCTCACTTTTCTGAGTATTCAAGAAAGTAAAACAGGGTGGACCTGGGCAACTACAATCTTTGTAGTTTTCAAGGCTTAAGTGTCTCCTTTCTACAATAAAATTTTTCACTAAAACTAAAATTTTCCACTAGAAGAAAATCCACCAAGTCTAGGGTTAGTGAAAAGTTTGACTCCCACTCCATTTTTGCACCACTGGGAGCATGTCCTTTCGTGTGGTGAACCCCTTTCTTCCACATTTCAATTCTGTTTTAGATGTTTGCATACTCATACAAGTGCTTCGTGCACTTTCTGCTGCCTCTCTTCTTGCCCCTTCAGTTGTCCGTATTCTCTTTGCTCCCACCCACGTTGTCCATTAGGTCTTTTTTCCCGCCCCTTCCCATTGTCACTACTCCATTTACTTCCGCCCCCGTGGTCTGTGATGTCTTTCTATACCTGCTCCCCTCCCGTGCTCACCCGTAACTGCCTGGGGAAGAGGTGTGGCATCTGCGCTGGACATGTAAAGGAGGGTTGTTTCTATTCTATTTGCCCCTATCTCTCATTTTATTTAAATGCGCGAGTTGATTCGCCAAGTTGCAGCCAGCAGGTGGGGAGAAGAGGGAGAGGGGGATTTTCGCAGTCCTGCCGGTGGTTGCTCCTGACCTGAGCAGAAGAGCACACAATTGTGTAGCTTTCTGTCGGTGCACACTTTAATATCCAACCTGCCACTTCCTTTATTCCTTCAGGGTAAACAGCCCATCAGCATGTTCGGGCTGTTGCATTCATGAATTTGTATTTCTCTTGTGTAGTGGCACATACAACTGACTTTATGGCCAATACACTCTAGAAATATTTGCACTTTCCTTACATTTAAATTATGAAATTTTGAAATTCTGACCGTATTTGCCTACATTTTCTTTCAACAGCAATGGTTCTATATACTTTTAGTAGCAGATCCCAGTGAACTACCATTCACAGAATGTCCGGAATGTGAACATTCGGCTTCTAGTGCCCTGTGGACCACAGTTCCCAGAACCCCAAGTGCAGAAACCTTCGGCCTCCAGTGTCAAAGAGCTTATAAATTCACAGGCTCAGAGATTGCCTTTGGTACAATTAACATCCTTTTTGAGCTATGGCAGCTGTTCTAAACTAATATGCAGTGCAGCCCTTCCTTGGAAAAAAACCTACAGAAAGGTGCGTTTTTATAATGAAACAACCTGCTTCATGCTGGTAAGTGAGTGAAACCATCTCTGATGGGGAACTGGGGCTGTTATCACAGAACGTTCTTCTAACCCACGCTCCAAAGTTAGTGTTTGGTTACTTAAGCATTGTGATTGACATCTATGCTTGCTCTTGCTCTCTCTCTTTCTCTTGCTCTCTCTCTTTCTCTTTCTCTCTCTCTCTGAACTCCCACGGACTGCCTGATTTTCTGTCGTAGAAGCCAGTGTGTCTGTCCTTTTACCCTCTCCTTGCCAGTTTATCTAAAGACAGCCGGATCCTGGCTTGACTGAAAACATTCCACTCAATGCAGCTATTATTAGTCTGTCTTGGGGAATACCTATTGGCTATTTCTAAGGAAATGTGCCTCTGTTCTTAAACATTGTTCTCATGGGTTAGGTTTGCTTTGTTTGCCATTCCAGAATCCTGATTCTTTCTGTTGTGGTTGGTTTTGTTTCGGTTATTTTGGTTAAATACTGTCTAATGCAAAGTAAATGTAGCCTCACTGTTATAATTGGACTCTGAATTCCCACACTTCTTGTTTAGTAAACAATACCTCCTTTCATTCTAGCACTTCTTACATTGTATGTCTGAGCATACTTATCAGACTGTAATGTAACACTTCTTATTTAAATATGCTTTACTCCTGTTATGCTTCATTCCCCACCTGCACATCTCATGTTGCTTCTCACCACGTGAGTCCTCTGTATTACTATCACCTTAAGAAATTCTTTTATGAGACATTGTTTAATTTTCCCATCCAACTCGGATCGGTAAATAATAATAATAAAAAAAAGCAAAGCCATTGAGAGACTGATTGGCTTTGCCAATGCTTGTTCTTTTCTTAACAGTGCACAGCTGCGGGGCTGATTGTGGGCATTTGAGTTCGTATTCATGTTAATTGCAGTGCACACGGGTGCTGCAATCAGCCCTGCCAAGTACCACGCACCAGTTTTTGGAAAAACGCATTTTAATGTGGTGGTCCGCATCACTGCATTAAAATGCATTATCACGCATTTTTGTACCTGTCGTCCACCTGCGGGCATGCCGCTGAACCAGTAGAATTAAGCAAGTGGGGATCACGACCGCTGGTTACAGAAGCGCTGTGTCGGAGAACTAGGACAATTGTCTTTATTCTCCGCATGTGTACTGCAATATTCAATTCAGAACTCTGTTTGCGACGCCTCCACTAGGAGGGAAAAATAAAACATAACCAATCAAAAAAAGAGATGTTTTAAATGCATACTGTGACTTTACAGTGTCACTGCTGGTGCTGTATTCAGGTGTGCCATTGAACGTCACGTGTGCAGCCTGACCGGCATCTTAAAGTTATTTAGCAGCTTAGTGAGCTATCTGAGCTCTAGCCCAACCTGCTACTCGGCGCTTCCTGACAAAAAGCAAAGTACTGAAAGTACGGCCCACAGGCTGCCAGCGGCCCAGCAGGCTTTTATTGGCGGCCCGTGGTCAGAGGTGAGTCCTGATGATCTCATCCCACGGCTTACCAAGAAGGAGCGCTTTACAGCTTGCCTATGCCACTAACTCTGATGCGCTTCTGTGGTGTGTATTAACTCAGTACCTGAAGCGGCAAGTAAAAGCCTGTGTTAATTAACTGCTGAGAACCCGCCACTGCTGCCCGTCTGTCATGTGGCATGTACTTCCTTCAGTGATCGTCAGTAGACTACGTGATTTTTCCGAGGTGGCACCTTCCCGGTTGCTGTTATCCAGCAAAAGGCGCCACCCCCATGCCACTGACAGAGACCTTTCCTTTTGGTAGTTTGTTCGGGCGTGATTACGAATGCTGCAAAAGTCGAAGTATCATGAGCGCCAGCATGATGATCACCTCTAATACTGTACATACAGTGCTTTTCTACCTTTTACGCCCAAAGGCAGACTGGAGACACTATGACCTATTAAGTTGGTCGGCTCCACATTGGGGCTATTCAAGGTAGGATTACAGGGCATTAAAAAACAATACCGGCTATAAAAATTTGTTTATGTCCACATAAACCCAGTATCGCATAACTGTTTCAGTTATTTTATGTTATTAGTCAGGGATCAAGTGCAGCTCTAAAGCAAGTTTAAATTGCTTTCTTCATTATACCTTGGTTTGTAGTATGTTTTAATGAGGGTGAAAATACTGGCTTTTTGTGTTAATTTTTTCAAATTTTCTACCGGCTGGTATAAGTAAAATGCCGGTTTTTGGTTGCTCAAATGAGTTACTTATGATATTTATATGTTTGCCTGGTCTTCACTGCTTGATTTGCTCACAAGAAAGTGTCACTAATAGTCGTAGAATGTCACTCATAAGTTGAGTGAAAAAATTAAAATGTCACACATAAGCAATCTGAAACCTTGGCAGCTATGTGCAATTAACATGAATACTAACTTAAAGGGTCAAAATCAGCCCCACGCCTGTGCACAATTATGAAAAAAAAAACAGTCTAAAACACAGCGTGTGTTAAAGCACACATCTTGTTTGAGACTCTGCTTTTCTTTTCATAACAGTGCACAGCTGCAGGGCTGATTGTGGGCCTTTCAGTTAGTATTCATGTTAATTGCAGCGCACACGGAACTGCAATTAACATGAATACTAACTCAAAGGGTCACAATCAACCCTGCAGCTGTGCACAATTAGGAAAAAAAAACAGCCTCAAACGCAGCATGTACTAAAGCACATGTCGTGTTTGAGACTCTGCTTTTCTTTTCATAACAGGGCACAGCTGCGGGTCCGATTGTGGGCCATAAGTTAGTATTCATGTTAATTGCAGCATCCGTGTGCGCTGCAATTAACATGAATACGGTTGTGCGCGCCAAATACAGCACACTGTGCGCTAGGGGTGACTACAATGCACGCGAGGCTTATAGGGAACAGTGCTCCAGAGCCTTAGTAGCACAATCAACAAAGTGAACCCAGTCCGGAGTCTGAGCCTTTTTGGTATCTCTGAACTTTATCCTGTATTGTTCAGCTGTTAGGCCAAACCCTTCAATCAGAGCACTCTTCAGGACTGTATAATCATCAGCATCCTCTTCTCTAACAGTGAGGAGCTTGTCTCTACCTTTGTCTGCAAAGGAGAGCCACAAGATAGCTGCCACTGCTGCTGGGGGGCCTTCTGAACTTTGCAGGCCGTTTCCAGTGCAGATATCCATTTGTGGATGTCATTCCTACTCTGGTAGGTAGGGGCAATCTGGTTTAAATTCCTATGGTCATGAGATCTTTCTTCTCTACCACTAGGGAAGTTGATGCCACCATGGGACTCTAGTCCCATCTTTTTTCTAGCTCTTTCAAGCTCTAAGGACTCCCTTTCTAAGGCTACCTGCTGTCTTTTAATTCTCAGCTGTGCTTCCTCAAACTTGAGCTTCCTTGCTCTCTTCTCCAGGGAGGTGTCCCTCTAATGAGAAGAGATAGAGGTCCCTATAAATAAACCAGAATGGTCAAACTCCACAGAAGGAGATCTGGGCCTTCTAGGTGTACCTCCAACTCTTCCTGGTCGGACAAAGATAGGGCCACCTTGGCCTTCTTCTTCATCTCCAGTAGGAGCTGGATTGTGCAGGTCAAGGTCATTGTCAACTTCCTGGCCAGCATCAGAGTCTGAGTCCTGTTGGTTTGTACCACTGGGCTCTGGCTCCTCTGCTGCCCCATCCCCACTGCCTGTTCCCTCAGGCTCTGAAGCCTTCTGAAGATCATCTAACAGTAGTACCTCTCTGAGACGTTGGGTATTGGCACTTTTGCCTGTCTTCAATTTCCTCATAGTACACAGAGCCCTTAATTCTAGGAATGGGAATGTGTCATACTTGGATGTCTGTAACATACTGACACCTGGCCTTGAAGGCATTACTAGTGAGGTGTGGTGTATGCACCTACCTACTCTAGTTGTTACCTACTAAACTCTCTTGAGTTGTAAAAAGGGTGTGCTAAGCCCTTAACACAACTCTAAGTTCAGTAGAAGTTACTGTATTTAAGCTTGTATTATATGTACCTCTGGTACCTTTAGTGATTTTCAAATAGTCAATCACTTGAGATTATCTGGTAAAACAATGGCAAGCTGGAATCCCACACGCTGCACACCAATGTGAGAAGTTGGCCTGGCATATACTGTCCACTATTCTAGTGGGCACCTTGCACCAGTCCAAACGACCCTTATTAATAGGTAGATTTAAAGACAACCCTTATAGAAAGCTATCCTAGTGGTAGCTGTGGAGAGCAGCCTTCAGGCTAAGTCTTGGAGGAATGTAAAGCAGCTTGTTTTACCAGTCTATAATCTCGTGAATGACCAAATGAAAGGAGAACCACACCAGGCATATATAAAAAATATATGTGTTTATTCTAAACACATCCCTCTGGTCCCTTTATGAGGCTTGAGGCAAAAGTACATAAAGTAAACTTAATAACACACAGTAAATTAGCTCAATCTACCTTGAGCCCTAGGGGCGTACCAAACCATATATTAAGAAAGTGGTATAAGAACCACGACTTGCTTAGACACAAGGCCTAGAGCCTTTAGAACCGCTGGGGCCACCAGGAACCACCCAAGGTAGTGACACAGGGGACCCAGGGGGGCACGTGCAGGGTGTGAACACAGCTGTGAATCACCATCAACGTCTATGGGGAAAGTCGCGGTTGGAATTTTAAAGGACACTTAGGAGAGGACTTTAAGCAAACCCCTTGAGACTTTAGAGGTTCTGGAGCAAACACCCACAGGAGCACCAGAGTACTCGAGTTACCTCACCCAGGGAAGCCGGGTGCATAGGTGTCTTTTGGTGTCGGGTTTCATCGTCATTTTCAATGGCGATCTGCTGCAAAGTGCTGCTACCGTCGTTGAGGAAAGTGTCCAGTGTGATCCAAGCCTGGATCGAAGATGAGAAGAACCTGAGAGCAGAGGGGACAGAGTCTGGGTCACTAGCCAGTGCCCAGGAGCACGATAGGCGGATGCCCATCGATGTTGGGTGATTTCAGGTGAAGAAGGTGAAGCTTGACTCTTCAGCCACGAGGACCATGAGGCGCCAACAACAACCAGGATCTGGAATTGAGCTGTCCCACGAATGATGTCGAGTGTTGCGGTGTCGGTTTCCAGACTAGACCCAACAAACCTTGGCAACAGCAACCCACGCAGGAATCAAAGAAATGCTTCGGTGTGGACCAGCAAGGTCCGAGGGAATCACCACTTGGTAGGGAGTCAGGGCACATCTGGAGCAACCAGGAAAGCCCAAGGAAAATCAGAATGGCCTTCGTGGGGACCCACCACTCGATGGACCAGGGATCGCGTAGGAACCTCGAGCGGAAATGCAAGAAGCGGGCTCATGGAACACTCGTGGAGTGTAGGCCCACAATCTTCTGTGCAGATGGTGCTCAGGGGTTGGGCTACAAGTAACCCAAAGCACAACTTCAGGAAAGCTGGGAAGTCAATGCACTAGCAAATGTGTACGGTGTCCAGGGGTTCCGGTTCCACGTCACTCGTGAGGGCTGCGGGTCTCAGCTTTTCTGGGGACTCGGGTCAGCCCTCAAAGTCTGGAAATCCTCTTCCTGGGCAGTAAATACTTCGGAGTTCAACAGGAGATTCGGAGATGCAGACCTGAAAATGCTTTGTTGGTGCCTGCTTGTGCAGGGGAGTTGTTCCTTGACCCCAAGGGCGATTCTTCCATCCTCTAAACTTTAGTAGAGCGTCAAAGTTCCAGGATTCAGTTTCAGAGTTTCGTCCAGGTGTAATCTAAAGTCCTGTTGCCAGGGGTCCCTTACTTCTACTAGGAAAAGCGGTTGGACATACTCTGGGGACACACCTATGGGAGGGTCTGGAAAGAGGGGTGGCTACACCCATTTCCTTTGTCCAGTTTTGCGCCAGAGCAGGGACTGGTAGCCCCTATCAAGTCAAGTCAAGTCATGGATATTTATATGGCGCGCAAATCACTTCCAGTCCCTGTAACCGGTTTGAACTGGGCTATGCACAGGGAACAGGGACACCAAATGTGCTCCCAGTGCGGACTTCAAAGCACTCTCAGAGTGCACCCACCCAGCACCAATACACTAAAGCCTATCTGGGAGGTGGTCACACCACACTATGATAGGAAACCTACTGTCCAGGCCTTCCCTGACGGGGTTTTGGTCAGCAGCAGGAGGCCAGACTCGTGTCTGTGGCTGCAACATCCATTTTGTGATGCCAGGGTTCTTTTAAACTATAACTGGTTAGACCAGTGTGTACCTGTCTCTCCCTCTAGAAGAGTGGAATTCTACCCCCGCCGCCAGGACTGGCGGGGGGGAGGGTAGGAAGACTCCAAACAGGACATGTTTCAATGCCGCCATTCCAAAGTTAGCATTTACCAAGAGGTTGTAATGCACTTAAGAGTATATGATCTGGCTGCATCACAGAACAGCCTCAGAGAATAGGCGCCGAAAGCTGCAGAGGGGTCCAGCTCCTGCATGGGCACCCTCTCACACAAAAGCAAGCACTCTGCCTTCAGGATTAATAAGACCTGCCATAGGAGTGACTGATAGGTTTATATGTGTCCGTGATTAGAGGTAAATATAGGTAACCTATATCTTAGTAAGGAGTACATGCACCAACTTACCCAGGCTGCAGTAGCAGTCCTGTGGTGTCATTTTGCAAGGCTTCTCAGGGGTGGCATAATACATGCTGCGGCCCCTGGTAGGCCTCTGGGGTACCTATGCCCTGAGTACCTGGTATAATTCAGTAACCAACCTGGAGTGTACCTAATGTACATGCAATCAATTTAGAGAGGAAGCAGCAAAGCTGGGGTCCTGGATAGCAGAGCCAGACTAAGGGCCTCATTAGGTGGAGGGACCGTCCGCAGGGGCAGCGGCGGTCCCTCCATTGCAATTAGGATGTGATCGCCACCCTGGCAGTCACATCCTGTATATTTAACCTTGCGGCGGGTGCTGCTTGAAGCAGCACCCGCCGCAAAGTTAAAAATGCATGATTTGCATTTACATGTACAAAGCGGCAGGCACCGCACGGTGCCTGCCGCTTTGTGCATGTAAATGCAGGGGGGTACCATAGGTACCCCCCATGTGCACCCACACCCCCCCTTCACCCTGTGGGCCCGCAAGGGGCCCCCAGAAGCAAAGTTCCACATGCTTTTCCACGGCGGTAAAGCCGCCGCGGAAAAGCATGTTCCTACACACATCCTAATTTGGCTGACGGTGTCTTGCAGACACCGCCACCAAATAGCGCCCAACAACCCGCGGATCAGCGGCGGACGTACCTGCCGTCCGCCGCTGGTCCCACGACCATCCCACCGCCATCCTAATCTGGCGGTGGGTGGTTCCTGTGGCCGCGGCGGTGAATCCGCATCCTCCGGGCCGGCGGTGGCTTCCGCCGGCCCGGAGGATGCGGATTCACCGCCATCCTAATGAGGCCCTAAATTCGAAAAAAAGTGAAACACCAGCAAAAAGTGGGGGTAACCATAGTAAGCAGATCCTACTCTCCTACAATTCCCTAAATGTTTATAGGGGGGTAATCAACCACTTAATTAATCTTAACAGCTAAAGTGTGCATAGATAGCTCCACCCACAGTATAGGTGAGCATGGTGCCCCGGGCCTTATGGGAGTGAGCCCACTAAACTCCCCAGTGGTGCATTCACATCTCTTAACAGTGAAAGAGATGCAGTGCAATAGGTGCATCTTCCCCTCAACACCCCTCATACCAACACTACTGCCCTTGGAGATTACCGTTCGTATTACTTATTTTTCTTCAAAAACAAACTATTCCAACATGCGCTACTTCAAGGCTGCGGGGGAGACTGCATACCAAAATATAACTGTACAAGGGCGAGTCCCCCAAATGAAAATGCTATGATCAATTCACCATCTCTAAATAGACTGTAAATAAATGCATGCACAACTCAACCCGCCCTGTTGGAAATGGCCCTTTTTGCAGGGTTATCCCCAAATCTTTTGCTTTTTCCTCCCATTTTTCCCTGACGTGTGTATGTTGGTTTTAGGACTCTGGGCACTTTACCACTGCTAATCAGTGCTAAAGTGCATATGCTCTCTGTGTAAATTGTGTTATGGATTGGTGTTTCAATGATTGGGTATTTGATTTACCTGTCAGCCCCTAGTAAAGTGCACTGCGTGTGCTAGGGCTGGTGAATCAAATGCTACCCGGGAGCCTGCAGCACTGGTTGTGCCACCCGCATAAGTAGCCCTGAAAATGGTAACTCAGACCTGTCATTGTAGAGTCTGCGCGCAGTTTGTAACTGCCATGTCGAATAGGCCGGTGCACCCACTGGCTGGCCCCTAACCTTCCCTTTTCTTACATGTTAGACATCCCTCAGGTAGGCCCAAGGTACCCCTGTGGGCAGGGTGCAATGTATGTGAAAGCTAGGACATGCCCTGGAGTGTGTGGAATGTCCTAATAGTGAATTGCAGCCAATTTCATTTTCGCTATTGTAAGGCTACGGTTCCCCGTAGGATAGAATGGGAGGTTTGTTTATAACATCTTATAAACATAACTGGCCAAGGGAATTCGGTAAGAAAATAACATTTAGTATGCCTGAACTCAGAATCTAAAGATGCATCTTTTAGTGAAGGTGATTTACATTCTGCGTTTGAAAATACCACTTTTAGAAAGAGGGTATTTTCATACCACTTTTAGAAAGAGGGTATTTTCTTGCTCAGTCATCCCGTGTGCCTCAATGGAATGTGGATTGCCTATCTGGGTTTTGGATGACAGAAGGTTGGGGGGCCGGAGGGGTTCCAGATGGACTAGGTAGGTCAGGAAAGGGCTTAATAGAGCTGGTGCTACGATGGGGGAAGTGGGAGGAGATTTCCTTACACCTCAAAGGGCCTTGTATGCCTATGACAAATGCGGTCTCCACCTCCTGCCAGGAACTCGCACCAGAGAAGGCCCAACTGGTTCTGGCCGGGCACAAACACCCTCTGCTTGAAAGATCAAAGGATTTTTGGACATAAATACTGGGTTCCAGACCCCTGAACTTTAGAACTCATCTGGAACAAAAAGACTGCCAAGAAGGAGAGCCGAAGAAGCTGCGAAAAGGAACAACTGCTTTGCTGGCTGCTTGGCTGGGCTGACCTGCAGTGGATGCTTCTGTGTTGGGCAGTGAAAGGCCTGGACTGGACTTTCTGCAATCCAATTTGTGAGTCTCTCCAAGGGCTTGAGGTAGAGCTTACTCGCTGTTCACGAAGTCTCAGGAACAACAAAGACTTCAAGCTCTTCTGCCCGCAGCACTGGGGACTGTGTGTTTTGTGCTGCAAACAGAGGAAAAGCAACTCGACAGCGTCTATGACGCCGCTGCCAAATCCGTGTCCTTAAGGCACCGCAGATGGCACCACCGCAATGCCGCACCGCAACCTTGGCGTCACCGACAAATCCGGTTGACGCCGCCAACGAGCCGCTGCTTGCACTGCGACCTGTGGGTACCGCACTCCGCACCGCCTCGCTTCACACCGAAGCTTTGGCACCGCAGAGAGCACCATCGCGACCCTGGTCTCACAGTATACGCCTGTTGACGCTGCCTCCGACCCGTTGCTCGTACCGCAACCTGTGGGCACCACACTCCGCACCGCCTCACTTCACGAGGACGCCTTGGCATGCCGGACGCCACCACTTCCCGCCGAAATCGATTTCGCTGCTTGCACCGTGGTTCGAGGGCCAGGGGCGTAACAATAACCCCCGCAGCCCATGCAGTGCGGGGGGGCCCCGAGCTCGAGGGGGGCCCCCTCCAGCACTGTGCACGGGAAGGCCCGAGAGCACCAGACTGGGTAGGCAGCGTGAGCCAGCCCTGCCAAGCATCATGCCTAAGGCATTTAAAGTCATGTGCCGAATCACTGCAATAAAAAAGATAATCACGCATTTGGGCCCCTGTCCCTTTGTAAAGGAGCTTTGGAGAGTCATTCCGGCAAGTGCGCAGTCTGAGCTCGTCTGTTTACACATTTAAATGTTTCCAGGGGTGTACAAGCCGGCCCAGACACAGATTACTATGTTTGCCATGGAATTCGTCTCTGGGCCCGGATTGTTACAATTTTATTTTATTTCTAGCATGCCTTTTGTCACATCTTGTTCGAATCCGGGACCCCTGTGCTGCTGTAATTGAATCGTGCTGTCTGACGGTACAGGATGTAATGGGTGGTGCCTTGAGAGCCCAGAAACTTAACAGCAGGGTCACTGCCACACCCGGGCGACCACGTGTACCAGATGCAGGGACGGCCGTCTCAGCATCAGCAGCATGTTGAGAGCCAGCTCTTAAGTGAGAAGGTAAGCGCTGCGCCCAGAAATCTGCTCAGCTCTTTCTCCAGGGTTGGGTGAACTCTGAGAATAGGGCACATGTTGGCAGCCTGGACTGAACACCCAGATTGCAGCAGCAGGAACTAGGCAGGTCAGCCGTCGCGGCACCCAGAGCTTGTGCACAGTGGGCTCTGCTGAAAATCAGCAGCAGAACACTGTAAAATTTCAAGTTAGCCAAAGCCTGAAACGAAATTCTCTTGTATGCTGACAGTATTGGATATCAGAATTCCCTGATATTTTAATCAGGCACATCAAAGCACGGGTAGCGCATTTTTTATTACATGAGCAAAGTCTCCGTTGATTCAGATTATTGGTTCTTGTTTCATTAACGTTTAGTGGTGTCATTTTACCCACAAAACGGAAACATTTCTTTGAAAGCAGTAGTTGGAACTAAAAATGAAGGTGCATTGCATGTAGATTAATTTTCCACTAAGCAACTTAATTGGTGGACAAATGTCTTATTTTAACTTAAAAACCAACATACAACTACAATTGGTAATAATGATAGTTTTCTCAGGAATTGAGAAATTTGCAAAGGAAACACTTCACAGCTTCCCACCCCAATTCAAAACAGCCACCCCCTACAATATTGCACAGCTTTTTTTTAATTGAACATTTTTTATTTTCATATGTGAAAGGTTCCTGTAAAGGTAGCTGGCAAATATTGATAGGATGGCCAATGAATTGTGTTAGGTGAAAAGTTAAAGGTTCTGTATCTGCCCCTAAAATAGACTATGAGCCTTAAAAATCTGGAAAGGCTGTCAGATGAACACAGGTCACCCAGCCCTTGCAGAACAACCAATGGAGTCAGTGCCTTTGGGAAAACACAAAGATTCTGCATGTTGTATCTGTAAACTCCAATGGGTGTTTGTGGGGTAGGGAGGACTGTGGTGATGCAGGACTGTGCGTGCCTTTTGTGGATATTTATGATCAAAAGTACAATAAACAGGCTCAGATGTCAGCGTGGCTGTCTCTGCTACTCATCCTCATCAAGCCGATAACATCCAGGACTGCTCTGTAACCGTGACGTGTGTAAAATACATTCTGTAAAGTTCTGTGGCTGTGGCAGAGAGGGAAACCACAAAATACATTGATGTAATAACCCATGTCACAAACATACAACAAACACTTCTGGGCTATCTAGTTTTGAGGAAAACTCCTAGTTGTTTTGATGAAACTTCAATTTATTTATTGCATATGAGGGTGAGTCAAAGAGCGCCAATGAAATGGACTGGAATTATGCGATATCTGGGCAGGAGGGGTTAAGATTTCCGAAATCACGGGATGAGGGTTCTCTTGGTATTGCCAAATATCACTTGTATCGCACACAACTAGGCCATAGGCCAGTATCATTGGATTCTGCAGGAAGGAGCAGGCCCATCGATAATCAGTGCAGCAGGTGCTGTGGCACTGGGGCAAAAGCCTGTGATTGGACCAATGTACCCCAATTATTGCTAGATTTTGGTTACCATTTTGTTTAATGTGTTCGTTGAGGCAACAAAAAATAATATAAAAAGGATCAAACATAGAATTCACTCACACACTAGGATTTTTAGTCCCTAATGGAGTGCTTCTGGTTTTTTTCTGTCCCTTTGGCTCGGTCTCCCCAATCAACTTTGTAGAGGCAAGATTCAAGAGTTTATTTACTTTGTTCATGCGATAAAAGCACTGACTCCTCACCAAAGCACCAGGTCTGAATGGCTGACACACTGGGCATGAAGATACAGACTCGCTGGAGGAGAGATAGGATGGGGAGCCCAGATATGGATGGTAGTGGATGTGGTGGGAAAGGAGGCAGAAAGTGGAAAGGCAGTTATAGTGCTACCCTTATATATTTAACTGCATTGCCTGAAAAAAGACGTCATTATTAACACAACCAGTTTGTTTGTGAATGAGAGATGACAGTGGGAGGATTCCTAGGACTGGAAACAAGCAACCTAGGACCAGTTTCGGGGTTTCACCCCCCTTCAGCCAGGATAGCTGGACTCCAGTGGCATGGAGAGCATGGGACCCACGTCTGACATGGTTTCTGTATTCTGTCCATCAATTGTTCTTTTTGTATTTGTCACCCTGAATGGGACGGGTATGCCCATCGTGGGTCCTTTGCTCACTTTGCCACTGGATTCAAGCTAGCCTGGCTGATGAGGGGTGTTACCCTGAAATCAGTCCCAGGATGCTTGATTCTAGTCCAAGGAATACCTGGCTTGTCAGTTTGGTCTTGACTGTTCCGATGAGGCACATGGTCAAGACTGATTTGCATATGGCGGGGTCTGAACTGGGGTAGCGACGTGAGCTAAAGAACCCTAATGGATTCAACCCAGATCTGTGACTGGGGTGAATGTCTGAAATGTTCGGCGCTCCATCCATCATCTCCTTGTGTTTGCTTTGTTTGCCCTCAGCCGGCAGGGAAGGCCCAGACGTGGGTCCCTTGCTCACTTTGTCACTGGATTCAAGCTAGCCTAGAGGATGAGGGGTGTTACCCCGAAACCGGTCCCAGGATGCTTGATTCCGGTCCAGGAAAGACCTGGCTTGGCAATTCGGGCTGGACTGTTACCATGACGCACAGGGTCAGACTGATTTGCATATGGCTGGCTCTGAAATGGGGTGGCGAAGTGAGCTAAAAAACGATGATGGATTCAACCCAGATCTGTGACTGGGGGTGAGTGTCTGAAAAGTTTCAGTGCTCTGTCCATCATCTCCTTGTGTTTGTAATGTCTTGGTCATACCATCCCCTAGCTGTTACAGTCTCAGCCTTGCTGCGTTTTTTTTTACTGCAGGTATGTGTGGCTGAATTCAGCACATGGTGACACCAAAGCTTACTACAGACGTTGTATCCTGGCAAAATCCTTGTGTAGCCAGCCTGCTATTTGGGGTATTTTCTTATATTTTTTATAATTTAGCCTGGGACACATGCAACACTCACCAGGCTTTGTCCCTTTTGCAGGAAACAAGCACATTCCTACCTACATACGCCTTTATTCCACTCTTTCAGGGTTTCTCAGGACATTCTGAAATTAACATTATTACACAGGCACAGCTACTTTGACCTGCGATAAAGTGTCACTCAACGTGTCACACATAAGGTACTGCAAAGTCACACATAAGCACACTTCAGCCATTGAAATGTCACACATAAGCAACCTAGCACCTTGGCAGTGATGCGTGGGGGTCCCCCTCTATTTACTTTGCAGGGGGCCCCCCTCCAGTTTCGTTACGCCACTGTCGAGGGCACTGCTCGTAAGTCACACGACGCACCGCCCTCATCCCGCACCGCAGTCCTGGCCTACCGACGCCGGCGTCATCGACTTCAGTTTGTCAGCAGACGACAGCGCTTCAGCAACAACAACGCCGCTTCCTGCACCTTGGCCTGCTAGCAACGTCGAGAGCACTGCCTTCATCTCGCACCCCAACCCTGGTCTCAACGATGACGCCATCAGACGCCGCCCCCAAGCCACTGCTCGTATAACGACCTGGGGGTACCGCACGCCGCACTGCTGCACTTCACACCGCAGCAACCGACTTCTGCCGGCGCCAGCGCTCCTGATTCCACCAGAGAGGAGCTAGACCTGCAACGCGAGTGACTTCAAGAGTCTCAGAGCCCTGCATATCTCACAGGTACTGTTTGCTGGTCTTCCCGACACCGTAGCTGACCACCAACCCCGTGACCAGCCAGAACTGTTGGATTTGTTGTTCATGACGCCGTGGTAGCCCGGACAGAGCTACCCACACAAGGAACTCTTTTTAATCAGCGTATTTCTGGAACTGTGAACTTTTAAGTATAGGTTTTGGGATTTTTATCTTATTTGGACTTTTCTTAAGTATATAAAAATTGGATATTTTTCTAAACTGGTGTGGTGTCCTTTTGTAGTGCGTACCCTGTTTTACTGTTGGTTATGTGCAAATGCTTTACACACTGCCTCTAGGATAAGCCTGGCTGCTCGTGCAAGCTACCAAGGGGGTGAGCAGGGGTTATTTTAGAAGTGTAACTCCCTTATCCTGACTAGATTGGTGGTCTCTGCCACGCTTTGGTGCAAGTCTCAGCTAGCCAGAAATCCCATTTCTAACACGCCCCAAAAAATTAACCCTTCTTATTATACTGCCCTGAGGTGCACCTCTCAGCACTGTCTGCTGCTGAACAGCAGGTGTGGGGCAAGCAAGCTCGGGCTGTGCTCTGCAGGGTCTAGACAGTTTCCTGACAATCATGCGCACACACTTTGTGCACACTTGGCTAATGTGTAGGAGACACCTAATTATTTGGTGAAAGCAACACAGGGAGAGAGAGAGAGTGCCGGGCCTCTAAGACAGAGGGTATGGCATGGGGTTGGGCAAGCAGGCCGTGCCCCTTGGACCCCGCACCTCCACCACCAGTTCTCCATGGTGCGGGCGGCTGACCTCACTAGTCGCAGGTCTCTGTGGGGCGCTGCCTGGGGTAAGTGACAATCACTCTGGCTGCGGCCGCGGCTCCCCCTCCAGTGTAAACATCAAAGACACGTCACATGACCGGCTCCTCCGCCTATTTACAAACCGTCCCTGCGGCCTAGTCTGCTGAGCCCCAAACCTGGGTGACTGTTGGCCGACTGAAGAGCGGCCAACTTAGAGAATGTTTGACAGAACTGTAACTGAGACTCATTATGAAAAAATTAAAAGACCTGCGTTAATGAGGTAGCAATTCAGGCAAACAATTTAGTGTATGCAGAATGGGTGAACTGTATTTCTGGTTTTGTAAATAAATGTGTTAAACTCTTGATTTATAATATGAAACTTGTTTGCATACATATAAAACCTACACATTACTTCCCAGACATCAGTTTTGAATAAAATTGATATTAACTTTGGGATAGAGAACAAGAATATCATCATTCCACGGCAAAATAAGATCCTCCTCAATCCGCATAGTCTTCTCATGGCATCCTAATCATGTCTTGGTAGTACGAGAAGAGACTGCGATACATAGGCAAAGTGCGTGTTGTCATGGTTTTAGAGCAGCAGACAATTGAGCGGAGCTCAGACGGGGTCCCAAGGCACAGAAGGCACGCAGAGAAGAGACTGTGATACATAGGTTTTATATCCTGGCTTTGATGATATTCATGTATCTCTTGCTCTGCCAGTGGAATGTTCATCCAATGATGCGTTTCAGAATGTTGGGAGCCAGAGAAGTATATCTTGGGGTAGTCATTGGTGTTCTCATTTTGTTTCTGTTATAGTAGAAAGGAGCATGGCGTTTTCACCTTTTGTCTTTCTTCTCTGTTGTCTTCACTTTTATTTTCGCATATTCTTTTGGTTGCTCTTTTCTCTCATGGTTTGAGATGTTTCATACCTCTATCTTGGTTTTCTCTCTGTTCTCTTTCTTTATTGATTTTATATGGAAGGAAAGGAGATAGGTTATATCCTGGCTTTGACGATATTCATGTATCTCTTGCTCTGCCAGTGGAATGTTCACCCAATGATGTGTTCCAGAATGTTGGGAGCCATTGATGTCAGTTGAGAAGGGCTGAGCAGCATCCTGGCTGCTCCTGGTGGGGTCTTGTATTGAATTTAACTGGATGACTTGTAACTATCTACAAATAAACATCTAAAGATCCTCTACACATCTTGATTCAGTTACTACAATAGGCAAAGTACATGTTGCCATGGTTTTAGAGCAGCAGACGATTGAGCGAAGCTCAGACGGGGTCACAAGGCGCGGAAGGTACACAGAGAAGAGACTGCAATAAATAGGCAAAGAAGGTGTTGTCATGGTTTTGGAGCAGCAGATGATTGAGCAGAGCTCAGACGGGGCCACAATGCGCGCAGGAGACTGAAAGTTTTCAACAGTTCACGTGATTAGCATGCAATTTTGTAAAACTGCTGAAGTATTTCGGAAGGTGTGCGATTGCAATCCGGGAAGATCACCCCATGCACTGGTGCTACGAAAGCCCATGCCACTGGGGTATCCTTTCAATGAGAAGGGGGTGGGGGTTGAACGAGACACGCACAGCGTTTCCCTTGTGGGAGCGAGCAGCGGCGCCATCTGTTTCAAAAGCGCAAGCAAGATAATTAAAACCAGATGGCGCCGCTGCTCGCTCCCTCAAGGGAAATGCCAAACGTGCACGAGTGCCAATAGAAACCAATGCAAAACATGCATGTTTAAGCAAAAGTCCTGAGTGATTGGAAAAGGTCCCCTCCTAACCAACGCTTGCGGGCAGCGTAGGCGAGACCTAAAAAGCAGCAATTAGTCAAGGACCTGGAGTCTTGGATACTGGATCTTGAGACACACTACCTGGAGGGATCAGATTAGGGGCTATGTGGAGAATTGGTCCATAAATGTAAATGTTTTTGTACTTGTATAGCGCACAGCTACCCAACAAGGGTCTCCCGGCGCTTGTACTCATACCGCTGAGGAACCCTTCCTGGCTTTCCTTGTGAAGTGTCCACTCCTGGACACCCCCATGGTGAAACCAGGCATCCCCAGCGCTGTTGGGGGCCATTGTGGAGATTAAGCAAGCTATTGCCCAGAGTTGCAGCGTGGGGCCCATGATTAGAATAGGCACTGAGGCGAGAATATCAGGTCAGAGGAATTTATGAGCCCGAAACCCGCCGAGGCAGGAATCGAACCCGGGACCCGGGCCTGAGCTCTGCATCAAGGTCTGCCGCTCTAACCATTTGAGCCACACTTCTCCATAACCAAACTGAATTAAAAAATACATTATCATATGAGGCAAGGATAGTTTGGTTCTCTCCGCAAACATGTATTTAGCAGTGGGGAGACAAGGCTAGCATCACTTCTACTCCGATCTACAGCAACATACCTGATCCAAAACCTCTCAGACCAGACCAGGCCAAGAATCACTGGCGATAGGGCCATCACCCAGTGCTTTGCTCAGTAGTATTCTCAGTTATACGCCCAGAGCTATGGCCAGAGACACTGATAGACTAATTTGTGACTGACCTGTCCCTCCAGACCCCTCGAACGATGATCCCCAAAGAGCAACCTCACAGTGGGGAGGGTGACTATCAGTAGCCTTGAGCCGGTTTAACCTTGGGAAAATCGTCCAGACCCAAAGGCTTCCCAGAGTCCTGACTCTCCTGACTCGCTCAGAAGAGGTCGCTCCCCCACGCTCCCAAGGCTTGGTGATCTGAGATACCTGAGCGCTCTGAAGCAGATTTGCGGTATCGTAGCGCCTGCCAGCTGACTCTGACCACCGCATCTGCGCTCCGCTCGCTCTGCTGCCTCTCATTGCGCTATTTCACCCCCGCATTGCTGCCGCTGCCTGCTTTGTGCAATTTGCATATGTAGCGCTGCTTATTTCAATCTGCGCATTGTCCTGTTATCATTGTTTTATTTTCAAGTATTTCTGCTCGATTGTGCCTCTGATTGTGCCCCAGTCTCGCCCAGTTTCGCTTTCGAACTGGTGCAGCCATTTTGTTGTTGTTGTGCTTCTCAGCCCGTAGCTCCACCCCGCTCCTGCCTCCCAGCTGACCCTCCCTCGCCCCTCCCCCTCCACTATCCACATATGACTGATGCCCCCGCACGCAGCGTTCACGCGCAGCGGTCGCGCCCCTTGCGCGCCGAAGGTGCGCCAAAGATAAGCCTGTCTACGCCCGTCCACGCCTGGACCGCGCTCAGTACCAGACCCGCTGGTCCCCGCAAAAACCTCTCCACCCGCATAACATATGACGCCGATTCCCTCCTTGCCCTCAACCCCGGTCGCAAACCACAATGCTGCAAGGCTGTCCCTGGACACACCCACGGACCCTTCGCCTGCCACTCCTGCAAATTCGCCTGCGTCAGGACCCAGATCCACCCTCAAGAACATCACCCGCAAACACCCCCAACTGATCCGAGCCACCAAGAAATCGGCATTCAAGGATCGACTCGACAACAACGCCCACAACAGTAAGGAATTATTCAACATCGTCAAAGAATTTACCAACCCCACCGCCGGCACCAACGACATCACTCCCTCTCAAATCCTCTGTGACTCTCTATCCTCCTTCTTCCACAACAAAATCGTCGACATACATAACAGCTTTGAAAACCAATCCGAAGAACAGTCCACTCCACCCACCCCCGAACCAAATCAGCACTCTAATGAACTTGGCGCCTGGAACCCAATCACTACTGAAGACACCATCCGCCTGATGAACTCCATCAACTCTGGATCACCTACCGACCCATGTCCCCACCACATTTTCAACAAAGCAGGGTCCATCTTCGCACCCCATGTCCGCGATGTCATCAACTGCTCCTTCGATTCCGCCACCTTCCCGGAAAGCTGGAAACATGCCAAACTCAGCGCACTTCTGGAGAAACCCACAGCAGACCCCTCAGAACTCAAGAACTACCGCCCCATCTCACTCCTCTCATTCCCTGCCAAAGTAATTGAGAAAGCCGTCAACAGTCAGCTCGCCGCCTTCCTTGAATCCAACAATTCCCTCGACCCCTCACAGTCCGGCTTCCGAGCCAAACACAGCACCAAAACTGCCCACATCGCAGCTACAGACGACATCAGAACACTACTGGACAACGGAGAGACAGTCGCCCTCATCTTACTCGACCTCTCCGCCGCCTTCGACACAGTCTGTCATAGCACCCTCATACAACGCCTCAACAACGTCGGAATACAAGGAAAAGCTCTTGATTGGATCATCTCATTCCTCATCGGGAGAACCCAAAGAGTCCGCCTCCCCCCATTCAAATCAGAGGCCACCGAAGTCATCTGCGGCGTACCACAAGGATCATCACTCAGTCCCACCCTCTTCAACGTCTACATGAGTCCCCTCGCTTCCATCGCAAGACAACACAACCTCAACATCATTTCCTACGCAGACGACACCCAGCTGATCCTCTCCCTTACCAAAGACCCAAACACCGCCAAAACCAATCTACACGAAGGAATGAAAGAAGTAGCCGAATGGATGAAGAACTGCCGCTTAAATCTGAATTCAGACAAAACGGAAGTTCTCATCCTAGGATCATCCCCCTCTCCTGGGACGACTCATGGTGGCCACTGGCCCTAGGTACAGCACCCATACCTACAGTTTACGCACGTAACCTGGGATTAATCCTGGACTCCTCCCTCTCGATGGCCAGACAAGTCAACACCGTCTCATCTTCATGCTTCAACATCCTACGCATGCTCAAAAAAATCTTCCGTTGGATCCCCACCAAAACAAGAAAAACAGTCACCCACGCACTGGTCACTAGCCGACTGGACTACGGAAATACCCTTTACGCCGGAACCACTACCAAACTACAGAAAAAACTCCAACACATCCAAAACGCCTCAGCCAGACTCATACTGGACATCCCCCGTCAAGCTCACATGTCCGGTCACCTGAAAGACCTTCATTGGCTCCCCATCAACAAGAGAATAACGTTCCGTCTCCTCACCCACGCACACAAGGCCCTCTACGACCTAGGACCCGAATGCCTCAACACAAGACTGTCCTTCTACACACCCACCCGCCAACTACGATCATCCAATCAAGCCCTCGCCGCAATTCAGCGCATCCACAAATCCACCATGGGAGGAAGATCCTTCTCCTACTTAGCGGCCAAGACCTGAAACTCTCTCCCCACTCACCTCCGCCTTACACAGAACCACCTCTCCTTCAGAAAACAACTAAAAACCTGGCTTTTCGATAAATAATTCACCTCCCTCCCTCAAGCGCCTTGAGACCCTCTGGGTGAGTAGCGCGCTATATAAAACAGTCCTACAAACATTACATTAGGTGATTACTCAATGCCTTCGCTTTCTGTGACAGACTGGTGCAGCTGCAGCAGTGCTCTTGGAAGATATGGAGAAGGTGTGCAACTCAGTAGGTTGGTCCTACCTTTTCTCTCTTTACTGCCGCCTCAACTTTGGCAAGGTTTGCTAGCTTATGTGCGCCTCCAGTATCACTGCCTGCATCCATGAGGGCCTCATAACAGTACATTTTGCCATCCATAGGGACATAGCGCAAGACTGCCCATTATCCCCATTCCTTTTCGCCACTGAACTCTTGACTCAATGGTTCAACATTGATGCACAGTTACAAGAGTTTGAATGGGGACCCGGGTTGTCGGTAGAACAGCCCGCTATGCCGATGACGTCTTGATATTTTTGACGGACCCTGAGAGATCAGACCCAAGAGCGCTGCAAATGTTTCGAACCTTTTGAGAAACGTCAGTCTTTTTTATTAATTTACCCAATTCCTTGGTGTTCACAATTCCCAACCACCTCCGGACTTAGGGTGGGCATCTGAGTTGGCAGTTTTCACGCAGAGATTTTGCTTCTCCAGAGTGTGCATCACTGTGCACAAACACATGACATGGGCACGCAAAATCCAACCACCAATCAAGTCACTAACTTCAGACCAGAAGACATGGTCTGCGCTCCATCTGCTCCCCATGCGTAAATGTGCCATATTTCTAATGGTGTCCCTCCCCTGATTCTTGTACCAATTACAGAATCATCCCCAAGGCCTACCACAATCCTTCATTCACAAAATACACTCTATGCTCTGTAGTTTCTGACAGAACCATGGACTCCTATATATGTCTCACACAAAAGGCTGTAAATACATGTATGAAGGTGACATTGCAGCAGCTGATATTGAAGCCTCTTGAATATAAACGGATGGTGGTACGAGACTGAAGTGGATCCCACACTGCGAAATTGACACTCCAGGGGACACCCATTCGACACCTTTACGGAGGCAAGATGTGATCATCGCTTCCTCCTTGCAATGAAAGTAGTGATCACACTGTGGACAGCTACCTTGAAACTCATGAGATGGGGGTGGCTCACAGAGCAGAAACCGCCATGGGAGGGCTCCAAGTTTTCGCAAGTGCCCACACTTGAGGGACTCCACAGGTGGGACAATAGGCATCTCCAACCTCGAGGAGTTAATAGAAGACACAATCCTTAATTCCTAACAAACATTACCGAACAAATATGACCTGCACCATAGCCAATTCTACCACTATCTACAGGGACAACATGCGTGAATGCCCTACATCGCAGGACTAGAGGACCTCCCAGAATACAATCCCGAAATTACTTCTTGAAAAACCGGGGGGCGCACAAAGTGGCAGAGATAAACTGCTAACTCATACATCACATGCCAGACACCTTTGTGGTGCAACATTCTGCATGGGACTGTGACATAGGTACCCTCACAGATGAGGAATGAGCAGAGGTGACAGTATCCAGCAATTGCCACACATCTCTGCTTCATACAGCTTAAATATATCCATAGAACATACCTCACGAGACAAAGACTGAAGAATGGGTGTAGTGTCCTTCCCCTACTGCCTCCAATGCATGGCTCAAGAGGGCGACCTCATACATATTAAATGGACCTGCAGCAAATTGGAACCAAACTGGTGACAGATGAGCTGTTTGGGTGGGGTATTAGAGAGATCTATCCCCCAAATCCAAAATTGGTCCTCTTACATATTACTACAGACCTTAATGAAAAACGGTACAGAGTAAACAAACAACGGGGGGGGGGGGGGGGGGGTTGAGAGCACAAGACAGAACATATAACAAAACAGACAAACTTATCTTCTCATACCGAAGTCGCGCCTAAATTAAGCCTGTCTGCGCCCTATTTTGATACTCTCCCTTAGACCTCAGTTTAAACCTTGTCATTATACTTTACATCCCATCAATACTATTATGTACCATGTGCTAGCTGTAGTTTTGTGCATAATAAGAGAAAACATCTGGAAAGGCCGCTTGCAGCCACTAAGGTCTGTAGGAGCACTGTCGCGTTGAAAGAGCTGACTTTTCTCATTAATGCCAGGTTAATCTGCAAGAATAACATCGCTTTTCAGGATTTTATCTCGCAAAGGAACGCTTCCTTGGTTTTTATTACTGAGACCTGGGCATCGGATTCCTCTGGCCCCGATCTAGTTGCTGCCATTCCACCAGGCTATGTCCTGTCTAGAATGGATAGAACCGGGCGCGGAGGGGGTGGTCTAGGCATACTGCATAAGACCTAGCTCACTTGCCGGAGGGATTTTATATCTATCCCCACTGACCCTTATGAAGCAGCATATTTTTCTATCAACCTTACTGCTACTGCATCCTTTTCTGGCATTTTGTGCTATTGGCCTCCGGGTCCCAGACCCTCCTTCTCCCCAGGCCTTACTGAATCTTTTTGAACCTTTTCTGGATAGACCTAACTTCACCTTGCTGGGCGATTTTAATTTTCATTTTCATTTAGAAAATGATAGCTCTAGCGACACTATTTCCTTGGTGGACTCCCTGGCCGCTTGTGGCCTCACTCAGCTTGTGGCCGGTCCTACCCATTTGGCCGGCCACACTCTCGATGGCATCTTCTCTAATGATATTAGACTCCAAATTAAACCCCCCATCCCTCTGTCCTGGTCTGATCACTTGGCAGTACCTTTTGAATTGAATATCCTCCATCCCTCTTCATTCCTCTCGGATATTAAGAAAGGGGTTACTAGGCGTAACTTTAAACAGATTAATAATGGGGCGTGGCCAAGATGGCGGCGTGAGCAGACGTGCCTTGCCGAGCTCCCGCCGCCGGCCGCCGAATTAAGCATACTGCCAGCACTTACCCGACCGAAACTGACCCTCAATGACCACCCGACGCCAGTGAAGCAGCGGCGGCGACTTTTGGGCCGGTTTGGTGTCCGGTGACAGCCTGATCCCCTTTGAGTCTGACCGCGAGAGCGACGGCGCCTGAGGCCTAGCGCGCTCCCGAGCCCTGGTTGGAGACGAGAGCGAGGCCGAGGTGGGTGGAGCCACGGAGCCGCCCGGAGTCGCCCAGGATCGGCGGTAGCAGGTCCGGCCCGCGCGGAGCTGCGCGAGGCTTCTCACAGCAGATTGTGGGGGCTTCTGCGGACCTGCTGCGCATACAGGGAGGCAGAGCGGCCTTTGCCCGGATTGCCACCAGTCTTCGCCCAAGGACCCGGCAGCGGCGCCTGGAGCACTCGCGAGGCGCACGGAGGTGAGGCCCCGGAGCTGACGCGTATCCCCGGCTCGAGGCGGACCCGTAGCAGCGGAGCGGAGGTACCGGGGGAGGTAGGACAGTAGCAGCGGCCCCTCCCCCCCTCCGCGGAGCTCCCGCTTCCCGCCTGACCCAGCTGGGGTGGAGCGACCCGCACCAGGGGACCGCAAGCTTGGGCGGCCTGACCTCTACACACTGCTGCCATTATCACCGCGCGCTTCGCGCCGCGCCGCGGAGGCTCTGTGAGGCGCCGGGAGACCACCGAGTTGGACGGAAGAGCCCGGGGGAGGAGAGTGCGGAGCGGGGGAGGTCAGGCGTCCCCCCCCTCCCAGCGGGCCTGCCCCTGCGGGATTGCCCCCATCTGGACTGAACCTACAGGCCTCGTCCCTTGGCGTGGCGCCCTGCCTGTTGTAGCGGAGTGAACCCCAGGGACACCAACACCGGCGGCCACGCGCTCCCGCAGCGGCCCCCACAGAGGTGAAGTGGGCCCCCTGGACGTGGGGAGGCCCAGCGAACTTGCTGCGCTCTTGGCCCTGGAGGAGGCAGGGCGGAACGCTGCAGACGCCATCTTGGCGGCTCCCTGGCCGGCGTTTCCCGCCTCGCCGTTGGACCCGGAGTCCCTACGCCTTTCCTGCGACCCTACCGCGCCCTGCGACGCTACACTGCCCGCCTAGATTTTGGGGACCGCGGAGGAACCGCCTCCACAACACTAGTCGCCCGGACCCGGGTCGGCGCCCAGAAGGCCTGGGACTCGCTTCGCAGCCGGCGGAGGGGCGAGCCTGAGGGCCCTGAGGCGAGATGTCCGGCGGGAGGCCCAGAAAAGACCGTACCATCAAGGACCTTTTCACCCCCCCCACCACGGGGAAGCGGAACGGCCCCGCGGGCTCTATCCCCCGGGTGGACACAGACAAGAAAGGGGTGGCCTCAGCGCCCCCCGAAGAAGCAGACCCCGAAGCTCCAGTCACGCGGTCCTTCTTGGAGTCCCTGTTCTCTAGCCTGTGAGAGGACATCCATGCCCTACAGAAGGAACTCCAGGATGAGATCAAGGAGGTCCGCCGTGACACCGATGCCATAGGGGAGAGAGTAGCAGACCTGGAAACCAAGAGCGACACACGGGACGCCGAAATAGAGGCCCTATGACAGGAACTGGCCCGCATCCACGACCAGCAGGTGGACCTCCAGACACACGCCGAGGACTTGGAAAACCGCTCCCGGCGGCATAATATTCGGATCAGAGGAGTGAAATTGTCCCCGGACACAGAGGACCTCTTCCGGTTTACACAGGGTCTCTTCAACCACATCTTGGGCCGTCAGGCGGACGCCCCCCTGCACCTGGACAGGGCCCACCGGACGGGCCCGCCGAGGGCCAACGCGACAAACCCGCCGGACATCCTGGTGTGCGTGCAAGACTACAGGACAAAGGAGGAAATCCTGAACAAGGCTCGCCACATGGAGAAGATCACCTTCGGCGGGCACTCCCCGGTGCTTTACCAAGACCTGGCTGCACTCACTCTGGAGAAGAGGCGCACCTTCCGGCCGGTAACGGCGGAGCTGAGACAGCGCAACATTTCCTACAGCTGGGGGCACCCCTTCCGACTGGTGTTTCGGCTAGGCAATGTCCTCCACCAGCCGCGCACTCTTCGAGACGCCTGCCAGGTGCTGGGAATGGATGTACCGAGAGCTGATGACGAGTCACCGGGGGACAAATCGACTAATGAGGCGGGCCCAGGCCGCTGGCAGCAACAGCGGCGCAGACGCAGGCCGCGACGCCCGGCGGACACGGAGATGGCGGAGGTCGGCGGTGGAGACGGTGGCACAGGGCCTGGCGCCTGCGAACAATGGCTGACCGATGGGGGAGCAACGCACTGGTGTTGCAGGAGTTAGTCGGTTCGGGCTACGCTAGCCCGGCGGCGGGGGCGCGTGCTACGCGCTCCTTGGCCTTCCCTGATGATGACACTGACTTTTCACCGGCGTTGGTGCACTCTGAGTGAGCGGACCTGCTTGCGACGTCGCCACTGCTCCCATTCTACGGACTTACCTTACCACGGGTCCAGCGGCCATGGGACTGGACCTGGGACAATGATAGACCATGTTTCTTTGCCTGTTGGGGAAAGGGGTTGGGGGGGGTTACGGGTGGGGGGTGTTGAACGGGGGGAGTTTGCACTAAAGATGGGGGGGGTTCGGGCGGGACGGTTGCTCCGGTTGGGGGGGCAGTTTGGGTTGGGGGGGTCTTGGGGAGAGAGGGGGGAGGGGCGGGAGGGTTCTCCTTGTCCAGAGGCTTCGGTCGCCAAGAGGTGCTTTGCCGCGACCCCTAGCGCAGTGACTTTCGCGACCCGCGGGCCCACAGTCCCGGCCGCCGGGCAGGCTTGGCTTTACTTGTACGATCCCTGTTATGCCACGACACCTCATAGTGCTTACGCTTAATGTGCGGGGTCTCAACAGCCCGAACAAACGCAGGGCGATATTATCCTATCTCGAGCGCTCCAAGGCGGATATCTGCCTTCTCCAGGAAACACACCTTGTGCGCAGCGACCAGCATAGACTCAAATCCCGCGCGTTCCCGTGGCAGTTCTTTTCCTCTTCCCCGAAGAAGTCTGCAGGGGTGGCGATCCTAGTGGCTAAGTCCTTTGAGGGGAAAGTCCTCCAAAAAGAGGCCGAAGTTAAAGGGCGGCTCCTACTCTATAGCTTCCTAATCGCGGGCCACACCTTGCTTGTAGGCTCTGTTTATGGCCCGAACGAGGGTCAGGAAAAGTTCCTGCATACAGCTCTAGAGACCGTTACAGCCACCACACACACTCACTTGCTGCTGGGGGGGGACCTCAACATAGTCTTTCATAACACGGCGGATCGCTCGGGTCAGAGATCCGGTCAAGTAGGGGCGCTCACGGCGGCGGGTCACGCACACCTGACGGACCTGGGCCTCATCGACCTTTGGCGGCACACACACCCCCAAACTACCGCCTACACGTATTATTCGGCGGCGCATAAGACATACGCGAGGCTGGACTATTTTCTGGGCTCCTCGCAGCTGGCGCAACAAGTGGAGAGCGTGGAGATACTGCCAGCCTCGCTCTCGGACCACTCCCCGGTGGCAGCGACACTTCGGGTGGGAGCAATGCCAGCTCCACAACGGCACTGGAGGCTGCGGGACGGTCTCTTACAGCTGCCTGACACCCAGGCCCGACTCGCGACGGCGATTACCCGTTTCCTGGAGCACAACGCCAATGATGACACCACCAAAGCGACCCAGTGGGCGGCCCTCAAAGCGGTCCTACGCGGGGAAATCATCTCCATCGCCACGGCCAACAACAAGGAGAGGGAGCTGAAACGTGCCGAGCTCTCCCAGCGCGTGGCGGAATTGGAACAGATGCACCAACGCACAGGGGCAGCCAGAGCATGGCGTCAACTATGCGCTGAGCGGAAAATGCTAGCGGCCTTGGACCAAGATGTGGCGGAATACGCCGCGATGCGCCTCAAACACGTCTACTATACCGGTGGCGACCGCTGCGGGAGACTGCTGGCGAGTAGACTTCGGGCGCAAACCCAGAGGCAACAAGTGCGCTCGCTACGGTTGCCCAATGGCGACCTGGTCACAGAAAACGCAGCGATTGCGACGGCTTTTGGCAATTTCTATGCGGCGCTCTACGACGCGGATCACCTAGATCCTGACACCGGCCCAGCCTATGTGCGGGGTGCGGAACTCCCCACCCTTACCCAAGCCCAAGCGGACTTTCTGGAGCGGCCCATAGGCCTGGAAGAGGTCATCTCGGCCATTGCCCGCCTCAAGGTCGGGAAATCCCCGGGACCCGACGGCTATACCGCGGCATTTTACAAGACCTTTTGCCAGCAGCTTGCCCCCCTCTTGCGCGACCTGTTTAACACGTTTGACACGCCTGGCGCCATACATCCGGACCTGCTGGAGGCGTCGATCTCTGTTATTCCCAAACCCGGTCGTGATCCGGCAGTCTGCGGCTCCTACAGACCCATATCGCTACTGAACGTAGACCTGAAGCTCTACACTGGCATACTAGCGAGCCGCATCGCCCCATATATGCAACAACTGATAGACCCCGACCAAGCGGGCTTTATCCCCCAACGGCAGACCAGCGACAACACCAAGCGGGTGCTGCACCTCATTGAGGCCGGATCGCGCACTAAACCCGGCTGCATGCTGCTCACCATTGATGCGGAGAAGGCCTTCGACAGAGTACACTGGCCATACCTCGACCAGGCCCTCCGTCACTTCGGCTTTGGAGAGAAACTCCGCCACCGCATCTTCAACTGCTACCGCCGGCCCAACGCCGCGGTACGGGTGAACGGTCATACCTCCCCGAGGTTCGACATTGGCAGAGGTACGCGCCAAGGTTGCCCGCTGTCGCCGCTCCTATTCGCATTGTACATGGAGCCGATGGCCCAGAGGGTGCGGCAACATGCTCACATTTCAGGTATTAAATTTGGGGCCGACACGCATAAGATCAGCCTGTACGCCGACGACGTCTTGCTGTCCCTCACTGACCCGATGCGATCCCTGCGTGCTCTCTTTGTGGAGCTACATACCTTCGCCCTGGCCTCGGGCTTCAAGATCAACGAAGCCAAATCTGAGGCTTTGAATGTCTCGCTGAGCCCGGACGTGGTGGCCGAGATTAAATCGGAATTCCAGATCCAATGGTCGGACGCAACCGTCCCGTACCTGGGCGTTCGCCTGGCTCCTACTGTCCGAGACACTGCGCGGGCCAATTACGAGGCCCTCACCCGCAAACTCCGGGAGCAGCTCCGGCGCTGGAAACCACTCACGCTGTCGTGGTTAGGAAGAATTGCCGCAGTCAAAATGACACTGCTGCCGCAGATTCTGTACCTGTTCCAGACGCTCCCCCTGAACCCCCCGACGGGTTGGCTCCAACAAACGCAATCGGAACTGTCACGGTTCATCTGGAACGGCCGGCGACCCAGGTTCAAGCATACTCTCGCCACCCTACCCCCCGCGAACGGAGGGGTCGGTGTGCCAGACCTTACACTGTACTTCCAGGCGGCACAGTTGCGCACCTTTGTGGAATGGTTCCAGCTGGAGTCCGGTAAGCACTGGCTCTTCCTGGACCAGGCAGTGGCCGGCCGTACCCTCCAAGGCGTGCCCTTCCTCCCACGTCGACACCGTCCCCCTAACCTGTACGCCTCTGAAATCACCAGCACCGCCCTGCGAGTGTGGGATAGAGTGGCCGTGGCCAAGGGGCTGACCACCTTCCCCTCACCCATGACTCCTATCTTTGAGAATCCAGACTTCACACCGGGTTTGGACACCGGCACGTTCACGACGTGGCGGACGACACCCTGCCGCGCGGCAGGACACATGTTCGATATCAAGGGCATTCTGCCGTTCCAGCAGGTCAAGGCGGATTACGGCGTGGCCGAATCAGAACGCTTGCAGTACCTGCAGGTGCGCCACTGGGTGCTCCATCCCTCGGTCCAGCCCGGAGCCCAACGGCACCTCACGCCTTATGAACGATGGCTGTTGACACGCACCTCGGATAAGAAGTTGATATCGGACCTCTATCAGCAGCTGCTACTCACACAGGCACACACATACAATGCGGGCCAGGTCCGGTGGGAGAGAGATTTGGGGAGGCAGCTCACTAGGAAGGAATGGGAGGGGGTGTACCATAGAGCCAGACACTCGGCGCACCACACTGGCCTTACCGAGACATTCACGAAGGTAGCAACATACTGGTACCACACCCCTGAGAGACTACACCACTGGGATGCCCGAATCAGTGACAGATGCTGGAGGGGATGTGGGGAACTAGGGACACTGGAACATCTGCTTTGGAGCTGTAAGGCGCTGCGCCCCTATTGGGACCCTATCCTGGATCTTATAGATGCACATCTAGACACACAACTGCCGCGCTTCCCAGCGTACATTCTACTAGGCCTCCCAAACGCACTCATGTATCCTCTGAAATCCTGGCGCGGGCGCCTGATCGCGCTTGCACTTGGGGCTGCGGTCCAGAACATTGTGGCGCACTGGAGGGCGACCCAGGCTCCGCAACAGCTGGGGTGGCTTCACCGACTGTGGGCAATCCTGGGAATGGAGAAACTATCGCTGGCAGCATCAGGGAGGGGGGCGGACTTTGCGGAGCTTTGGCGGCCATTCCTCGCCTTGCTTGCCGGGGAGTTTCGGGAGTTGAGCTGTCCACGCTACCTGCGTCTGCTCCGCTTGGCGGAAACACCTCTCCCGGACCCCAAATCACATACCCGTAAGCGCACAGGCCCCACGCGCGTGGCATCCACTGACTGTTGAGGGTGGTTCACGACCTATAGCTAGATTCCGGACATGGACAAGGAGAAGGGAGGGCTGGGGTGGGGTGGGTGGCGGGGTTGTTTACAGTTCTTTGTTTCTCGTGTTTTCTTACAATGCACTAGCACTGACCAGCTTGCACCGTTGTAGCACCTCTTAAGACGCGGCCGGCCCATTGGGTTGTAGGCGGCTTGCTGTGTTAATAAGATGATGTACCCGCTGGCCCTATGTGGGGTATCCGCGGGGGCGCTGATCTCGGCCTCCCTAGAATGGTGGCGGCCCTTGCAGAAGTCGATGAGGTGCATTTTTTGCTCATGCTCAATAAAATATTTAATACATAAACAGATTAATAATGAAACCCTGGCCCCATATTTTTTGGGACTGATTTCTTGTTCTGATACCAACGTAGACTCTGCCGCCACAGCTCTGACTAACTCCATCTCTAGAGCCGTTGACACTCTGGCCCCCGCCAAACTGCACTATTGTGCCCGTAAGAGTCCCTCTATGCCCTGGTTCAATGACCACCTTAGAACACTGAGAAAGGAATGTAGGAAACACGAAAGGAAATGGTCTGCCCACCTAGACTCTATCGGGTAAAATCGGCATAACCTGCTTCTTAAGGCATATAAGACGGCAATAATTGAGGAGAAAAAGGCCCATTATAACAATTTTATGGCTTCACTTAAATCTTCGAGAGAGCTCTTCAAGATTATCGGTTCGCTATCTGCTCCTCCAAACTTGGATCCAATTATAGAATCCCAGGAGCTATGCGATAATATTTCATATTTTTTCCATACTAAAATCTCCGACATCTATTCATCTCTCGTACTCCTCAACTCCGAATTGGACACTAGTATCCCTCTGTCTTCCATCCACAAGCCCGCCATATCGATGGTGAATCCAGGATTTCGCTTTTTGGAGTTTCCCCTTCTTTCCTATGAGGGTCTCAATCAGCTATTAGATAACATCAAGTCAGGCTCTCCCCTTGACTCTTGCCCTCTAAAAATTCTGAAATCATGTAGAGAAGTGATTGTTCCACCCATCCTTGAAGTGATGAACCAGCTATTACTGAGGGAATTTTTCCCTCTGTTTGGTAACTGGAGGTCGTGAAACCGCTCTTGAAAAAGGCCTCTTTCGACCCTGGAGTCCTGAAAAATTTCCGTCCGATATCTTTACTGCTTGCCCCTGCTAAGATACTGGAGGCTCACTTAAATTGCCATCTCACCGCTTTTTTGGAAGAGTCCAACCTCCTAGATATTTCCCAACACGGTTTTCGTAGTGCCCACAGCACAGAATCCGCTCCTACTGTCGTTGCCAACAAGATCCGGTTGGAAGTTGACAGGGGCCATACCTCTCTTTTGGTCCTTCTCGACCTCACGGCGGCCTTCGACACCCTGTCACCCTCGGTCCTGGTTACCAGGCTGGGGGAAATAGGGGTTGGTGGTTCGGCACTTAGGCTTCTGTCTTCCTTCCTCCATCATAGGGAGCAGCGAATTCAGCTGGGGGAATTTCCGTCATCCTCTAGACCTCTGCAATGTGGGGTCCCGCAGGGGTCCGCCTTAAGTCCCCTGTTATTTAATATCTACGTGACCCCCCTGGCCTCAGTTGTAAGATCATTTGGCTTTGAGGTGTTGTCATACGCTGACGACACCCAAATCCTGGTCTCTCTTTCCCAGCCAGTGGCTGAGACTGCCTCCAAGTTTAGAGCATGTATGGAAGGAGTCTCTCAGTGGATGGTTCGAAATTTCTTGAAATTCAATGGAGACAAAACGGAGGTCCTGATAATTGGGGGGAAACAGGACTCATGGTCTAGTGAATGGTGGCCGTCCTCCCTTGGAGACGGTCCAGTCCCCTCTCATTCAGCCAGAAATCTGGGGGTCCTGTTTGATACCTCTCTCTCTTTTGACCTTCAAGTCAGCAGGACTGTATCTACCTGCTGTGGTATCATCAGGATCCTCAGGAAAATGTCACTCTATCTGTCTCCGGCGGCCAGGAAACAAGCAACAGTAGCTCTGGTCTCCTCGAGACTAGACTACTGTAATGCTCCCTATGGAGGTATGAACAAATCTGCGGTTCACCGCCTCCAAATGGTTCAAAACGCGGTGGCCAGGATGGTTTTGGACCTTCCCCGGCTCGCTTCAATATCTCAGGCCCGGAAAGATCTCCACTGGCTTCCTGTCCAGGCTAGAATATCTTTTAAACTTCTCTGTCTTGCCCACGGGGCCTTTTACGGTCTTGGTCCTGTAGGTGTCCGCTCCCTTCTTCAGCCCTACCACCCAACTAGAGTGCTTCGATTAGCTTCTAAAAATCTTCTTACGATTCCGAGATTTGCAAAGGCCAGATGGGGTGGCAGAGCCTTTTCCACCCTGGCACCCAGACTCTGGAACGCCCTTCCTCCAGAACTGGCCTCCCAGCCTCTCACGGGGGAGTTTCGCAAACAACTGAAAACCTGGCTTTTCCGGGACTCTTATTTGTAGACCCTGGTGCCTAAAGACCTTTGTTATCTGTATGTCTGTTCACGTTGTTATGTATGGCGCCTTGATGCCCTTCTGGGCTAAGTTGCGCCCTATAAGACCTATTTCATTCATTCATTCAAGATTACCCATGGCCAAACCAAGACATAGCCCGGAAATGGAAGGGCAGTGACCCTCCGGGGGTATAGGAATGGCACAGAGGGCTAGTTCGGTGAATTCGGCAGTTAGCAGGCCGTATATGAAGTAATTATTTATTTATTTTATAGTTTTATAGACCCTTGAGGGTATCAGAGCGCTTTACAGGATTAAGGGGTGGTATGCAAAGCGTAAGGACGGGAGAGATCAAATCGGGAAAGATAGGGGATACATTATACAGGAAAAGCACACAGTCTAAAGTCCAAGCTACATGTGGGATAAAAATTAAAACAGGTAGATATATTCTACAAGAAGGCACGCTGTCTCAGCTCTTGGGGGGATGCCCAGGAGTGCAGAATAGGTATGATCCGTAGAGGGCGTGGCTAATGCCGAGGTGGAGGGTGGAACATGTCGATGAGGTGATTGTAAAGTATTCATTAGATGAGATATTTTCCCATTAAGAAGGTTTTGTTCTCCTTCTTAAAGTGTGCCAAGGACGGAAGTGTTCTGATGGCAGGTGGGAGAGAGTTCCAAATTCTTGGCGTGCCCCAGAGAAGGCCTGATTGTAGGTTTTTTTCTTCCGGAAGCGTGCTGGTTGCAGCAACAGGTCTTTGGCAGATTGGGAGTTTCTGGCTCCTCCGGATACCACGAGTTTTTGTGCGAGAAATGTAGGGGAATTGGAGTAAAGAGCTTTGTGAGTAATGCAGGCCAGTTTAAATCGGATTCTGGCCTCTAGGGGAAACCGGTTCAGAACTTTGAGGTGGGGAGAGATGTGGTTGAATTTCTTTGCCAGTTAGGAGTCTGGCGGAGGTGTTGAGGCAGGCTTTCAATGGGGCCAGAGAGTTCTTGGGTAGCCCTGCGAGAGTAGACCATTCATATTTTAGCCTGGAAAGGACTAGTGTCTGGGTTTATTTTATTCAAAGTTTTATATAGCGCGAACATGATCTTAGCAGATATCAGAGCGCTTTACAGAAACAAGGGGTAGGGGCAACAGGAGGGTGAATTAAAACACCTATTGGGTACAATACAGTAGTAGATAGTGAATGAGTAGCAAAATAGGGTAGCAAACAAATAAACAAGTAACAATATAATACCAAATAAACGATCAGGTGCCAGTAATACACAAACGGTGCAAAGTCTTAGATCAGCAGTAATAGAGTTCATGTGAACTTGGCCATAAGGATGGCTTTGACCTCCTTCTTAAAAAAATGTAGAGGAGGAGATAAGTCTTGTTTCTGGAGGGAGTGCATTCCAGATCCTGGGTGCCATTCCTGAGAAGGAGAGTTTGTATGTTTTTTCCTTCCGGAATCTTTGAAGTTTCAGTAGGAGCTTTTTAGTGCTTCTATTGGATCTCGCGCCACCAGATATAGTCAGCTTTTGAGTGAGGTAGTTGGGAGACTTGTGGTGTACGGCCGAGTGTGTCATACAAGCAATTTTCAGCTGTATTCTGGCTTCAACAGGCAGCCAGTTCAGAGATCTCAAGTCAGGGGATATATGCGAATGTTTGCTAGAACCAGTAATGAGCCTTGCGGCAGCGTTCAGGGAGGCTCTTAGGGGAGCGATTGTTGAAAGGGGGAGTCCGCTGAGGGCCACGATTCCGTAGTCTATGCGAGGGATGACTAGGGCTTGTACAGCAGTTTGGAAGTCCTTAGCTGGGAGGAAGGGTTTAAGTTTCCTCAGTGTGTTAATTTGGAAATTAGCTCCTTTAGTTGCTTTGCTAATGTGCTGCTGCATATTGAGGTTGGCGTCAAGTGTGATGCCTAAGGATTTCGCGGATTCCACAATAGTGGGTTGGACATTAAGGGCAGTTAGATGATTGAGCCAGGTTTGGGTGATGGCGATTTTCTCAGGAGGTGAAATCAGAAGGAACTCAGTTTTCTGAGCATTTAGTTTGAGGTGATTATCGGCCAACCATGATTGGGTGTTATTGAGTATGGAATTCAGAGTTCTGATGTCTTGCGGGGATTGTAGTTTGAGGTACAGTTGAGTGTCATCGGCGTACATATGGAAGTGTACATTAGATGCTTGCAGCACTGTGGTGAGAGGTTCCATGACGAGTTTGAACAGTGTGGGGGATAGGGAAGATCCTTGTGGGACACCTAGAGTTGCAGGTACAGCTGAGGACAGTACATTGTTGATCTTGATCTTCTGAGACCGGTTATGTAGGAATGAAGTGAACCATTTGAGAACAGTCCCGGATACACCCATTCTGGTATATAACAACTCCAGTAGGTTCTCATGTTTGACAGTATCAAAGGCTGAGGAGAGATCAAGAAGGATGAGGAGGCAGGAATCATTGCGATCAAGGATTTGGAGGGCGTCATCAATTATGTGCGTCATAGCTGTTTCCGTGCTGTGTTTCGCTCGGAAGCCTGATTTATGAGGGTTGAGGAGGTCAAACTGATCAATGTGTTTTGCCAGTTGGAGTTGTACGCATTTCTCCAGCAGCTTGGCCAATGTGAGGATATTAGTGATAGGGCGGTAATTGTGTAGGTCAGCTGTAGGTTTCTTGAGTATAGGCGTGACTTGCCCTACCTTGAGGGAGTCTGGGATGAGTCCTTGCTGAAGGGAGCTGTTAATGATTTTAGTCCAGAGTGGGAGGAGGAGGGGGGGGGGTGAAGTCTTTTACTGCATTGGCAGGTAGGGGGTCTATGAAGTGATTAGAGGGCTTCAAGGTGCCGAGCAGTTTGTGAATTGTTTCTTCAGAGTAGGTGTCAAAGGATGACCAAGATGCGTTGAGTGGTGGTCATGCTGATGTGGCTGGAGTATCGGCTTGCATCAATGAGGAGATCACATCGTAAGTTATCGATCTTGAGTTTAAAGAAAGCAGAGAAGTCTTCACAGTGTGGAATATCGCTTGCTGTAGTGTTTGCTTGTAAGGGTTGCATCTTGGTTTGAGTTTTGACTAGTTCGAACAGTTTTCTCGGTCGTTTTTTTGCTTGGTCCAGCTGGTGGCTAAAAAAGTCAGATTTTGAGCGCTTGATTTTCCTGAAGTAGGCATTTCTCTTGTTCTTCAGCGTTTTAAGGTGCAGTGCTGAGGGGTCAGATCTCCAGGTGCGCTCAGCCATTCTCATAGCGCGCCTGTCTTCATTGAGTCTACCATCATACCAGGGGTTCGAGTTCTTGGTGGAGACTCTCTTCAGTTGCAGGGGGGCGGCTTCATTGATTATTGAGTTCATAGAATCAAGGTAGAGGTCGGTCAATGATTGAACATCGGAGGCGCCCGACGGGGGAAGGAGGAGACTGCAGGTGTGGGGAGGCAAAGAGTTAGGGTTAAGATTCTTCATGTCCCTTTTCCAAATCTTGGATTTGGTGGGTTGAGCTGGGTTAAGTTTAACTTTTTCATTGATGAAGAAAGTGATAATATGGTGGTCCGACCAATCACAAGGTTGGATCTCCCCCAGTTGGGTAGTGTCCTCTTTGGCGATGATAAGGTCTAGGATCGAGCCTTTGTCGTGTGTCGGGCTGTTGCAGATTTGGACGAGGTCAAGCGCATTAAGGAACGTTTTGAGACTATTCACCACTGCATCTTTCTGATCGTTCCAGTGGAGATTGAAGTCACCCAGGTAGATTTGAGTGGTCTGCCGACCAGCGTTGGATGAGATCGTGTCCATGAGTTGTTGGGTGAAGGAGAGGTTGTCCCGGGGCGGGTGGTAGAAGACATGTAGAGAGCATACAAGTTTGCCCTCGCTAGAGATATCAAGGCAGAAGTGTTCACAGGAAGTGAGGGAGGGGGAGGTGACTTTGGTAACCGTGAGGTTGCTCCCAAAAATGCATGCGATTCCCCCGCCCGTCTTGCCGGACCTGTCGAGTCTGATGATGTGGTAGTTGAGGGAGACTAGTATGTCCATTATAGGTGTAGAACTTTCAGTTAGCCACGTTTCAGTCAGTATGGCTAGGTCAAGATCCATTGATGTGATGAGATCCGCGATGTCGGAGGAGTGTCTCGGGGCCGATCTGCAGTTGAGTAGGATGCATTTGAGTCTGGGGGTGAGGAGGGTGGACGAGTGTTCTAGAGAGAGGGGAATTTTTCTGAGATTATTGGGAACGGAACTTCTGTTGCTCAGAGTGGGGGGCCTAAGGGGATTTGTGTGAATTGTGGGTATGGGGTGGTGTGCGGCGTTTGTGTGCCTTAAGGGACCTGGGACATATGAGCTGAGGAGGGTGTATAAGTCTTGGTCCGAAAGGGTGTTGGGGGCGCGACGGGGCGGTAGATCTGATTGCGAGCGGGGATAGAGGGCCAGTGCAGGGAGTATTGATTGAGAGTGTTTGTGGGGCGGGTGGGCGACTTTTTGGAAGAGCAGGAGGTGGTAGGTAGGGGGTGTCTGGGGTGTGTGATTAGAAGTTCTTTGATGGTGTGGAGATCATCTTTGACTTGTAGGAGGGTGGATATAATCATGTCCAGAGTTGGAATGGGGATGGAGTTGGGGATGAGAGCCGTGGGCGATTGGTTGACCAGGGAGCTGGAGCTGGAAAGGGAATTGGGGAGGGAAATGCTAGCGTAAGTGCAGGGCTCTGCGTTAGTAGTAAGTGGGGTGACATTCGGTGGGTGGGACAGGTTGTGGGTGAGGGGTGTGGATGAGGTAGGGGGGAGGTTGGAGTTATAGGTGAGGACGCTGGTGAGAGGCAGCGCATGTGGGTTAAAGGAGGAATGTAGGCTGGAGACAGCGGGGGTACGAGGAAGGTACTGGGGGCTGAGAGTGGGGGGAGAGCGGAAGGGGGGTTAAGGTGAGGGAGGTGGTATGTTCTGTGAGTCTAGTTGGGAGGGTGGGGTAGTGGGGAGAGAGAATGGGGGGGGAGATAGGGTGGGAGATGGATCTGCCGAGGGGCGGAGGGGATAAGTTCAAAGCGGTGGTGGGCGGGGGCGATAAGATCAGGGCGGTGGTGGTGGTGGGTTCTGCAAGACTCGTAGGAGGTGTGAAGTGGGGGGTAAGGGGGGGAATGAAGGATATCAGAGGGGGAGTGATCTTCGCCAGTGCGTGAGGGGTGAGGGCAGGTTACGACGGGTGGGTGAATGATTACAGTGCTGTGGGGATGGGAGAGATGGGAGTCGTTCAGCTGTTGTGATAGTTTGGCACGTTAGATTGAAGATTGGAAGTGGGGGGTGTTGTGAGGTCGGGGGTGTTGTGAGGTCTGAGGTGTTAGGAATGGAGGTCCGCCGGTTGGAGATGTGTTCCCTGAAGGTGGGGAACAGGTTGTCGAGTAGGTCAAGGTTCCTATCAGTGGATTGGAATAGGATGGTCCCGTTGTTGTAGATGGTGATGGTGGCTCTGCCTGGGAAAACTTGGGAAGGTGTGACAGAAAGCGTTAGGCCATGAGCAGATTTTCTGGTGGATGAGATAGTGAGAATGGAGAGTAACGCTTTTCTCCACTGTGCTCTACATAGAGTGAAGAGAATGATATCGGTGCTCGTGGCTCCATTGGTAAGTGAATAGTAGGTGTCCACAAACGGTGTTTCAGGGTGGGTCTTCAGGAAGTTGTGTTTGAAGCGTTTGGCGTTTTTTTTGGTGAGCTCGGGAGGGTAGTTAATTTTGTATGTGTGCTTGCCCATGCATTCCATGGTGGAAGAGGTGTAGGTAGACGAGGGGGGTGGTGTGCGTGGGTGAGTGAGAGAAGTTACTGGGCTATAAAAATGTGAAGAAAGAAGAATTAAGGCTAGCCTTAGATATGAGCAGTAGGTGAGGATGACTAGTCTAAGATGGCCGCCAAAGTGGAGGAATAGTCAAAGATGGACGCCATCATAACAAATAGAGGGAGAAGAGTAGTAGTCCTTTGTCTATTGTTGCAGTGATTACAGAGTTTAGTTTCCCTTTCTACTCAGGGTAGGTCGAATTAGTCCAACTTCCATGTTGCTTGAAAGGGGCGGAGAGAGTTCAGCTTCTAAACTTCTAGATGGTGAGGAGAGAGGCTTATCTCTGTTTTGCTGATCCCTGACCGCGTTGGTATGTAGCCTCATGGTCATCTGGTGGGCAGAGGGGCGATTTATGGCTCCAGTTTATGGCCCCAGCCATATTGGCCAATGGAGAGTGAAGAGACCGCAAAGCCCGCGAAAATACAAAGCATACAGTGCATTCCGGGCATAAAGTGAAAAACCGGCATGAGTATATAAAGAAATAGTTTTGCGTTCAGTTACCTTCCGAGTCGTCAGGCTGCACTAACGCTGCTCAAGTCAGGCGGTGATTGCAGGCAGGCAGGGCACCTCCGCAGTGGGTTCCGTCGTCCGTCAGGAGCCTCCCAGGCGTCCACAACAGTGATCCGGGCTCAGGTTCCTGCCCCCCCCCCCCAAAGTCCGGTGCAGGCGATGGTGATATCAGGCGGGTCGGACACCTCCGGTGGCACGCAGCGGCTCAACTCCAACCGTCCTGGGCTCCGCCGATGCTCCGCTGAAGGCTGCAGGGGTCCCAGCCGTCAATGCTTCAGGTACGTGTTTTACATCGATATTCCAGTTTGAAGGTCGAACACATGGAGGAAGGGTTTTAGGTTTCTTAGGTAACTCAGGAGGAATCTAGCCATTTTGGCCATCAAGTTTATATGGCCATGCATGTTCAGGCTACCGTCAAGTGTTATTCCAAGGGATTTCGCCAAGTCAACAATGGTAGGAGGACAGTTTAGTGCTGTGATGGTCTTGATCCATTCCTGCATGTCTGGTTGGGTTTGGGTAGGGAGATCAGAAGAAATTCAGTTTTAATTTGTGTTTAAACTGGTTGGCGGTGAGCCAATGGACTGTAAGCTTCAGGGCCTCATTCAGGGAGAAAATGTCCTCGGGGGAAGAGAATTTTATGTAGATCTGTGCATCGTCGGCGTACATGAGGTAGGAGATGTTTGCAGCACGTAGCACCTCGTGAGAGGTTCAAGGTAAAGGTTGAAGAGGGTAGGGGAGAGTGTTGATCCTTGGGGGGACTCCAACCATAACCGGAGAGGGGGTGGATAGGTCACAGTTGATGAGGACTCTCTGTGAGCGGTTTTGGAGGAAAGATCTAAACCATTCAACGACGGTGCCATCCAACCCCATCCTGAGTTTGAGGCGTTCTAGGAGAATTTTGTGGTTAAACGTATCAAAGGCAGAGGAAAGGTCTAGGAGGATTAGGAGACAGGTTTTGCCTAGGTCGAGGGCTTGGAGGGCATCATCCACAAGTGGAGGAGGGTGGTTTCCGTGCTGTGTCCAGATCTGAACCCTGATTGGAAGTCATCTAGCAGGTGAAAGTTGTTGATGTGTAGGCTTAGCTGCTGTTGCACACATTTTTCCAGCACTTTGGCTAGGAGTGGGATGTTGGATATGGGTCTATAGTTTTCAGTGGAGGCAGGGTCCAGTGTGGTTTTTTTGTTTTTAGGATGGGTTAAACTTGGCCAGCCTTAAGCGAATCAGGAATTGAGACCTGTAGGAGGGAGTCGTTGATTATTGAGGTCCAGGAAGGGATGATCACCTGAGAGGCTGCAGCTAGGCAGTTTGAGGGGAGAGGATCATTAAGGTGATTGTTCGGTTTTAAGGAGACAAGAATTCTCGAGCTAGAGTGTTCGTCATAGATTTTAAAGTTGGACCAGTGTGCTAGGTTTTTGGGTGAGGTTTAGGAAATGTGGGTGGTAAGTTGAGAAAGACCTGTCCTTCCATCTACAAAATTAATCAGTCGCCGGAACATGCTTCACTCTTCTGCATTCATTAAGGACATTTCTTGACTTGTTACCTTTCGAAACACAGAAAATCCTAGTTCACACCTGGATTACAGCCAGGCCGGATAACGCTAACGGTTTGTACCTTGGACTTCCCAACTATCTGATCAATCATCTACAGATCATGCAGAAATTGGCAGCCAGCCTATTTATTAAGAAACCGCGATATTGTGGATAGCTCTTCTTCACCATCATCACTGGCCGCCAGTACAAAAGCGTCTCCTGTTTGACACATTGGTTCTGGCACACGGGACTTTGTACAATCCTGGCCCCAAATAATTCACTGACAGGATCCATCACTGGAGTCCACCCAGAACTCTGAGGTCATCTGATGCCAATCTGTTTAATATACCCAGATTCAGGCATGCCACGAGGGGAGGTGGTTTCTCGTTTCTAATGCAAGATGTACATCGTTTTCACTAAAAGCGAATGGCAAAGACTATGGAGTGAACATAGAAGCCATCTAGAAAAGAAGGATTCAGACACTAAAAGTAAACATTGGTCATGATAAATGTGCGCTTGAAGCATCATTAAATACATATAATTTTAAAGAAGACCGAATGGAAGTGTGAAAACCCACTATAATTGTCCGGTGTTATTTTAATCAATACGTTTTCTTAAATAAGAATGCAAAATGATCAAATTGTATTAAAAAATAAGACCGAACACTAATTAGTGTGTGTACATAAGTGTTCAGGGACTGAAGGTGTTTTATGCTTCTTGGGTTGCTTTGCTTGGGCTAAACTGACTTTCCAATATGGCTGCCTTCAACTATTGCTTTGTTTTCCCAAAGGGAGTTCTCTGCCTACTGTAGTCACAAGAAAGAAGTTCTAAGCCAATATCAGCTCTGTACACATAAAACTACGGAAGTGATTCTAACAAGCATTGGTAAAGGTTATAGGCACACATGAGTTTCTGTGCAATATCTAGGCAACCTGCCTCATTCTGTGCCTTTCCCTGTGCTTGTAGACTGATGTTTGATTCCCCAAGGTTGCACTGCTGGTAGGCAGAAAGCAGCAAAGCACAGACATAGGAGGCACAGAAAACCGCAGGTTGCAGAGTTCCAAGTAGTCTGAACATGGGCACATACCAGTGTTTGTAAGCACCTGCACATTAAGGTCAAGCCCACTTGCTTTTCCACATATTGTTTTTTTTCCTGAGTAACTATGCGAACTACCAGGCCAAACAAACTTTTGTGGGACTGTCGAAGTAGCAAGTGCATATGTATGAAAGAAATACATTTCAATATTTTATAAGCTGATAAAGACAATTTTAATGCACAAGCCTCAGAAGTCACATTGCAGCGCTGAGCACAATATGAAACACAAGTAAAATGTGGACTGGCGACAGAACCCAGCGAGTGGTATGCAGGAGCCAATGAGCAGTGGTGTTTCAATGATGAGCCGAAGTCAGGACGCGTCAATAAATTATTTTTATTTGCTTATTGCTCACATATAAACATGGAAGACAAGAAAGCTTCTGATCCCAATGTCCAACCGACTTTCCCTTTTTAAGTTTTTCTCCCTTTAAAGTGCCATTCATAGAGTTCTAAAACATGTAATTTTCAGAAATGTGATACAAAATGAAAGTTCCTTTTAAACTTGTAGGAATTTAGTAAGAATTAGATTGTAGTATCTCTTTAAAAAAGAACAGTAGATAAAAAAAACTCCCGTGTTTAAGTCTGCAGGTTAATGCCTGAGAAGGGGATACTGATGCCCCCAGGGGAACATTATTAATGCCTATGTAAGAGCGAGACAGACGTCAAAATGGGAAAGGGTTTGGCCAAGCAGTGGGTGGGTGAGCCTTGTCAGCTCATCCAACAAACTAAGTGGTGGGAGTTTCAAGGAGCCGAGACTAACTATACGAAAAATCCCCCTTTGGGCACAAGGATGTCCAGTCCAATGCACATGCTGGTAAGACCTATGTCGAAGGTGAAAAGTATTGACCATCCTTAACAAAACCATTAATTCATGAACACATCAATACTGATGTGTACATTAACACTGGAGTATAAAAAGTATCCTGCACCACCTGAATCTGTAGAACGTATAGAGCAATCAACCTTCAAAAACAAACATCTCATTTAGTAAATGCAAAACAAAACACAAAAAACAGAAGATTATAAAAAAATAAGCAGCAGGGAGCAATGTAAACAGATAATTTGAAAGAGTATTAGTGGCTATTGCATGGGTAGACAGTTAAACCCTCTAAACTCTACAAAATACACAGATATATATGGCTTAGTAGCAATAAAAACAACATTATAAATAACATGTATGAATGACACTTAAATATTCTACATACAAAGCATTCATGTAACATAAGAATAAGAGCCTTTTTTTCCCCAAGTCCAATGATTAAGCCATCAATCCTATCTTTGGGTATAGCCGTGCTCTGATGCTCTTATCAGTATCTTGGCTGGATGTTGGCAACCTCCATAAGGTTTCGTTCTGGCGATCATTGCTGGCTTAAGCATTACTGCTGAGGGATGAGGTCTACGTTCCGTTTCTGTCTCTACCAGTTCTGAGAAAACTGAAGCAGCATGTTGCTTGTTAACCTATTGATTGCACATTTAAAACCTAGGTGGCACATGAGGACAAAACAAACAAAAAAAGAATAAGAGCCTCGGAAGAGAAACTCTGCAACACTGAGCAACAATCATCTTGGAGGTGTGTCAACTTTACTGCGGAAGCAACACTTAGAGTCATTAAATCACACATAAGTACTCGGGAGGGCTGTTCCATAAAATGTGAATGTACTTACATCAGGAATTTTTTCTTTGCATCGGTTTTCTAAAATGTTTACTTCACAGGTAAGTGTATTTTATATGTATGTGTATTTATAGAACAGTAGCAGTTGCCACAGTGAAGTTATTGATCAGTCACACTTTCAACTGAAAAGGTATTTTTGATTTGCCTATATTTTTTGAAACTGAACGGCTTTGCATGGAACTTGCCAATCACAGTCAACTAGGCTTTAGCATGGCAAGTTTTGTCTAGATCGGTTTCCCCCGAAAACAAAGTACCATTTAGCTCCGAAAGGAAATGTTCATGAAAGATAGACCAAAAACAAAAAAAGCACAAACCGCTCAAAAGAATTTCATAAACTTGTCATGAATGTAGAACTGTATCCAGAAAGGCTGCTTTATTTGTTGAACAATCATTCAGTAAGGATTGTTGTGTGTGTTTTAAATAAAGGTCCCAGGCAGAGTTTAAGGTATTAACACTTTTGTTAATTTGCTTACAGTACTAACATTTGGCAGATAGTATGTTAATTTGGCTATTGGCATTTAGAGTGTGTATCTATAGAGTGCATTAAAGGAAGGGCAACAAAATGTACATTTGTTAATACATTTAGTAGTGCGTGTTGGATCGGAACTAAATTTGGAAGAAGCTAGGAAGGAATTGTTTCCATTGGTATATGAAGTGTTGTGCCAGCCTATAAAGGGGGAGGGGCATAGTTAAAAATGGGAGGACCAATAAAATGTTCCTATGCTTAAAACTTTGGAGCGGTTTTATCAATTTGAGGCAAGTAGTTCGCAAGTGGTACCCAGAACAGATATATTAAGCTTGATGGAGAACAAGGGTATTGGCAACATTAAAGGGATTGGGGGTGGCGGGTCAAATTATTTTTAGATGTAATCATTTTTTTGCAGAGTTTAATGGATCTACACGACATTAGGCAGGGACTTGCCATGTTGAACCAACTTTTAGCACGTTTAATTTCACGCAGATCCACCTAGGTGGGAAATGGGGAAGTGTTAACTTGCTTATAACATTGGCACTGTTTGATGTACTTGCACAAAATCTAAACGAAGCTTGGAAGGTTTTGTTTTTGATTGGTTTGTTACATTTTGTGGCAACCTTTAACATGAGAGGAAAGTTAATTGCTTATAACTTTAACACTGTTTGATGAATCTGTATCAAATAGGGCAGGCAGTCAGCAAGTAGCACCCAGTGCAGGTATATAAGGTTTTATGCAAATTCAATTGGGGAGGGAGGTAATAGGGGGGGAGTTTGTGAGGGGGCAAGTATTTTTGATTTACTATTAACGTTGCTAAATTTCGTTTAGATCCATTTAATTGATCCAAAGTTATTAGTAAATGTAGGAAGCTGGCTCTTTATGGGATATCCCAAAAAGAGTTATATTGTGCAAAGTACAGCTATTTCCTTTAGCACTCCCAAGGTGCTTTTATAGAGGGAAGTGTTATCAAGCAGCCTTAGGCTTATCAGAGGGGAGTGTTAGACACTCACAAATAGACAAAGTAGCCAATAAATGACACACAACTCAATAAGGAGATCCACACCAATTTATAAAAATAACTTGCATCTTTATATATATATTTTAGGCACCAGCTCAGGTAAGTACTTTTTGCAAGTCCTTTTGCAAGGATGGCTAGTGTATCAGGCTTGAAGGATTTTTAGGCCTCAGGTATGGGTTGCATTTAGGGGGTAGAGATGAGTTTTAGGATTTCAGAATGAACACCATCCACTCCGGATCTCCGTCAGACCCATGCCCACACCACATCTTCAACAAAGCCAGCACCGCCATCGCACCCAATCTGCGGAAAGCCATCAACATCTCCTTCGAGACAGCAACCTTCCCGGAGAGCTGGAAGCATGCCGAGATCAACGCCTTGCTCAAGAAATCCAAGTGGACCCTAAGGACCTCAAGAACTTCCAGCACATCCTGCTCCCATACCGGGCGAAGATCATTGAGAAGACCGTCAACAAACAACTGACCCGCTACCTCGAGGAGAACAGCATCCTGGACCCGTCCCAGTCCGGATTCCGCAGCGACCACAGTACCAAGACTGCCCTCACCGCCGCCACCAATGACATCAGGACCCTGCGAGACAAAGAAGAAACTGCAGCCCTCATCCTCCTGGACCAGTCAGCCGCCTTCGACACGGTCTGCCACCGCACACTACGAACACGCCTCCACAACGCCGGGATCCAAGAGAAGGCCCTGGACTGGACCACCACCTTCCTCTTCGGCAGAACACAGATGGCCCCGAAGCCACAGAGATCTGCGGCGTACCCCAGGGCACATCCCTCAGCCCAACGCTGTTCAACATCTACATGGCACCGCTCACCCACGTCGCCCGACTGCACAACCTCAACATCATCTCCTAAGCCGATGACACCCAGCTGATCCTCTCCCTCACCAAGGACCCCCACACCACCAAAACCAACCTCCACGAAGGAATGAAGGCCGTCGCCGAATGGATGAGGAACAGCCGACTGAAGCTGAACTTGGACAAGACTGAGGTCCTCATCCTCGGATCCACCCATTTGGCCTGGAACGACTCCTGGTGGCCAACCGCACTAGGAACAGCTCCAACACCCACCCACCACGCATGCAACCTAGGGGTCATCCTCAACTCCACCCTCTCCATGAGGAAGCAGGTCAATGCCGTCTCTTCCTCCTGCTTCAACAACCTCCTCATGCTCTGCAAGAGCTACAACTAGATCCCCATCGAAACGAGAAAAGCGGTCACGCAGGCCCTCGTTAGCAGCAGGTTGGACTACGGAAAAGCTGTCTATGCAGGAGCCTCTGCCAAACTCCTGAGACGGCTCCAACGCATCCAGAACACCTCTGCACGCCTGATACTCAACATCCCTCGCCACAGCCACATTACACCCCACCTGAGAGACCTGCACTGGCTCCCCGTCAACAAGAGAATAACCTTCAAGCGCCTCACCCACACACACAAGGCACTCCACACACCGGACCAGCGTACCTCAACAGCCGACTCAGCTTCTACACCCCCACCCGCCAGCTCCCCTCTACCGACCTCGCCCTCGCCATAGTCCCCCGCATCTGAAGAGCGACCTCCGGTGGCAGATCAATCTCCCACCTCACCGCCAAGACCTCGAACATCCTCCCCCATCCACCTACGGCAGACCCCAGACCTGCTGACCTTCAGAGGACTCCTCAAGACCTGGCTTTTCGAGCAGTAGCAGCATTCCCCACCCCCCAGCGCCTTGAGCCCTGTAAGTAGTGCGCTTTACAAGTGCTATGATTGATTGATTGGTTGATTGAATGAGTAGTATATAAGGATAGTGAGGGTTGTTAAGGGTTCAGGGATGGGTTGTAAATAAGAGCAGTAATGTGCCTTTTCAGCCTAAGTGATGGGCAGAGGGTACAAAATATTAATTATTTTTTGGGGTTCAGGGAAATGTTGTGTTTGGGCTAGTAAAAGGTTTTAGGCCTCGGGCATGGGTAGTGAGGGGTTTAATTAAGGAACATTTTGGATTCAGGGACGTAGGGTTGTTCACACTTTAACATGTAAGGGTTGTGTGGGAAGTAATATGTGTTGGTGTTTTTAAATTTTGTTTCAAATAGTAAAATTAAATTTTTTAAATGTAATTAGATGTATAAACAACATTTGACATCTAATAACATTAAGTTAAATTTAAATTGTTAGTGAGCAGTTTCATATGTATGTGTACATAAATATACAAGGGTTTTAATATATAAGTGTAAATAAGGGTACATATAGATTAAAAATGTATATTGTGAATAAATTAAATAATAAGGGTTAAACGTAATACTTGCCTATGAAGTAAAGGACTGCAGATGTAGAGCCATGCGATTTAAAGGTTGCTCCTGATGTAATGACATGCAATGCTAAGCCACTCCAAGTGTAAAAGCTGTAATGTAATGACTCCTAATGTAATCAACTGAGTAGTTTAAACGGAAATTCAATCTTTGACATTATCTGCTGAAGTAAAATCAGAACATGAATGAGATAAACACATTGAGAGATTTATGCGGATTTAGTGTTGGGCGGATGCAATATCCTAATGCACTTATAATAAGGTAGCCAGAGTATGCTTTACGTTTGTGACTCCTAAGTGTACAAACTTCAGTTGTTTTTGGTCCTTTCCTTTAGAAATGTTATTGAAGCCATATTTATTGAAACTAAATTGATTTCCTGAGATATCAGAAGAATGGACAAATGGTAATAGAGGGAGTGAAACTTTGTTATTCCAATATCACCAGCTGATGAAATGATTCACAGTTCAAAGTGCAAACAGTGCTATATACAAAAGTACCAGTAAGAAAGAAGAGATTCACTGCATGTGTGCACCACGCCAGAGCAGCATTCCAGTCGATATGTAATACTCCATCGCACCCAGATAATTTAAACCTTCTACACAGACAGTATGATGTTATTCTAATCTAGTATTGAAAAAAACAGTGTATTCTTCATATGGGAGAGACCACAAAGTTGGGAGGGATAAGTCCTTAAGAGATCTATAGACAGCACAGAGGGTGGAGCCTTCATTAGATCTTTCTCTAATCAACAAAGAGTAAAAAGGATTTAGCAAAATTTGATCAATATGTGACAAGTAAAAGTCATATGGCATAGTCAGTGCCCTTATACTCAAGGGTCTATGTTGCCACTGCATGAATCCCTGAATTCACAGTTAAAAATGGCTGCTGCAGACTAAAATTGGGAAGCACTACTAAAGGACATATCTGGGATTCACAGTAACATTTAAATCCAGAGGTAAACTGTTCCAGTGGCCTCTGCTCCTCGGTCACCCCTTGCATGTTGTCAGAGGTTGTTCCATTATGTTTTCGCAATGTTTCATAACTGCACGATTGATTGTCTTTAGACGATTTCTTCACATCTGTAAAACAGCAAACATAATTCTGGATATCAAATCAAGGAGCGGACTGCTCTAGTGCATCAAATATAAGAAATGAACCCACACACACAGTTGATCTGTAAAGAGGCTTATAATGCACACACTGAACTGTGCTTCTAACTGAGGCTCAAAGATGCATTAACTCACCACAAACTCCCCACAGTAAGACCCCACAAAATCTGTATAACCGAGAATCGGCTATCAACATTCAAGTTGTGGTAAGCTGCACCAACTGAAATAGATTCTTTAAAGCAGAAAGAGGGTAAGATACCTATTTGGACCATCAGAAAAGATCAGTAATTGAAAAATCAGTTTCAGATCCATGTTAACACAGCAGCTTAAAAAACATTTAATAAAATTGGGAGCAGCCTTAGACTAGATGCATCCAGGCTGCCATACTCTAGCCAATGAGGTGACAGCATGCAGTCTACCTTTCTTTCAAGGACTATGCTATAAAAAACACCAAGTCCGACTAACAGAAATTTTGATTTGTTCCAAAAAAAGAGCTTTAGCCATCTCTTAAATGTTCAAGAAATGGAATGCTCTTTCCATCGAAGTGGCAGGTTGTGGAGAGAAGCAAATGCAAAGAAAGTTGGTAATGAAAAATTTTGATTGCGATGAAATTGAGAACTTTATGGATGAATCTAGGAAATGTGAAGATAAACTTTCTTTTGACAAAGCAGAAGTATGGGTATTTACAAGTAGGTGCATGCAATTCACTCAAACTCCTTGTTGATTTGGTGGCTAATACAGGGGTCTTCCATGAAAGAGGAGTGTACTTTGAACCGGTTCAAAAGGAGGCCAACTTAGTGCCGCCTAGGCTTTAGTCAGCTGCCAAGATGGGCGATATCTTTTGTTTAACTGTAGGAATACACCCTTCATAAAGTCCATATGCAGCCTTGATGAGAACTAAGAAGGTTTATCCAGTTTTATGGAGGTATTTGGAAATTGTTGCCAAGTCACTATTATAGAAGCATATGTAAGGCCCAATTTTTTCAATTTCAAAGATATGGTAAAAAGCGGATGTGGCGTCAACAAAGCGGTGTCCCTTAATTGTAGATAAGGATCACAGACAGGTCTCTTTTTCCAGATTCTAAAAGAATTAACGTACGAGTGAACATGTTTAACAATTCCATGTATCAAGGCTGTCACAGCCATACAGGACCCATTATGTTTCATGTGCAATGTTCTCTCTTGATTTTGCACAGTACTTTGGGCACAAAGGAATCATCAGGAAGGGGTACAGGAACTTCTCAATCCAGTAATCTCTTTCGACTGTCCTTCTGCGGTTGTTGATGTCATGTTGGCAGAGAGGCGCTCCCCCCTACAAAACTGGTGTACGCCAGTTGATGGGATATATTTGTGGCATGGTGCAGCACCAGACACACTTGACCCGTTAGAAGCCAAGTTGTCTTAAGTCTTGTTGTTTTTGTCTCTGGTCCAGCAAGGCCACTACTGCATTTTTGTGGTTACCGTATCAGACTTCTCTATCTAGGAACACCCTTCATGATGTTATAGTGGGAATACAATTTTTTATGTGCACCCCTTTGGAGCCTCTATGCAATTGCCCATTAAGGCCATCATTGAAAACTGTCTCATCGCCATGACAACAGCCAGGCATGTAAGCGCGCTGCAGGCTCATTCGGTCAACCCACCATATACAACATTTTTTCCACATAAGTTAGTGTGGAGGACCCAATGTCCTTTGTGACAAAAGTAGTCACTCCATTCTACGTTAGACACACATACCCCTTCAGACATTCTTTGCCCCACCTAACTCCTCCATTGAGGAAACAAGACTATCGTTTGGACACTAACATGGCACTAAGCTTTTATATTGATTGCACCAAAGAACATTGGGTGGATGATCGGCTCACTCTGGGTTTCTGCAGGGCAAAAAAAAAAAGTGCAAAGCAGTGAAAAAGTAGACCATTTCCAGATGAATTGTTCAATGTATAAAGATCTGCTACGTACTAGTGAAGAAGGCTCCATAAGCCTTACGGGATCACCCCACCACAGCTAAAGCTGCTAATACTGCGCTAGCACACAAAGTACCTTTCCTAGACATTTGTGAGCCCGATATGTGTGTGTCGGCACACATCTTTATGAAGCCCTTTTGTCACTATTGTCCGGTCTGTCAAGAAGGATATTTTGCCCGATCGCTCCTGTGGTTCCTTTTGGTCTGAGCCACTTCACAGACCCACCACCTGGATAAGTACTGGTGTGGTATCCAGTTACAAGGTAAATATTCTTTGCTTAGAAGTATCTATCAGATGAACAAGTTACTTACCTTCGGTAATGCTTTTTTTAATAGATTCATCATCTAACTGCAGACTGCTCACCAACCATCCCTCGTCCCCATTCTGTAACAAATGAAAAAGGGTCTTGAGCCTTCCAGAGAAGGATATAACTTTGTTAAAGATGGAGAACTTCACAAGAGCCGGAGGAGTCAGTGCGAGCTTGTAAGAGACACATACGCAGATTTTTAAGATGACCCTGAGAAAGGTAGCATCAGTAGATTTGTGTCTGCTTTTGTGCTGGGTTTGAGGCCTGGGGCTCATTAATCACATTCAGCAGAATGATTGGCGTTGGCAGACAAAGAGCATGGATGAGATCTTGGAGCCATCAAAATATTGTAGTGTTTATTTTGATGCAAAGGAAGCTCAAGGAGAAGCTGATGGTTGCCCAGACTAAGCAATTTGAGAGAGAGACCAGACCAAATTAATTCACATATAAACTTTTTTCAGCCTGGAATGGATCAAATTAAAGGTGTGTAAATGAGAAATAGAGTGATGCAGATGCAAGGTAGTGGAAGAGGGATGATAAACAATGAGGACATGAATGTTGAAATGATGAAGAACACCACTTCTTGTCACTTGTGTGGGAAGTTCAAGCACTGGAAGAGGGAGTGTAGTCAGAATCTAAATAGGATTCAATGGGAGGTTGTTTGACAGATTAGAATAAATTGGATTGTCCCGAATATGCAAAATTCTGAGTAGAATGTGCAGAGTCAGAAATCATTCTGAATCTCGATGCCTTCAACCCCAATGGTGGAGCCAAACACGATAAACTAAATGCTCTATAGTGCAGCGTATCAATATAATCCATTTTACTGAATGATGAGTTGGCTGGGACCAGTTCACAATGACGCTGCCGGAGGGAGAGGAAGATTGTGTATTTGGAGCAGTCCTGGCGGTAGACCAAAGAGGCCCAAATGTTGGCAGAGAAGTCGATGGCTATCCAGTTTTGTTTTTGAATGATACAAGTGCTACCCGTTCTACAGTTCGTTCTGTGGGAGTCCTAAACCTACTCCTTTCAGGAAGAGAAGTCCAATTCATAGAGATTAGCAATAAAACTATTAACCAGGTACCAACAAATGTCCCAGGTGAAACTGGTCAGATGGAGATCAAGCACCCATTTTTTTCACGAGATTCCATTCCTGTGAACTTGTTGCAAGGGGACTTTCTCTGCAAAAATGAATTTTGTGATCTACACAAGATGAGGATTTGGTGTTTAAAATAAACATTTATTTCCAACCATGACAAAAGAATGCCTGCCTCTGGATTTGCAACATAATGTCAAAGATGAGGTGGGAGATATTTCTGGAAAAGAAATTGGACTGATCAAAAGAGCAGAGCCAGTTAAAATAGAAGTCAATGCACAATGGTATACAGTCAACCATTTATGCCAAGCGTTCTTCTCAATTTCTATGCACGAGGAATCTCGATATTTCTCTTTGCGTTTTAAATTCTGAATACAGTTATCGTGTGTTGTAGAATCAATGGTATACTTAAAGCCCTAGGCCTAGAAAGTTTGAAGCTTCCCTGCAATTCAGTATTACTGCAGTACATAGATGACCTTCAGGTCTCATCCAAGACAAAGGAAGCCTGCAGGCTTGATACAGTAGCCATAAAGAATTATCTGGCTGTGAAAGGACGTAAGGTGTCTTCAACTAAAATGTAGTACCGTAAGAAAGACATGATTTGTCTTGGACACCACTCTGAATATGTGAGGAAAGTCTAAAAAGAATGAGTTTCTGCAACTTTGAAAATGAGCCAGGTGACCATCCGGAGGGAGGTTCTGATGTTTCTTGGATTTGTTGGCTACTGTAGTCATTGGATTCCACACGTTACCTTGATTGCAAAACCTTTAGTAAGGTTGACATGTGGGGTCATTCAAGATCCCGTACAATTTGACAAGAACATCCTGATGCATTTGAAGAGCTGAAAGAGTCTGCATGTGCTCACACTCCGGATGCTTTATTACAGTTTAACATTTTATCTATATTGTCATGAAAAAGGCAGATGCGTACTTTAGATTCTGACTCGAAGGCATGGTGATTTAATGTGCTTTGTAAGCCGTAATGGATTCAGTTGTAGTAAGTCTTCCAGGTTGTTTGAGATCGGTTGCAGCTGTTTGTACTACCACTGAACAGAGAGAAGGAATTGTGATGGGTCATACTTTAATTGTTTGTGTTCCACACTCAGTAGGGATCTTGTTGACAAGAACGAGAACTTAGCATCTTGAAAGTAGGAAGTTGACACATGAGCAAGTGATACTTGCAGCTGAAAACATGACGATCAAGAGGTGTAGTACTTTGAATCCAGAAACACTGCTTCCTATTTCAGACAAGATTTGAGAGGGCAGGAAACTTGATGCTGAAATTTAACCTGAACTGGATTGACTGAAGGTGACCGAATTGTGCAGAAAACCTCTGGAAATGGCTGATCTGACAATATTTGTTGATGGTTCCAGTTTGCGAGACCAATATGCAACACTGAGAGCACCCTATGCAGTATGTACCGTTTCAGAGACATCAGAAGCATCTTCTCTGCAAATGTAACTTTAGTACAAGTGGAAGAGTTGGTTGGATGGACAAAAGCTTGTTCCTGGTTGGAAAATGTCAATGTAATGATTCCCACACCAGACAGTATGGTTTTGGAGTTTGATTTAAACGCCAGTCCTTATGGTTTTGGAGTTGTGCAATATTTTGGCCAACTCTGCACCACAAGGGGTTTTAAGACCTCCTATGGGGCCCCAGTAAAGAGTGTTGCTTACATACTGGATTTTTGAAAGCTTTACAGAAGCCAAAGGAGATTGCAGTGGTCAAGTGTGTTGTTCATGAACCTGGTAAAAATCTAGTAACACTTGGAAACACGTACACAAAGCAGGTGGTAAAGTACTGTGCATTACAAGAGGAGACAGTTGTGCAGTAAAGTGAGGATAATGACTCAAGAATAAGTGCAGTGCAAAATGCAGATAAAGTTAACTGTTTATTTATTAATTGAGTGAGCCACAAAATTCCCCAGATTCAGAGAAAAAGATCGGAGAAATTGGTTTACAGGAAACACAGGATTTGTATGTAAATGCTAAAAATAAATGTGTCCTTCCAGATTCGATGCTCTACCAATATGTAAATACTTGCATGGTAAGTCGCATGCAGTAAGAGATAGTCTGATCAGAATATTTAAAAAGTATTTGGAAAATACAAAACTTCAAAATGTTGCGGAGGATGTTTGTGGATGGTGCATGTGGATGGTGCATGGTGTGCCAGTTAAATAATCAAGGAAAAAAAAGACTGTTCCATTCATGAATCATATAGGCAAATCAGAGGGCCCATTTACAAGACTCCAGGAAAAGATGCAGAACTACAAGGCCAAAGGTGCATCTTCGTGATGGTCTGCCGGTTTTGTGAATGGGTTGAGGGTTACCCCACCCAGAGATAAGCCAGCCATACAGTTACCAAATTGTTGTTGAAGGAGGGAGGGAATTCCGCGGTTTGGGTTACTCATTTCTATATTCACTTCAAAAATGAGATTTTGCATATCATCCATACTGTATTCCAGATCAAGCAGAAGTTCCATTATAGTTATAGTCCACAATCTTCTGGTGTTGTTGAATGGGAAAATGGGACGTACACGTGACAGAAAGACAACTTTGTCTCCCATGAAGTTGTCAGGAGAACAATGTGGCTTGCCTATGTTCTGTCAGCTGCACTTATTTCAATAACTGATGATATTGTGCTTGATTGCTGCCTGGCTGATCTGGAGAAATCTGCCTCATCAGGTGAATGTGGCAACTGAAGGAACAAAAGACATTCCCTGCCACAGTTTGAGCATAGGCGATTGCATTGCAGTTCGAAAACGTGTCTAGAAGAGCTGCCTGGAGAAGAAGTGGAACAGCTCCTAACAGGTGATCTTGACGACAGGCATTTTGATGAAAAGTGCAGGAGCGCCGCAGTGGATCCACGCTGCTCACACAAAGGGAGCGAGAGTGGCAGAAGCTGGTAGAGGCAAAACGCCACAGAGAAAAGGGCAGAGTCGAACACAAAGTCAAGCTCAAGTTCATAGTGTGGATCTAGAGGGGGGTGAACACTGATTTTCTCACTCCATTGCTTGTATTGGTACCCGTTTCAGAGTTTCAGGTTAGAGAAAGTAATGATTTAGAACCTGAAGCTTCTGAAGTCCAGTTTCACAACCGGGACTCCAGTTCCGGCAATGCATATTACTCTGTGCTACAGAGCTGTGACAGCAGGACCCAGACAAGAAGCGCACAGTAATAATTTTTTTCATTTCAAAAAGAAAATCCTGAAAAAGGATTCTTTTTTTTAAAGAAAAAATATAATGCTCCCCTCTCCATGGGAGTCTTCTCCCATGGTGGGGGAGCATTATAATAATCTTTCTGTTCCTTAACCCCAGGTTTTACCCGGTGGTAAGGACCAGTAAAAGAATTACTGCATGTCCACCCATCTAAATTGGGCAGGCAGACATGCAGCCATTTCTCAGATGGCCCTTAATCTCCAAGGCCATCGTAGAAGTTGTCACAGTGGAGGCCGAGTAGTCTGTGCCTTGACCAAACTGACCACATTTAAATCGGGAGGGCCTTGGTATTGGCGGCATGTATACTCGGTCTCCGTTGCGATGGAGTATACATACCGCCAATATATAAATCGGGCCCTATGTTCCTTGGACAGTAAAGAGCATCTGATGGACTGCTGCCGAACAGAGAAAAGCTGAAGAAGATATTCCAAGGAAAAGAAGAAGAAATTGCAAGAGAAAACATTGAGCCAGTTGAAAACCTGAGAGACAAACAAACTAATGAACCTATGGCCAAAGGATTACCAAGGAGTTTACCAAATAGAAAGTATGCCTCACCTGAATGGTTGTATACAGCTGCAGTATCTGAAAAAGATGAAGTAGCAGAATTAGAGATTACAAATTAGTAGAGAATCCAGCAAGTACAAGTTTGAGACAAACTGAAAAACTGAAAAAGAGATAGAATCTAAAGTACTGCCTTGAAAAACAAAAAAAGAGTAAAAAGCAAAGTTGAAAATAAAGACAATAAAAAACTAAAACAAGAAATTTAGTCTGAGTGAAATTAACTTTTAGAAGATGTTTTATATAAAGAACACTTGAAGGAAAGATTTTCATTATAAGTTTATGTTTAAGACTTTTTATTGGTTTTCAATAGGAAAAAAGTAACATAGCAATTTTAAGAAGCGATACAATACAAATATTCTCACCTACAACCATAGGCCGGTGAGGCAAAAAAGGGTGCAAGGGAGCAAAATCTGAAATGCATTTTCAAAGAAAGAAAAACCAACCATTAATAGAAAGGAAAAGAGGGGGCATCGGGGGGAGTACGGCGTAGGCTGTCTAGCAAGTGCTATTTGGTATACATTAAGGCTCTTCTACTAACTAATGCTGGTGTAAAATGTTTCAGAGACCTTAAGTGTCCCAAGTCTGTTTTTCAGGAGAGGTTTCCTCAGGTATCAGGTGAATCGTGCGAAAGTAAATCGGACAAGTCAACTCTGAATTTCCTACTGAGATAGCCAATGAACGGACCGCACATCTTATCGAATCGCGGCAACTGATTTTCCGCTACCGCTGGGAGCTTTTCCATTCCCAATAGATCCCACAGCCTGTCTGCATGTCGCGGTATCATAGCCATGCCCCATCGTACCAACAAGGGTTGTTTTGCCACGCACAAAGTCAGCGTGATTGCACGCCCTTTCAGGGATCCGAGGGGATATGTTAAGGGGTTGGGAAGACCCAGAAGAATATAACTCTGGCTCCTCTGTATTGAAGATTTCATCTATAGCATCTAATATCTCCTGCCAGTATGGCTATATTTCAGGGCATTGCCACAGGAGATGTGTTAATGTCCCAATGTCCCCGCACCCTCTCCAGCATTTAGGGTCTTCTCCTTTCCACTGTGCTGTGCGCTCAGGCGTGTAGTACCAGTAACGTGCCATCTGTAATAGTGACCCTTTATCTGTAAGAGCGTGCCGATGTATTTGCCAGGGTCCCTCTGTGGATTGTATCACGGACCTCTGATTCCTGCCATTGGATTTTCCTGCCGGAGCTCTTATCTTTCTGCCGCCCACACCTCGCCCTGAAGTCTGCGGGGATTGGTAGCATTAAGGACAGTGTCAGCTGGGGAGAACAGGGCTGCTGCTGGGCTGCGAGCGTTCAGACCGGGACTCCATATCCCAGGAGTCCCCGGTTGGCCAATTAACACCACCTGGCCTGCTCTCCCTGCAAGCGCCGCCCCCTGCACACAGGAGGGGTTAAGAACACACCCTTCACCTTGCTCTGTGGGACCCTCTGTGGATTGTATCACGGACCTCTGATTCCTGCCATTGGATTTTCCTGCCGGAGCTCTTATCTTTCTGCCGCCCACACCTCGCCCTGAAGTCTGCGGGGATTGGTAGCATTAAGGACAGTGTCAGCTGGGGAGGACAGGGCTGCTGCTGGGCTGCGAGCGTTCAGACCGGGACTCCATATCCCAGGAGTCCCCGGTTGGCCAATTAACACCACCTGGCCCGCTCTCCCTGCAAGCGCCGTCCCCTGCACGTCACATACTCTTCATTAGAAGCCTCCGATCCGCTGTGCGGGACGCACGCGGGACGCAGGCCGGGAGAAGCCCGGGACAGTCTTAGACAGTCCTAGACTGGCCGGGACTGGACTGGGCCCGCCACTCTGTCCGTGCAACCGTCAAAGTCAGCCGGCTGAAGTAAGACTATACCACCTATTTTATCAAAGCAGTTTTCCTGTGATCGTAGCTAGTGTGCACTTATCCTGTTGTCATTTGTTTGTGTTGTATAGCAGTGTTTACTACCAATAGAAAATATGCCTAAGAAAATCATCTCTGGAGCTTCAGATACGCTTAACACCATAGATAACTATCTGGTCCAGGTGGTGAATAAAATAAACAGCGAAAGAAGGCAATCGCTAGGCTTGAGTCAATCCCCTGACCTTCACTCAGCAAGCCCCTCCACCAGTGCGCAAATGACTGCTACACCATCGCAAGACCCCAGCACGAACATCCCTGATACCAACCTCCCTGACGCCGGAAGCCACGATCAAAGCGCAGAACTGTTGGTTGACCTAGAGACAAATGCAGAGTCTGACCCCGAGTCTCAGGTGGAACTTATAGCAGAGGAATCCTCACCTTCTGTGCCTGTTACTAGGGCGGTGAGAATCTGCAGAAAAACCCGGCCCAAACGCGGGGGACCGGAAGGAAAAGGGTCGCTTCCCCACCAAAGTCTAAGGAAAAAAAACAAGAGCACGAGGAAGATAACCTTAGACAAATTATAGATGATGATCTATTCAACAGGATAGCGGATATGATAGATCTTAAGATAAAGACTATCATTAAGCCACTGATTGGGAAAATTGATAAGCTTACCGCAGAGGTGAAAAGGATGGGAGGGCTGCAATGTAAGTTAGTAGAAGAAATTGAGAATGTAGTAACCGCTGTTACTAAACCAGTAGACACTGTGAAGGGAAATAATGGGGGTGATGTAGTAGCAGATGAAGGCTCACTAGAAACCATCCCGCCTGGTCAGGTACCACCAGCTGTACTTAGTCAGGAAGCAGCAAGAGAGGCCCCTATACCCCCATCTACAGCACCAACACCGCCATCCCTAGGGGACGACCCCACACAATTTATAGTGGAAGCCTCACCATTGGTACTGGTACTAGCGAATGTACCCATCTTACCCCCTGGCCAGGCAGAATCCACTTCATCCCTGACAAGCAAGGCGTTACACTGGCTGTCAAGCAACATGCAGATGGCACATTATGGGAAAGAGCAGTTGGCAGGGGAAATTGTAATGGCGAGGAGGATAACATGGATTGGGAACAGGGTAAAAAAGTTCAAGGGGGACTGTGTAGTGTTACATTTTTCAAACGCAGACGTGCTCCCAAATGTCCTGTCAAATATATTTCCCCCCCAACGAAGAAGTGGAACCATAATCCCTCTTACCCTAAAATTGTTCTATAGTGAGCAGCAAAACGCGATCCATCCAAACATTCCAAGACCAGGGTGGACCACAAGAAGTAACAGATGGGGTGGGGGCCTTAGGCCTCTACATAATGACCATGGTATTGGCCCAGTAAATAGATTTGTTACAGGGCCAGGTGATCATCAGAATATGTTATTTTCTAAGACCCCCAGATCAAATTGGAATACAACGAATAGGTGGGGGGTGAGAGTCCCGGTAAATGACCGAATTGACCGTGGGAGCTGTGGAAACGGGTTTGGAGCCTGGCTGGATGAAGAGCAGTTTCGGATGCGTCCCAATACCCCACTACCAAGGTGGAATGTAGCAACAAATGGATGGGGATTGGAGGCCCCACCCTATGATTGGGGGTTTGGCACAGTGAATAGGTATGGGGTTTTGGCAAACTTAAATGATTGCGATTGACGTATGGGGGGTCCAAATAAGTCAAGAAATGGATCAAGGGTCCCATGTGTAATAAGCCACCCCAAAGATAGGGGCAGAGGTCTTATAGATGGTATAAATATGCTTGAGACAATCAGTCTGGAAGGCCGCAAAGCGCAAGTTACTCCAGAAAGAGAAACTGCTCCTGACCAAATTGTGGGTGAGATTGTTGGTGGCTCCCTTAATGAGAATGAGAATGATATTGATATTCTCATGATCAGTTAAATGCAGTAGAGATAGTGGGCAACTTATCTGCTAACGGAAGCGCCCACCTACGAGCAGAAGATGGGGTCCCCTTGACCGATTTTGTGGCGAAGAGAACTGTAGAAACATGCAAGATACTATGTTGGAATGTAGCGGGTCTCAATTCCAAACGCAATGACAAGGAGTGGTCAAGCTTTGTTGTAAGACATAATAATTGCTCTCCAGGAAACCTGGGATCCAACTGCTAACTTTTGGTGGGATGGGTTCACTAGCTTCGCCAAGGCAGCTATTCCTAGCCGCATTGGCAGAGCTAAGGGAGGCCTGTTATTGTTATTTTCTCTAGAACTGAAGGGCTCCCTAAAACAGATTAGCACTGACTCGCACAACATACTTATTGTAGAGAGAGAGATTAACCCCACTAGGAGGTCCTCATACATCAATTTTTATAACTCAGGGAACAGGGACAATATCGGTAGCAATATCGCCACTTTAGACGCTATATTAAGGTCAGGCAGTCAGAACACTCAGCTTGACACAGAGTATATCTTATTAGGTGATTTTAACATTCATGCCTGCACGTTAGCATGCAGTTTAAGTAACAAGGAATGGGGCGATGGTCCAGAGGGACCTCATTTTGAACATACCACAGAAGGTGAGGAGCTAGAGGATTTCTTGGCAGATTTCAACTTGTACGAACCAGAGGGGGGCCCACGAATAGCTACCTTTACTGGCACCAATCCCGGAACTATAATTGATTATATCTTCACCACACAAGGTAATCTAAACCAGGTGATTTCCTACCGCACTGTGTTAACTCACCACAGTGATCACAACCCTGTTTTACTTGAAGTGGCTTGGGGAGATTACATGGGGCCAAATCCGGGGAAAGTGAGGTCGGACCATACTTTGTGTACCTCTGATCAGGGTAGGAGAGTTAAGTGGGCTAAGGTGGTCCCAGTAAACTTCTACGCGGAGGTTTTCCCGAAAATTAAGTAACAGGTTGAGGTTTGCCAGAATCCTCGTGCTCCGGGTTGTGAAACTATAGGGGCCTTTGAGTCGATCTGTGGGCAGGTGTCGCATGATCTCCTGGCTAAGCCAAAGAAAGGAGCACCGAATAAGAAGCGCTGGTTCGACCTCGCATGTTCAAAAGCACACAGGTCTCTGATGGTAGTTTTGAAAAAAATACCTTGGGTAAGGGGCGAGATTGTTAGATTGAGGAAAATCTATAAGTCAGCTATAAAAACCAGACAAGAAAGTATCAAACGGGAAGCTTGGGAAAATCTCCTATCCGTGAAGGACAGCCGGAAATTTTGGGAAATAGTCAAACAACCATTTTTTTCCGACCAAAACAACGAGGCCATGGATTGTGTCATCCCAGATGACAAGTGGTTGACTCATTTCAAAAATGTGTATGGGGATAACGATCAGGCAACCCAGGATGTGTCGTTGGCCACTTTAGACGCCACTCCTATACATTTTTATAGCACAGAAGTGGAGAAAGCTATCTTGGCCACAACCAAGCATAAGGCCCCTGGCCCCCACTTGGTGCCAGCTGATTTTTTCAAATAATCCCCAAAGCTGTGGGCAGAGGTATTGGCCAATGTTTTTACTGCCGTTAATAGCAACCGTACACCATCCTCCTGGGACATTTCCACCATCGTCCCCATCTTTAAAAAGGGCCAGCGGGACGACCCCCGGTGTTATAGGCCCATATCCCTCTTGGACTCGTCGGTGAAGATCTTAGGCAGAGTCCTTTTGTCCAGGTTGAGGGATAATGTTGAGAGTTGTGGAGGGTTGTCAGAGATCCAGTATGGGTTTAGAGAGAGGAAAGGCACAATCGAACAATGCTCCAACCTACACCTGCTCATATCAAAGTACACGGTGGCCAAGGAGGGGTCCTTGTTTCTAGCATTCATGGACCTCTCCTCGGCCTTCGACTTGGTGAGCAGGGCTAAGTTATGGATGACCTTGCTGAAGATGGGGATCGACGAGGCATTGGTAAGATTTATGGCTTCCCTACACCAGGAGCTTTTTGCGGCCGTACGAGTCACAAATGAGGGTAGGTGTACGTCCCTTTTCAAATCCCTGAAGGGGGTAAGGCAGGGCTGTATATTGGCCCCTCTGCTTTTCACAATCTATATTAACGGTTTGGGTGCACATTTGGAGGAGAAGGAAGTCGACGTCCCGCGTGCAGGAGCAGTTAAGATCCCAGCGCTCCTGTACGCGGACGACGCCGTGCTAATTGCGGGCACGGGTGGCGGCCTTCAACGCCTTTTAAATGCCTTTGGCATATTCATGGAACAGCTGGATTTAAAAATAAATGCTAGCAAATCGCATACCATGGTGGTGGGCCGAGAAAGCAGTAAGAGGAGAACAAAAACCTTCACGTGTAGAGGGGATATGGTTTCTAGAGTTTACACTTTTCCCTATTTGGGGGTCCTCTTTGACCAGGGAACCTGGGGTCCCCAAGTGAGGGCGAAGAGGCTGGCGGTTACTAGATCATCGTCTGCCCTCATGGGCTTTGCGGGCAGGTTAGGCGCCAGGCCCATGGAAGCGTTGTTAAAAACTTACAAGAGTAAACCCGTCGCCCTTGCGTAATATGGTTCACCACTCTGGGGCTATGTAAACGTGGAACCAATCCAGAGAGCGGAGAATAGATTTATACGGACACTCCTCTCTGTGCCGCAGTCAATACCAACTTACTCGATACACATGGAGGTGGGCTTAGATTTCCTCACTGATGGGTTGAATATGGCTCCCCTGATCTTTTGGTTAAAGACGTGGCTTAATGAAGACCTTCCACTGAACCATAAGATCATGTCCGACGTTCTGTCCCTAGACCATTGTAAAAAGATCCCTTGGCTGGCCTACCTACTGAAGGTATTCTCTGATTTAGGACGACCAGAGCTCTTTACTTCCCCCCAAGATATCAAGGTCCAAGACTTTGATCTTGTCAAAAAGCACTTTATGGGGAGGGCAAGAGCACTCCGTCAAGAAAGGGAATTGGTGAAACCATCAGTAAGGGGCCATTACTTACTTGTTAATTCATTTTGTTTGGCACCTTATCTTGGTTTTGTTACAATCCCATTCCATAGGTTTCTTTTAACTAAGTTTAGGTTTAATTTGTTACATTTTTATTTAGGCACTTTTAAAACATGGGAAAAACCGGAATTAGCTTCACCCTGCAGTTGCGATCATTTCTCACCCCAGGACACCATGCATTTTGTTATGTCTTGTGGGTTTTATTTAGAGCCAAGGAAAAAATATCTAGTACCAGCTTTGAAGGAGGCTGGCTTCACACAAGTGAGACCAGCTCTGCTCTTTTTACAATCATTGCCCAATATACATATTACCTTTTGTATAGCCAATTTCTTGGTAGCAGCAGCTAGGATGAAAAAACACACCCATTAGATCCATTGTTATTCCTTTTTAACTTTTGTATGCCTAGATTTGTTTTAATGTAAATGATTTTATTGTCAAATCTTAACATACATTAAACCTTAACATGTATGAAATGTTCCTAATTCCTTGTATGAAATGCTTTTAATTTCTTTGTATGACTTTTAATTGAGTCGAATAAAGATTTCTTGACTGACTGTATTTGCCAGTTTCTGTACATCTAGCCATTCCTTCTGTGTGAGCCGTCTACTGCACTTCTTCTCCCATCCCACCTACACTTTTGTCTTAGTTTGTGATTGTGGTGTATTCAGGAAGGTGTATATATCCGATACCAGCTTTTTAATAGGTGGGCCTAGTGTTAAGCCATTTTTTAAACTGTAAAACAGGTCTGCTTGCATAGGTCTTTAACGCTGGTTGTGTAACCTAATGGCGAATAGTGCCGTCCTGCTAAAGTCCCGACGACGGCAACCCATATCTTTTTAAGATTTGCTGAACGGACTTGATGCCCAAATGGAAAAATAGGTCGGCCACCGCCTCACAGATGCGACCGTAGCTCGAAGTATCGGGGAAATATATACCCCCTGTGGCCAGTGTGCTTTAGGGAGACAGACAATCTTCCATATGTGAATGCCTGTAATAGCCTGATCGATAAAGCACCAGTGTTTCTCCATTGTGGGCCTATTCCACTTCACCATATACCGGAGCGGATTCGCCTGGTAGTAATGTTTGAGGTTAGGGAGGCCGAGTCCTCCACATGTAGGTGGCAGATACCTCAGTCTCTTGGCGATACGTGCCCTTTTCCCCGCCCATAAGTAATGTTCTAGCAAGTGTTGTTGTTTGGGTAGCACCTGGGGTGGGGGAAGGAGGGGTAGTGTAGCAAAGAAGGATCTGCTTCTTATGGTTACCACCACTTTTGTTAAGCTGTTTTTGACTAGTCTGACTGGGATGCTGCTATTCACAGGCCCGGACTGGCAGTTGCGGGGACCGGGCAATCCCCCGGTCCGCCGCAAGGGTGGGGGGCGGTTTTGGGCCCCTGGGGGCCGGTTTTGTTACAGGGCTGTTTATGCAGCATAGCTGCAAATTCGGCCCTGCAACATAATCGGCCGAAAACCGGCCCCGGCAAAGAGCTCAGGCCTCCCCTCGGGGGCCGGACGAGCACTTTGCCGGGGCCGGTTTTGGTTCCCAGTCCGGCCCTGGCTATTCAGGACTCCAGTCTATCTGCTTTCTCCCTACTGTTGTGTTGTGTACTTCGGTACACTCCAGATTGGATACTGGGCTACCCTTGTCGGTCCCTAGTTTATGGTACCCATGTACCCAGGGCATAGGTATTCAAGAGGCCTCCCATTGGCTGAAGCATGTACAATGACACTCTTCAGAGGCCATGCAAAATTGAAGTACAGGCCTGCCATTGCAGCCTGTGTAAGTTGGCGCATGCACCACTTATCTAAGATATAGGTTTACTATATCTTAAGGGTCACTGCACTTAAAACCTTTAAGTCACCCCTATAGCAGGCGGTACCAATCCTGAAGGCAGGGTGCTTGGTTCTAAGTGAGAGGGTGTCCTTGCATGAGCAGGACACCCCTGCAGCCAACGGAGTCCATTTTCCCAGGTTGTCAGTGAAGCAGCCATATACTAGTATAGAGGGGTATTATGCGACAGCGTGATGACCAACTCTAAAACGGCTGAAATAAACCCTTTGGCGTGAAACTGAACAAAGTACATGGTAGGACATGGGGAGTAACCTCCCCCATGTCCAGACTCTCCCCTGAATATTTCCAAACCTCTCCCATGGGTACTTAGGGGCATATCTGGCTATCGGACCCTAGATCTGTCGTAGACAAGATTCTGAAGAGAAACCAATGCACTGTGACCGTCTGGGCATTTTGGACTTGGCTGGACTTTGTTTAGGCCTGACTTAGTCTCCCTCTCAGTCTGCTTCATCGTCTGTGTCTGTGCACTACACAGGATCCATGTAGGACCTGTGGAGCACAAACACACTTGAAGATAAACTCCCTTGGAGAGAAGGAGTCACTCCCCTGCATTCACAGGCACCTCAACACTGCTGTCCGGTTTGTTGATCCCGAGCTCCTATTGACTCCCAAGGCTTCAACAACACAGGAGGTGGGTTTCTGCATCTCTGGAGGCCCAAGCTGCCCTCTCACGAAGTTTGAGGTCAGAAACCCTTGTGGGGGCTGCAATACCCGAACCCCTGTGCACCGTGTACTTTTGCAAGTGCTTGCTAGCAGTTCTGCAACAAGTGCATTGGGGGCCAAGTAGCCCCAACCTCTCCTGCAAAGATCTTCAACCTCCGTGGCCAGTTTTGTAGAGTTGCTCGAGGTCCTCTCATAACTCCTGTGCCTTCGGCCTGTGAGTCCAGTTGAGGGTCAACTTTGCTTTCCATGGGCTCCCGTGCTTGCTTGGGGCCTACTCTGACTCCCATGTGTGTGGTGAGTCTCCTGGACCTTGCTGGTCCGAACCGTACACATCCTTGACTTTCTGCGTGGGTTGCCGTTGCCAAGGATTGTTAGTGCTCCCGTTGGACACAGACCCCTCAGCGCTCGCCTTCCGTTGTGGGACAGCTCACATCTGGCTCCTGGTCACCCTCGACATTGCCTGGTCCCCGAGGCTGCAGAGTCAAAGCTCCCGTCAACAATCCTGAAACACCAGACATTGGTGGCATTCGTCTACCTAGCCCGTTGCCACTCCCAAGTGACCCAGACTCTGTCCCCTCTGCTTTCAAGTACTCCTCCACAAGAATCCACATTTGGATTCCAAAGGCTACTTTTCACCCTTCCAGCAGGGGATCTTTTTCGAAGTCCTCCATTGGGTTTGACGGCGGTTTCCGATACCACTTCATCCCTATGCACCCGGCTTCCCTGGGATAGGTAACTTGGGTACCTCTGTATCCACGAGTGGAGTGGCTCTCCAACCTTCCGTCTTCCATGGGGTTTCTTCAAAGTCCACTGGAAAGGGTCCTTAAACTCAAATTCCAACTGCGAATTTCACATAGATGTGTATGGGGCACACAGTCGTGTTCCCATACTGCACACACACTCCGTGGGGTCCCTATATACTCACCTTTGGTGGTTCCTTGGGGCCCCAGCAATTCTACGTCCTCTTGACACTGTCTTGACTGGAGTTGTGGTTCTTATACTACTTTTAGTAAATGCTTTGGTCCCCCCCAGGGGCCCACTGTGTATTAGTGGTCCTTACTGCCATTTCTTTGGCCAAGTATTGTGTGCTTTGCGTTCATCTCCATGAAGGAGATAATGTAACATACTAGATATTGTTATACAATGAATACATATTTTTATAACTACTGTGTGGTTCTCTTAATCTATAAAAGAAGATTGGATTCTGGTAAAATAAGCTGCTTTACACTCCTTTAAGACAAAGTCTGACGGGAGCTCTCCGCAGCTACCACTGGGATAGCTTTCTAAAGGTTGTCCTGAAGCTTCTAAAATAATCATAAGGGTTTTCTGGACACTTCTTCTTGAGAAGAAGTGTCATTTTTACAGCCGCTAGTCTCCCAATCCAGGACAGCTTACGACCCTTTAATTTTTCCCACTCTGCACGTGTCCGCTTGCAGGCGGCCATAGTTGCTCTCTGCCGTTTGCCCAACGGTTGGGTGTATGTGAAGGCCCAAGTAGGTCACCCCCTGTGAAGCCCATGGGTTAAAATAGAGATTACGCATAATCTCTAGATGGGCCAACTCATGGCCCATCTCGAATCCCACAATGCTCTACACAGCTCTCAGTCTGGTTTTAGATCAGCGCTCCTGAGAGCGACCAAAACTCTACGAGAAGGAGCAGATGAGGGTCAGACCATGGCACTCATTATGCTGGACCTCAGTGCCGCGTTTGACACTGTAGCACATTCCATCTTGCTACAGTGTCTAAACAAAGCAGGGGTCACCAAGGAGGCACTGGGTTGGCTGAAAGCCTTTCTAACCGACCAGTGCTTTCAGGTTCAGAGAGGCACGTTCCTCTCGGACAGCATAGCCTTAGAACAGGGGGTGCCTCAGGGCTCGGCCCGGAGTCCCACCCTGTTCAACCTTTATATGGCTCCGCTGGCAGAGGTGGTCCAATCGTACGGCGTAGAGCTAGTCTCCTACGCCGACGATACCCAACTGCTGATCTCCTTGTCCCAAGCTCCCTCCTTAGCTGCTGACAACTTTAAAACCTGTATGAGCGATCTTGCAGGTTGGATGACCCAACACTGCCTCAAACTAAACAGCTCTAAAACTGAGGTGTTAGTAATAGGAGGTAAGGACACTAGCTGGACCAAAGACTGGTGGCCACCCTGTCTTGGGGCTCTACCCACTCCTTGTAGGGAAGCGAAGAACCTAGGTGTCTGGGTGGATACCAAACTTTCGTTTGACAGCCACGTAAATAAAGTTGTAGGGAAATGTTTTGGGGTCATGAAAACCCTCAACCGCACCCTGGACCTCCTCCCCTTGGAGACCAGGCGTACCATGACTCAGGCCCTCGTAACCTCTCGAATGGACTATGGCAACGTGCTTCTTTTAGGAAATTCGGAAAAAAACATCAGTAGACTGCAGGTGCTACAAAACTCAGCAGCACATCTAGTGCTTAGACTACCCAGAAGAGCTGCTTCTAAACCTACCCTGGCTACTTTACACTGGTTGCCTATTAGGAAGAGAATTCTATTCAAAGCACTTCTCACGTGCTATAGAATCATCTCTTATAAAGCACCGTCCTACTTGTCTGACCTAGCTGTTCCTTACGATCCTAACAGAACCCTTCGCTCCTTGGGAACAGGCCTTCTCAAGATCCCCCGAACTAAAAAATCTAGAATGGGAGGTCGCTCCTTCCGTTCGTTGGCAGCCAACAAATGGAACACCCTCCCCACCAATATTAGGCTAGCCAACAATGAATCCACATTCAGAAAACTCTTAAAAACTCACCTATTTGCCCTTTAGCTCCTCTCCCTCCTCCTGTACTCTGACCCTTCTCCACAGCGCGGGGATACGCCGGGAGGCGTCACCAGGCGCTTTATAAGCCCCTTTATTATTATTATTATTATTATAATGTACTTATGGAGCCAATATCCTGAGTTTCAGGAGTTGCGATTTCTGTGCTTTGATCTTGAAGCCTGACACTGTTCTACTTGGAAGAAAAGCTTTGATAAAGAGCGAAAGGGGTCTGCCAATATCACCAAAACGTCATCCGCATATAAACAGCAATTTATTGTCCCTACCCCCCCCATCTTCACTTTCACTATCTCTGCATTTTCCCCGAAACGTTCCGCAAATGGCTCCATGTATAATGCAAATAAGAGCGGGAATAGGGCAGCCCCGACGGGTTCCCCGTTCAATAGAGAAAGGCTGTGATATTGTTTAATGAACACGCACCAATGACTGAGGATTTGCATACCCTGCTAGGATCCATCCTATAAATCGGGGTCCCAGGCTTACAGACCATAGAACTGCTTTTAGGTATGGCCAATGAACTCTATCGAATGCCTTTTTGGCATCCATAGAGAATAGTGGTGCTGGTGTCTTAGTTTGTTGGACTTTGTCTAGAAGATGACAAATTCTCTGTGTCGGCTTGGTCCGGGTCAATGAGGACTTGAATCATTGGGGCTAGTCACGCAGCTAAGATTGTAGTGAAAATCTTTGCATCTAGATTAAGTAGTGAGATAAGTTTATATGATGCACATTGAGTAGGTTCTTTGCCCTGTTTGGGTATAACTGTAATGGTGGCAATCTCATTGTATCTGTCAGGGTGCCTGATTCGCTAAAGGAATTATATAGCGGGGTAAGGATGGGGGCTAAAACTGGGGCAAACAGTTTGTAAAATTCTGGGAGGTAGCCATCGTGTCCCGGCGCCTTCCCGCCCGGTAGGTGGAATATTACAGTAAGTACCTCGTTGATATCTATGTCTATATCCAGGGCAAGGGCATTTTGGTGGTCCAGCCTATCTATTGGTGTGCAGCTCAAGTAGGTTTCTATTTCTGCGTTATAGTATTCTTCAGCTGTATACAATTCCCTGTAAAAGTGTTGGAATTCTTGTGCTATCAGTTCATCCTGTTCCAGCTTATCCCCCTGGGCATTCACAATTGTGGTCACCCTCTGCTGTTTGTCTATGCTCGGAGCCTCTGGGCCATAAGGCATCTGCCCTTGTTCCCTCCCATATAGTATTTCTGCTTGATCTCTAGTAGGGCATATTCAGCTCTATTCATATCGTAGGCCTTGAGCTCCTTTCGTGCTATATTAAGCCTGGAGCGAATTTGGTTCATCCCCGTTCTTATATATAGACCCTCCAGTTCTTTTAAGCTTCCCTCTAATGTAGTCCACTTTGCCTGTCTCTCCTTCTTGAAACGGGTCACAATGCTAATAAAGTGATGACTGCTTTTAGGGTGTCCCATAAGAGCACAATAGGGGTGTCCGTGTGTCAATTACTTCCAAGAAAGCTTTCAATGCTTCCGTAATCTCAGAGATTACGGTCTTGTATATAAGAATTTTAAGATTCAGACGCCAAGTGCGGTGTTTGTGAGCTGATTTGGGTAGGCTCAATGTGATGTAGACGTGGGAATGATCCAACAGTGCCGCCACTCCAATATCTATTTCTTGGATATAGGATTCTAAGGACTAGTGGTGAAGAAAAGGTCAATTATTGTAGGTGTTTGGTGTGCTGCCGAGTAGTGGGAATAGAATCTCTCTGTATGATGGTGTTTACGCCAGGTGTCAACAAGGTTAATTAGAGTTAGTTGGCATAGGCCTTGTGGTGATAGCGCGCCTATGTTACCCACCCTTTGTACTGAATAAATTCAAGTTCAAGTTCCAAAATTTGTATAGCGCACTACTCACCCAGCGGGTCTCAAGGCGCTTGAGGGAGGGTGGTGATTTACTTATAGAATATCCAGGTTTTTAGTTGCTTTCTGAAAGAGAGGTGGTTCTGAGTGAGGCGGAGGTGGGTGGGGAGAGAATTCCAGGTTTTAGCCGCTAAGTAGGAGAAGGATCTTCCCCCCATGGTGGATCTGTGGATGCCCGGAATTGCGGCGAGGGCTTGATTGGACGATCGTAGTTGGCGGGAGGGGGTGTAGAAGGATAGACGCGTGTTGAGGCATTCGGGTCCCAGGTCGTAGAGGGCTTTGTGTGCGTGGGTGAGGAGACGTAAAGTTATTCTCTTGTTGACAGGGAGCCAATGGAGGTCTTTCAGGTGGTCAGAAATGTGGGCTTGCCGAGGGATGTCTAAAATGAGTCTGGCAGAGGCGTTTTGGATGCGTTGGAGTTTTTTCTGTAGTTTGGCTGTGGTTCCGGCGTAAAGGGTGTTGCCGTAATCCAATCGGCTTGTGACCAGTGCATGGGTGACTGTCTTTCTTGTTTCGGTGGGGATCCAACGGAAGATTTTTTTGAGCATTCGTAGGATGTTGAAGCAGGATGATGAGACGGCGTTGACTTGTCTGGTCATCGAGAGGGAGGAGTCCAGGATGAAGCCCAGGTTACGTGCGTGGTCCGTAGGTGTGAGTGCGGTTCTGAGGGCCGGTGGCCACCATGAGTTGTCCCAGGCGGAGGGGGATGATCCTAAGATGAGGACTTCTGTTTTGTCCGAGTTTAGTTTTAAACGGCTGTTCTTCATCCACTCGGCTACTTCTTTCATTCCTTCATGCTGCATCCATTACCAAATTAAAATTCCCGCCTAGGAGTATGTGCATATTCGTAGTTTCCATCACCCGTCCTATTGCATCTAGGATAAAGGGTTCCTGACATTCGTTGGCTGTGTAGAAGTTAGCAACGGTTATGTAGTATGCCCCGTTTGTAATACGAAGTGAAAGAAGGCGACCCAGGATTTCAGCTTGCGTACTAATAACTTTATCCTCAAAATGTGTCGCTAAAAGGATCACCATCCCTGTTTTTTCCCTTCCCCCGCAGAAAAATATTGGCGGTCGAACCAGTGAGACCAGAGTCGTCGCCAGTCTGCTGGAAACAGATACGTTTGTTTGAATAGGTAAATAGCGCATTTAGATCCTCTTAGCATAGATAGAAGCGGCATCCTTTTGGCTGGCTCATTCAAGCCCCTCACATTATAGCTAACTATTCTAACCATTTCTCAACTATATGTGTTGTGCTTATGGTAAGCCCATGTCTAGCCATCTTGAGGCCTCCTATTGGAGTTTAAGCAGAAAGTAGTCCCCGTGAATAACAAGAGATATTGAAAACTACCAAGAAAAAGAAGAAAAAAGAGAAGGTACAGAAAATAAACAATACTCTCAGAAACTGGATATTGATTCCCCCTCCAAATCGTCCAACACATGAGAAGCAGGGTACATGGTGTCGGCGGTGCATCACAGGGTTTATCAAGTCCTCAGTCCCTGCACCCCGCCGCCCAACTAACAATCCAACATATCAAAATTGGGGAACCTCCTCAGATCTACGCTCATCTTTGAGGAGGTCAGTAGCCTTAGCTCGATGTTGTTGCCGTTCCCAATCCTCCTTAGTCGCTATTCGGCTCCTCCGGTGCCTCCTGGTTCTGCAACTGTTTCAGCAATGCTTCCCTCTCTGACCGACTTTCCAAGTCCGATGGTTTGTTCACTTATTCCCCCTTGATCAGAGGGCTAGTTTATTCCGGCACCTAGTTGGTTTGGACTTATTGTCTCCTTCCGGTATGTCGCCAGGTACAGAAGCATCAGTTTCCATTTGGTATTTCTATTCTTCCAGGTTGAGGACATAGCGGGTCTCAATGGCCCACACGAAGGTGATGCAGGACGGGTGAACCCACTTATATCAAATTCCCTGCCGTTGCAAGAGTTCCGTGAGGGATTTTAGATGCCACCTTCTCTGCAGCGTGATGGGGGATAGATCCTGGTATAGCCAGATATTAATGCCAATGGTGATGCGATCTCTGGCTGCCATTATGATTGTTACTTTTTGGGTGTAATTTAAGCATGTGAGAATATCTTGTGGCATCCCAGGCGTTTTTGCGGGACGACCGGCTCTGTTCGTGCGGTCCAGGATGACATTTTGTGGTGCCACTCTGGGGTCCACATGGTGGAAGAGTCTACGGACATACTGCTCCAGCTCAGTTGCCGTTGCTGGCAGTAGGACTCCTGGATCGGTTTTCAGGGTCCTCCAGTCGATACTGGAGTTTGGTGTTCTGTTCTTGAAGGTCCAGGAGTTCTCTGCAGTGAGCATCCAGCTCTTTTTCTCTTGCGTACCCCATTAACTTCAGTGAGCCCACCCTCTAACCTATGTCCCCCACCTCTCTCAGGATCTATTTAACTTTGGTTGCTATGTCTTGCTTTAGCGCCGCAGGAAGGTTCTGGTCACTGGGGCTTCCTCCACTCCGGTCTCCCCCCGGTCTCCTACTGTTTTCTCTGGGCTAGTATTGCGTCCCATTTGTTTTGTGGGGGTAGGCTTGGTGAGCAAATCTTAAATGCTGCCATCTTTCTTGGTGGGGGTTTAGAGGTTGCATTACTTCTCTCAGGAAATGAACAGTCTCGTATTCCTCGCCTCTTGCTTTTCTCTGGACTGCCTTTGTAGACTTTTTCCTCCAGTCCCCCTCGAAGCATGTCACTTGGCTCCTTGGAGTTATCCCCGTAGGTCCGCTATAGCTCCAGACTGCCAACTTCACCCCCTTAGATGTGTCTTTATGTCTGTCGCGGGGAGCTGCCTTTTCCTCTGCTCCGGCAGCCACAGGTGCAGGCCGCTCTGCCTAATGCTCTGGTCACTGGTCCGGTAGTCCTCCTGTCTGGTGCAGGCCTGTCACTTCGTGCAGCTGCCCAGGGTTCTTTGTCTCTCTCACTGTGACCCCACCCATAAGCTCCCCTCTCCCCGGAGCCCGGTAGGGGCGTCTGTAGTATTCTCTGTGTTGTGCCTCTTAGGCACCTGTAGGTAGAACTTTGTTTCATTGTAAGTTCCATGCTCTATACTGGAATGTTAGATGTTTGGCAGTTCATTGCTGCTTCTGCCTCTTGTCGCTGTGTTTCTCCTGAGCAGAATAAACTCTAACTGAAGTATCAAGCCTTGCATCCATTGAGTTTTACTACAAAATTTTTGGCGACGATGCTCAGGAGAAAGTAAAAGAACCTGCCTTACCTCGACTTTCCTCTAGTTCCAGTGTCTAAATAAAAGCTTCGTGGGAATACGAACAACGGCCGTTTTCAGGACTGCAATCATCTGACAGACGTTGGAAACAAAAAGATAAGTTTTCCGCTTTGTTCCTTGCGCGCTTGTGGCATTTTCTTCAATTAAAAAAGGATTTCGCGTTTATTGAGGAAAATAACGTCATCAGCGCGTGTGTCATCAGCGCGTGTCTGCCGATGGAAGTAACTGCGCGCAGAAGATCTTGACGTAACTGACGCATGCGCTTGCCATTTTGTTACGTTACCTTGGCAACACAGCAAGCGCGTGTCTGCGGCTGGCAAATAACTTTCTACTTAAGACCCTGACGCGTGGTTGGCAACGCGCTGCACGTTACTGACGCGGTTGACTGCCATTTGTTTGTGTTACCTTAGTTACACAGTCAATCTCACCGCATACCGTCAATCCTGTTTAGATATACGGCGTATCCTGTCTACGTTTTCAAAGCTCAGCATTTACATTGTGGAACAAATAAAACGTAGTTCACGCTATTTACAACGAACACTGTTCAGTTTTCACTCATTTTTAATTAAAACAAACTTCATTCTTGTTTCTCTATTTTCCACGCTGGTGCTATCTAAAGGAAAATACAATAGACACTGTAAATTCAATAAAAGAGGTGTGTTTTGAACAAAATCTCAAATCTCTTGTAGTCAGCGACAAGGCAAGTCAATGAAGCTTTCTAACTAACTGTTGCTTCTTTAAAAAAAAAGACTTTTCGCTCAGCATGCAGTCAGTTTCACCACCTCCTCCATTTCTTGAGGCCCCAGGAAATCCACCCATAGTCTGGAAAAAATGGTTCGATGCATTCGAGACTTATTTAGGTGCAATAGGCGCTTCAAGATATCGCGCAGAGAGGAAAAAATGTTTACTATTGCATTCCTTAGGTTTTGAAGGGAGAGAGATCTACAAACATTTACCCCCTTTGACTAGAAACCATGCTGAAGAAGATGTAGATGAATACACCGAAACCAGAATGAGACTGGAATTGAGATTTGATGTTAAGCCTAGTCTTGTTGTAATTCGACACAAATTCTTCAAAATAGAACAACTACCTGGGGAGGATGTTGAGACATATGTCTCTAGTTTAAGGCAGCTGAGTGCAGAGTGCGAATTTGAAGGTTTTAGAGAACAATTGATTAGAGATCAATATGTCTGGAAATGTTCTGACAAGTCTATTCAACAAAAATTACTCACGTTGGGCAACCCAACGCTTGAAGAGACTATCCGCATGGCCAAGAGCATAGAGTTGTCTAAAAAGGAAGTGAAGGAACTTGAAAAGAAATGTGAAGAAGCAATGTCCATAGATAGAACTAAGGAGAACAAGGATAATAAAGTGTCTTTTGGTCAACAAGGTTTTGAGAAAAACAACTTTTCTAATTCACAACGTTTTGAGAGAAATGCTTTTTCTAGGTCTGACATTTGTTATAGGTGTGGTAATCCTTCACACAACAAGAACAACAAGTTTTGTCCTGCAAGAAACTCTACATGTCGGAACTGTAGAAAATGTGGCCATTTTGCAAAAATTTGTCAAGTAACGAAACAAGGGAACTCAACTTCAACCTATAAATCTCAAGGGCAGAGCAGTGTCAATGTAGTTGGAAATGACACCGAATTTTTTGAGAGCACCGGAAGGGACTCTGGTTCGATCAAGAGTATCCAAGACGATCTTAGGGACATGGTTGTGGTCGTAAGAGATGATGGTGTCATCACTGGGGACCCTTCAGAATGTGTTGACCCTTATGAAGATTTCGGCGTTGGTGACAAAGTTGTTTCTTTGTTAGTAGACTCTGGTGCTAAAGTAACAATGATCACCCAAGAACTGTTTGATGAAACTTGGCCAGAAAGGAAGCTCCAGCCACCGGATAGAGCTCCTGTTTCTTATGAGGGACGCAGGATAGCTCTTCTTGGTTTTTTTGAGGATATCATTCAGTTCAGGGGAAGGAAAATTTTTGGAAAAATATATGTTTCTATAAAAGGGTTGAACATTTTGGGGTGGTTTCACCAGGGTTTGTTTAAGATGACCCTAAGACCCGGTACTAAAGAACAGATTAGTATTGATGAATCCTGTGACTATAATGAAAAGTTAGCAGTTGTAGAGTCTAATGAATACGTTGAGAGGCTTATTTTCAAGTTCCCCACTGTTTTTGGGAACAGCCTTGGAATGATTAAAGGTTTTAACCACGAGATAAGAGTGAAAGATGGGGCTATCCCTGTTAAGCATAAGGTTAGGAGTGTTCCTTTCAGCGTAAGGGATTGTTTGGAAAAGGAGTTGAATGGGTTGTGCAAGAAAGGGGTCATAGAACAAATAGAGTCGTCCTTGTGGTTGTCTCCTCTTGTTGTCGCCAGGAAAAGGAATGGTGATTTGCGCGTCTGTGTGGACTTGCACAGTCTCAATAAAAACATCTGGATTGACTCACACCCCTTGCCAAAGATTACGGATTTGTTGTCTCTTACTAGAGGTGCAAGGTGGTTCACAAAGTTGGATTTAGCTTCCGCTTACCACCAGGTGGTTTTGAGTCAATCCTCTAGACATTTGACTGCATTTGTCTCTCCCTTTGGGAGTTTTCAATACTGCAAGATGCCGTTCGGCCTCGCGTCGGCGGCAGCAGTTTTCCAGAGGCTAATGAGTCAAATGTTTAAGGATACTCCTGGGGTAATTGTCTTCCAGGATGATGTTTTGATTTTTGGCGAAAACAAAGAGGATCATGATTTTTCTTTGAATCAAGTTTTAGAAATCATGCAGGATAAAGGTGTTGTACTCAAGAGTGAGAAATGTGTTTTCCTAAAGGAAAAAATGGAATTTCTAGGACATGTGGTCTCACATGATGGGGTGGAACCACGACCTGGTTTGGTGAAAGCTATTGTAGATGCTTCTCCTCCTGTCGATAAATCTGGTTTGAAGTCTTTCATTGGGCTCAGTGAATTTTACTCCAGATTTATCAAAGATTATGCATCTAACGTTCATCCTCTCACCAACATGCTTAAGAAGAATGTACCTTTTATTTGGGATAAGTACTGTCAGGAAGTTTTCCAATGGATTAAATTACAGTTGGTAGGTGATAGTGTGCTCAAACCTTTTGATCCTAATAAAGAATGTGTTGTGACTGTGGACGCGAGTGGGTTTGGCCTTGGGGCTGTGCTCACTCAGAAGAATGGCCAAACTGACAATACCATTGCTTATGCTTCGAGAGTGTTCAGTGGTGCTGAGGTGAATTTCTCTGTTATCGAGAAAGAGCTTTTGGCTTGCTGGTGGGCGGTCAGGAAGTTCAACCCTTTTCTTTGGGGTAGTCACTTTGTGATCCGTACAGACCATAATCCCTTAGTCTCAATTTTGTCTGGGGAGAAGATTAAAGAGCATACTCCTAGGATTGCCAGGTTGTCTACAAAGTTACTACAGTATGACTTTGACATCGTTTATCTGCCTGGTTCGAAAAATGTCAGGGCAGATTATTTCTCACGTTTTCATATAACAGGGAATGATTGTGATTTTGAAAAGGAAGATGACCTAGAGGATTGTTTTGTTGCTGCCTTGGATCTTGAAGGTATGTGTGCTATTAATGAGGTTGAGTGGAAGGAGGAGTTGTTAAAGGATGAAGTTCTTGTTCAAGTTGTTAATTACGTGAAATCTGGTTGGCCTAAAGAAAAGAATGTCTCTGGACATTTCCAAACTTTTGTTAAGGTTGCTGAAGAGCTCACTGTGGAAGATGGTATCCTTTTGCGTTGTGGAAGGCTCATTCCTCCTGTGAGTTTGAGGAAACGTCTTGTTGATGGTGCACATGAAGGGCATTTAGGGAAAACTTTCACGAAGTGTAGGTTGAGGGATGTGTTTTGGTGGCCGCAAATGGATGTTTGTGTTGATACCTTGATTGATAATTGTGTCATTTGCAAGTCTTCTGACAAAAGTCACAAGGTAAGAACCCCCCCTTGGAACCTATTGAACTTCCGGAGAGGGCGTGGGAGAGGATTGGTGTTGTTTTAGTTGGTCCTTTCTATCTTCTACCTCCTTCTTCTCGTTTTGCTATTGTTGCCATTGATTATTACTCCAAATGGCCGGAGATTCGTTTTATCAGCGAGCCTTCATCTTCAAACATCATTTTATTTTTGAAAGATATTTTCTTGAGAGAGGGTTTTCCTTCGGTTGTCATGACTGACAATGGTGTACAGTTCGTCAGTTCAGAGTTTGAATGTTTTCTTAAACAGGGTGGTGTCACTCATAAGAAGAGTTCTTTCTATCACCCACAGGCCAATGGCCTTGTTGAAAGGATGAATCGTGTGCTCAATAACCGTGTACAATGGGCCATTGTCAGCAAGTGTGTTGTTGAGAATGCTGTGCGTTCCATGTTATGGTTTTACCGTACTACTGCGCATTCTACTACTGGAGTTTCTCCTTTTGAACTTTTAAGGGGAAGGAAACCTTCTACGAAAATTTGTCCAGGTTGGATGTCTAAATGGGTGAAGATGAATGTGATGGATGGAATAGATGGTTTTGTGAGGGACAATGTTACTGCAGCTCAGAAAAGACAAAAAAATTATTTTGATGAGAGGAAAAAATCTGTTCCTCATGATATTTGTGTTGGTGATGTTGTTCGCATCAAAAATCCTGTTCATGTCGCCAAGGGAAGGAGCAAATTTTCTGAGCCTTTAGTGGTTGATAAGGTTTGCGGAAATGCAGTGCGTGTGAATAACAAGAATTGGTGGAATGTTTGCAAAGTTGTTAAGGTTGGTAGAGATGAAATTTTCTCTAATAACTCTTCTTCTAGTTCAGGTCCTGATACTAATGGCAGTAGTTCTAGTTCTGTTTCCATTAACGGGAATCGTAGTAATAATGATGTAACTTTTGTGCCAGAGCTTCGCAGGAGTCTTAGAGTCTGTAGGATTCCTTCCAGGTTCAGGTAACTTTTGTTTTCTGCAAACTCTATACCGTATACTTTTCCTTTCCCTGGTTCTTTCTTTTCTCACCTGTCCTGCTTTTGTTTTTTCCTTTCTCACCTATGTTTCTTTTCTCTTCTTTTCTTTTCTTTTCTCCTTTGCCATTTTCGTTCTATCTTTCGTTTTATAGAAAAGAGGATAATGTAGTATTCTCTGTGTTGTGCCTCTTAGGCACCTGTAGGTAGAACTTTGTTTCATTTTAAGTTCCATGCTCTATACTGGAATGTTAGATGTTTGGCAGTTCATTGCTGCTTCTGCCTCTTGTCGCTGTGTTTCTCCTGAGCAGAATAAACTCTAACTGAAGTATCAAGCCTTGCATCCATTGAGTTTTACTACAGCGTCCCCAGGAACACTACTGTGTGTAACCGGGTGGGGGAGATGGTCTTCACCTTCTCTGCAGTTGCGGCAGGCAAGGTACCTCGCCCAACTCTCCCAGATGGGCCCCGTGTAAACCCTCTCTGGCGTCTCCACAGTGTGGACTGACGTTTTGCACCACCAGTCGCAGCGCCATACGCACGGCAACCGTCAATGATGTCTCGGGCTCCATCGCACCTCCGCCCAGTCTGCAACCAGTAGGCACAACCACTGAGTGCTGCGGCAACTTTGGCATGTCTGGTGCTCCTTGTTGGCGTCCGAGGGCCGGGAGCAGCTCCGGTTATGTTTTACTGATAGCGGGTCTCATATAGGCCTTCACTCTTGCCTCACCGCTGCTCGCCGCCAGTCTGTGAGGGGGATGCACTGCCCCCCCCCCCTGACCGCTACCTCCGCCGTCCCCATCTTCTACTCTGGGATATCGCTGAGCCCTCCCAGGCACCTCAGACTGCCGACCTCCGGGAGACTCCAACCGGCGCCATTTTGCACTGCAGCCACCGATGGCATCCGGGGTTCCCCGTGCCTCCGCTCCGTCTGCAGTTACAAAACTGGACCGCTGGTTGCTCCGGCAGCCGCCAGCGCACCGGAGCTTCTTTGTTGGTGTTTGGGGACCCGAGGGTAGCTCCTAGCTGTGTTGTAACAGTGGCAGGAAGCGGAGCTCACGAAGGTCGCTACTGCTCAGTCGCCATCTTGGCCACGCCCCTCTGATTATTATTTTAACAGACTAAGAAGAGATGGAAGTATTATTTTTTCAACGAAATGTTTTGCTGATTGTAGATTTTGTAAATTATTTTCTACAATAAATTGTGTCTCAAATAGACGATGGGGTACAGCGGATGGGGTAGAATTGTAGGGTTAATAATAATATTCTTAGTTTGGCTGTTGGTGAGGTTATCTTCATATTGAATATGGAGACTTGTTGGTTAGGGCTCTTTGCTCATCTTCAAGCTCATTTCCTTAGCTGAGAAAGGCCGCCTGGCCTTGGGCTTCTTCCCTAAAGTCTCCCTCCTTCCCTGAAGGGGCATACTATGGCAGTGCTTGCAAAGGCTAAAGACTACCGGCTATTGAAGCAGTATGGGTTACAATAACGGGGACCAAAGGGCTAGAGGCACATAAGTCCTCACTCTGCCTCTCAGCACTGCTCTGTGTACAAGGAAGTGGTCACTTACCTTCTACTCTTGAAAATCTCAAGCTCCTCACAGAGAAAGGGTCTGGTGAGGGAAAGGCTAGGTCTCTGCATTCCAGCCAGTGTATCTGGTTATATTCTTTAAGCTGCACCAGTACACTCTAAATTGCATGTTCTCTAATCTTCCAGGAGAGACCGCCTTGGTTTCACCACAGATTTCCAGCTTTCTTTAGCTGGGAGAGCAATGCTCATATACAGTTCTAGTGGCTGTTGGCCTCGAGCCCAATGGTCACTCACATTTAATATTGGCCTCAAACGTCTGCAAAGATCCAATCCTATAAAAAGGCATTTGCTTCAGGAGTGTCACAGTTTAATGTTGTCCAGACAAGGAAACTCTCGGACTGGGGCTTGGCAACCAAACTACCATATGGTGCTGATCTCCGATACTGGTCCTAGGATGCTTGTTTCCAGTCCTGGAGGACCTGGCCTGGCAGTTCGTCCTGGACTGTTCCCATTGGGCACAGGGTCAAGACTGATTTGCATATGGCTGGGTCCAAACTGGTATGGCATGATGAGCAAAATAATGATGGATTTAGGCCCAGATCTCTGTACTGGGGTGAATGTATGACATTGTTCTGCATTCTGTCCATTGATTTTTTTTATTTGGTCTCCGATAGGAGACGCAGGATACTGGAGATGGGAAGTCACCTCATCTGTCTAGATGCGGTGCACTCTTGACCATGCACTCAACTGCAGTCTTTGTTGAAGAGTTATTTCCAGGCCACAGGATGCCCCACTGGAAGAGGCTTGGCCAAGGGCACCTGAGAATAAAATTCTTCTGGACCCCATTAAAAGGTCTGCAATTTCAATCCAAATACACTGTTGCATCTAACATGGGGCTCAGTGAGTGCAAGATGACACTGTGCTTATGATGCGGTCAGCGCGTGCACCTCTACTCTTGGCTACAGCCTTCACTGCACAAGCTTTTCTCTGCTTCTAGTCACCTCCGGGGTGCTACACGACTTGCGTGGTCAGCAGGAAATGGCAGGGACTAGTGTGCAGAGCCCTGCATTACAGGTATGTCATTTTTGGACTTCTTCATATGCAGAGTCGATGCCAAGTATTTGAAGAAAGGGCTTCGACCAATCCTTGCGAATGGTCTGCTCAGCGATTACTCTTCCAGATCCCCAATTCAAGATGGAGGAGAGTCTTTCTAAAGTAATGCCAGTTTGTTTGATATAAATAGGAAGAATTAATGAGTGGATGTGGTGCAAGGCATACGTTCCCTTATTGTTCATCTTGTTGATCACCCAACTGGTACTACTGTTCTGAGAAGGAATCTTAACAGACCTTTGCAAAGTCCTGCCCTTTATACGGATCCATTTAGCTTTGTTATGGAGTCTCTGTGGTTGGCGGGGAACGCTGAAATATTGGCCAAGCTCTCTCGAAGAATCTTTACATCTTGCCAAGTTATCTTCTCATTAGAAGGTTCTACCATGCTATGATTTATCTTTATCTGGTCCGTCATCTACTAATAGGCCGATTTGAGGCTTCATCTGTCTAGCAGGATTAGTAGGGGCTGGAGAACGACCCCTCCATGAGTTCCAGCCTCATTTAATGGCCTCTGGTGGTATGAATGTCATGAGATTACACTACCGTAATCCCTTTAAATACTTTCTTTGCCACCGACACCAACTGCTATACATTTTTTGGTAGCACATACTTTTTTTCCTTCACTTTTTGGCACAGAGTATTGAAGTTGGTAGTCGAGGACCACTGGTGCCAAAAGGCAGTTTTTATTTCAGGTCAAAGTTTAACACAGTTCTTGGTGGTTGAACTGGCTCGGGTAGGTTTGTCAGTTTCACAAGGATCACAGTTCTTTGGTATGAAGTGTGTCATGGTTGACTTCTTTTTAATTTTCACAATTTCATAGGAATAGACAATTAGGAATTACTTGTTGTCTGGGATTTGCAAGTACAGGGTTTTTTGGCAAAGATAATATATCTTTTTACACATCTCGGCAGGTTCTCAAGGACCTCATCAGAACTCAACATTATTCTGAGTCAGTTTGGAGGCTCCCTTCCATGTTAACACCGGAGCCATCCTGTGGCAGTTCTGAAACTGAATTATTAAATGGATTAATTGCATATGCCGTAGCATGAAGTACCAATGATTGAGCGCTTAATGTTTTCAGCTTAAAAACAGCCCAAACCTATCAAAGTGTTGTATCCTGAGATGCCGGTTACAGCAGTAATGACATTCCAAGATATTATTCAATCCCACCTGAAAGGTTTTGCCCACCTTATAGGTCAGGTGCACGGTTTTCTATTTCCAGCCAGAACACAAGGGATGCTTTCACGTTAAGTGTCAGAATAGCCATGGCGGTCTCTAGAGAGACCTATGTTAATGTTCATTGGGATTTCTATAGCGCATTATCACCACTGGTCTCTAGGGGAGGGGGTCCAGTGTCCGATCAAGGAGGCAGTGGAAACCGTTTATACCCCTATCACCAAGAAAAAGGTAAGAAGGAAATCTTTCAGGATTACTGTAGAAGACATCAGGACCAATCCTATTATCCTGGACCAGAAAATACATTCATCCCATCCACTCATTTGAAAAGCCAGTGGATCAGCACATGAAAGCAAGGTCTGACGCATACCATCCCCGACACCATGGTATCATGGGGTAACTTTTAGACAGAACTGAGTTTATGAATTAGTCAAATGTTTCACTTACCGAACTATAAGCAGAAGAGATGGCACCAACAGAGACGCAAAGACTGCAGGAAGAATACCCCGCCTCCCTCGAGACTGGGGCAGCCCGCCTAGAATAGGAAGAAACATGAATGATGTCTGAGCATGCCGTCTTCATCTCAATCATTGCATAGACTACATTTGTTACTGCTACATCTTCTTGGATCCATCATAAGAGACTAGAGACACGACAGGCATCAATACAAACCTACATACGTTGGTCATAAACAGGTCAGTCACAAACCCCCTCCAAATAACAGAGGATGAGTATCCGACCTTCTGCATTAGAATTATTCTTAAATTCTAATTCTAATTATCAACGTGAAAGAGCTCATTATGTTACAGGCAAAAACTTTGATTTCAGGCACTTTTTTTCACCAACTGAAGATACAAGTGGCTCATTTGGAAGATTCTACAGGATCCAGGTTACACATCTCCAAGATACAAAAGGCTACAATTCACAAAAACACTTCACAAAAATTCACATATTGTCTTTAAAGTCAACCTTGACTAATTATAGATGTGAAAATAACTATGTACTCCTACTGTTTAGCACAGATGTTAATTTAGCACAACATGCCCTGATATGTTACATAACGTACTGTCATCTGCTTCTCTAGATAGGTTTTTAGTAAAGTAAAAAGTTTCGATCACGTGTTGATGTTCCATAGACTTTCACAGGTCAAGGGTCTGGACGAATTACTGCAATTTTATTACATTTAGCGTTCCAGCGGACCTCAATTTGAGCAGGAGCTCAGTTGAACGGTTTAAATGACAATTGCTTTTAATTATTGTTTTGCTGCCTGCTATTTTTTTTTTATTAAAGATAAGTTGGACTGTTCAGCCTTCCAGTGTGTTGTGTTTTGTTTTAACTGATGCTGCATTGCCTGCAGAAGACTGGTATGGGATTTTAAAGCAAATGCATTTTGTACGCATTTTTCTACATTTTGTATTACTGATTATGACATTTATTTTTTTCTATTACATTTTATTTTAGCAGTCTTAATATATCATGTTTTATTTTTAAGGCAGACTATCTTGTTTCTGTTTCTATTTTTTTTTTTTGTAAAAGTTTTATTTTGATTCAAACATGGAGACAAACAGGGTGAGGTCCCCCAAGGTGCCACAAAGACCTCGCACAGGGGGCACAGGTAGAAGCAATAGAGGCATTATCACACAGTGACAGAAGTACTTCAAGTCCAGACCAACAGAAGCAAGATCAGTGTTCATAGCTCAAAAGTCCTCAGAGCTCTGTAAGAGAACATGACAGTAACACACTGGAAAATACGCAAGTCTGGACACCTGTACAGCTTAAGCGGGGTCCACAGGCCCTGCATTCTGCACCCGAGGGGGCCCCAGAACCAAGAACAAAGGAAACAACACCCCCCCCCCCGTCCACCCCCTTCCTGCCCCCCCCCATGGTGGCGACCAAATACACACCGGCTGACATGCCGTCATTCACGCTAGACTTGAAAGAGGTGTAGTGACCTTATGGATGCCGGGCAGACGGCTGATGGCAGCCCCTTAGAGAGAAAGTCCACCAAAGGACCCCACTGAAATCGGAAGTTCTTGAAATTACCCAAGAAGATGTCCACCATTCTTTCCATACTCCAGTATCTCCATAGCCGCGCGTGCCACAGTGAAATCGCTGGTGCTCCCTCTGCTTCCAAGCGGCGGCCAGGGTGAGCTTGGCAGCTCCCAGGCAGAGCCACAAGATTCTCTTATCCGCCCGGGTTTGATATTCCAAACCGGGTTCCCGCAGGCCCAGCAGGACAGAGTCGATGGAATTCTCGACAGGATAGTGAAGAATGTCCTTGATATGCGAGAGGATTTCCTCCCAGTAGGGCCGGATCACTGGGCAGTCCCACCAGATGTGGCGGAAGTCACCCAGGAGCCCACATCCCCTCCAGCACTTGTCGGACGTAGCCGGGTATATGCGATGGAGCCTAGCCGGGCATAGATACCAAAGCATAAGTGTCTTGAGGTGTGCCTCCCGTAGCTGCAGGGAGTGGTTAAACGCGGTAACATCCCGCCACAGTGCCGACCACTCGTTATCGGAGATTTCTCTCCCCACCATCTCCTCCCACTGTTACATATAACGTGGCCTCGGTGCCAGAGCAGATTGAAGCAGGAGGCGGTACAAGAATGATAGTTCCCTTCATGGAGGATGTCCGCAGCAGGAAAGCCTCAAACGGCAACGGGGGTCTCGTAGCCCCTTCCCGCAGCCCAGGCGACGTGGCCCAGTGGAGCAGCTGCACGTGGCGATATCGTTCAGTCTGGGGTATCCCATAATCCCTCATGCAATTGGTAAAGGAGAGAGGATCCTGCCCATGAAATAGATGCGTTAGCGCCCTGCAACCACCCTCCCTCCAAGCATCAAAGGCTCCTTCTCTGAGCGCCGGGGCAAAGGCCGGGTTAAGGTGTATAGGCGTGAAGGGAGAGGGGAAGGTAGTCCAGCGCTCATCTGAGGCGAGCGTGTCCCATACCTTCAGTGTTGTACCAGTAGGAGTGCTAATATATGCGTTGAGAGGTCGGTCCTTCTTCGGCTTCCATGCCAAATCCCACACTGATCTACCAGCTACGCTCCGGTCCATGAGGAGCCAGTGCTTCTCCGACGTCTGCTGCGACCATTCCACCAACACTCTTAGTTTTGCCGCCTTATAATAGAGTTGCAGGTCTGGAAGGCCCACTCCTCCCTCTGCCCTCGGCCGACGCAAGACCGCAAAGGAGAGACGAGCCCGCCCCACCTGCCAAACAAATCGCATTATTTGTGTCTTGAGGCGGCGAAAAAAGTCGCCATCCAACGGGATGGGCAGCGCCTGAAATAAATATAGGTACTTAGGAAGGAGAACCATCTTCACAGAGTGGATCCTACCCAGCCAAGACAGGAATTTAAGTTTCCACCTATCCAGTTCCTCCCGCGTTTTGGCCAAGAGAGGGGGGAAGTTGGCCGAGAACAATTTGCCCACTGTCGGGGTCAGATAGACTATCGAACTGGCGGCCCACGCCAAGGGCGTCAGAGGACGGACCCGTTCCACCTCCGCCTGTGACAGGGTGAGGTTCAAGATGTACGACTTACTATAGTTGACCTTCAAGCCGGCCACCGCCTCAAATTGCAACAGGGCCTCCCTGATGCAGGGCAGTGAGTGTTCCGGGTCCACTACCGAGAACAATATGTCATCCGCGAAGAGCGTGATTTTATGTTGCTCTCCCGTGAACGGGATGCCCCGAATCCCCTCGCAATTCCGCACAGCCAACGCTAAAGGTTCAATGCTAAGTGCGAACAGGAGGGGCGAGAGCGGACACCCCTGCCTGGTTCCCCTAGAGTGTGGGAAGAACGCCGACCTGTGACCATTCACCGTCACTCGTGACCTGGGACTGCTATAATTGGCATTCACCATAGTTATAAATTTGTCCGAGAAGCCAAACGCTGACATAGTGGTAAACAGGAAGCCCCAGTCCACACGATCGAGTGCCTTTTCGGCATCCAGCCCCACAAGGACCACCGGGATGCGAAATCTATCGGCCTTTTCAATGAGATGCACCACCCTCCGAGTGTTATCGTGGATCTGGCGCCCTTTAATGAATCCGGACTGGTCGGGGTGAATAATCGCCGGCATCAGATCCTGCAGCCTGCAGGCCAGAATCGCTGAGTACAGCTTAGAATCTATGTTCAGGAGTGCTATGGTGCGGTAGGAAGCGCACGGGGTAGGGTCCTTGCCCGGCTTTGGTAAGACTGTAACCACCGCCTCTGCCAGGGTCCCAGCCACGGTACCAGAGGTGCCCGTTAAACAGGGCCACTAGGAAGTCGCAGAGTTCGGAGGCATACGACTTGTAAAAGATGGCCGTATAGCCATCCAGCCCGGGAGCCTTGTGTACTTTCAGATTCTTGATGACCTCAAGTACCTCTTCCCTAGTGATTGGAGCCTCTAGCAGTTCGTTCCACTCCCTCGAGACCTGGGGGAGCGGCAAGTGCTGCAGGTATTCCCTTTGTGCTTCCGCATCGAGACTGTCCCTGTGTAAAGGTCCGCATAAAAGCGGCCAAATACGCTCGCCTTCACCTCGTCCCTAAGCTGCAGCACACCTGCGTCTTCCCTCACCCCTCCGACATATTCCCGCTCCCTCCTTTCCCGCAATTGACGCGCCAGGTGCCTTCCCACCTTATTCCCACAGGAGTAGGAGTGCCGCCCCAGCCGCAGCAGCGCGAGTTTGGCCCTGTTATTATAGTGGGCTTTCAGTTTCCCCCGAACCGCCGTAAGCAGACGTAGGGTCGCCCTGGAAGGGTTAAGCTTGTGCTCCCGTTCGAGTCTAGACAACTCAGCCTCCAGTTCCTCCCGATCTTTCCTCCGCAACTTATTAAGTTGAGCGTTAAGCGCAAGACAGGTACCCCTTATAGACGCCTTCAGGGCGTCCCAGGTATTAGCTACCGACGTATCTGTGGTGGGGTTGAGGTCAAAGAACTCCCCAATAGCCTCCCGGAGCGCCTTATTCGATGCGTCATCCCTGACCACCGATGCGGGGAAGTACTATTTGCGCTGTCCGTCACCAGACGGTGACCAGCGAAGGGTGAGCACCAGCAATCTGTGGTCGTAGACCGAAAGTGGAAGAATGGCGGCATCCCGAATATCCCCCTTAAGGGCCTGACTAAGGAAAATATAATCTAATCGGGAGTAGGACTGGTGCACATGTGAGAAGAATGTGTAATCCCGGGAGGTAGGATGATGAAATCGCCACCCATCCGCCAGTCCCAAATCACCCATCAGCTGTTGTGTCGTGCCCGAGAACACACCCGCATCAGCCCTAAGGGTCCTAGAGCTATCCACATCCTTGTCCCAGACCAAATTAAAATCCCCTAAAAGGAACAGGCTCCCTTCTGCAAAATCCCCCACTTTCTGCAACAATTCCTGAAAGGAACTTATTCTGACCTGCATTAGGGAGATACACCACAACAAAGGTACACAGACGCCCCTGAACCTTCCCCTTCACCATCAGCCAACGGCCATCCCTATCAGTTCGCACCTCAACTGGTTGGAAGTGTAACGCAGCGCGGAAGAGGAGAGCCACCCTTCTGTGTTTTGTAGGAGCAGAGGACCTGTAAATAAGCGGGTAAGTCTTATGCCTAAGGCGCAGCTCGTCTTTCCGTGCCAGGTGAGTCTCCTGGAGGCCCACCACATCTAGCTGATGGTCCACCACATATTTCCACACTCTGTCGCTTCTGCGGCGAGTTGAGCCCCTTCACGTTCCAAGTCCCTATGCTAACAGGCATTACAAAGTACCACCCCGCCACCCGCTGATACCGGCTCGCAAGCGCCCCGACCCAGAGGCCTCAGCACACCCGCTACCCGCAATGCCGATGGGCTACTCGCCATTCCCCTCCCCACTCCCCCAGTCGGGCACCCGGACCTCCTGAACCTCAGGTGCGCCCTCCCTGCCCCCATCCACCGTATTATCAAGTCACCTCTCAAACAAGCACCCCATACCTCAAGCACGTCACCACCATGGTCCCTCCCCGACCCCCTCCCCCCCCGTCCCAGACCCCCCACCACCCCCCTAGCAGAAGAAACAGCAAACAACTCCCCCAGTCCCCCCCCCAGAACCAAACCCCAAGTAAAAAAAAAACAACAATACATTACAGTCTCGACGAATAATCCCAGAACAGTGCCACGCACCGGAAAGACCCTGGGATGGGGGTGGAAGACCTCGGGCGGGTCCTCCAAGGCCTCGGTCCGGGGGGTCTTCTCACAAAGTACCTGCATCCCCACGGACCGGAGAACATGTGCCCCTCCGGGCCCTCAGGCCTATAGCCAGCCGTTAGGCCGCCCCAGAGCTCTGCTGCGAAGCTGTCAACGTAGCCAAAGCCACGGAGGCCACCGCTTCTCCCATCGCCTGTAGGCTGGTAGCTCGATCGGGCCGCCCACGGCCCGCCGCCGATCCCACTCGATGCCAAGAGGAGGACCGATGTCGCCGTCTCGGTGAATGGCTGCTCGCCCTCGGAGTCGGTGACTCATCCTCGATGCCCAGTAAGTCCTTGGCCACCTGCAGCGAACGTATTTGCTCCAGTTTGTTTTGCCAACGGAAAACAATGCGGAAGGGATGACCCCACGAGTAGGAAATGTTATGCTGCCTCAGAAATGCCGTAACTGGCCTAAATTCTCGGCGTTTGAGAGTCGTTGCCGCCAAGTCCTGAAAGAGCTGCGGTTGGTGCTCCCGAAACAGCAGAGTAGGAGAGTCCCTTGCCTTCCGTAGGATCCTTTCCTTGAGTTGAAAATCGTGGACGCACACCAGGATGTCCGGGGGCGGTCCTCCTCCCCTCCTCGGTAGACCAACTCGGTGGACCCGGTCCATTCGGATTTCACTGACATCCTCATCGCCCAGAAGCTAAAGGAAGAGGTCCTGCACGTAACCACGGAGGTCACCCGCCTCACCGTCCCACGGCACCGCCCGTATGCGAATGTTGTTCCTTCGCGAGCGATTCTCTAAGTCCTCCGCGTGGGATTGCAGGTCTAGGTTCTGTTCGGTGAGCCTCAAAACGTCCTGCTGCAGCTGGTGAACGTCATTCGCCATGCTGAGGTCGTGGTCCTCCAACGTGGCTACCCTCTCCCCCACCGCATCCACATCCCTCCTTACTTCTCGAAGATCAGATGTGAGCTGCGCTCGGAGGTCCGAGATATCCTCCTTGATGGACTTGAATAGGTCCGCCATGAAGGCTTTAGTGGCCGGTGCATCATCATCGGAGGGCTTGGGAGAGGAGCTAGGGCCAGGGGACGCCGGTTGCTGGGTGCCCCTCGACTGGCTATCCTTTATGGTCTTCCCCTTGCGTCCCACAGTAGATATTGCGGCCCCTTGCGACGTCCAGGGAGGCACCCCAATCGCGGCTCCTCTGCCACTAGGCTAGGACTCCCAAGGGCTCGGCCCGGCGCCTACTTCTGGGCCCAAATCACCAAACTCAGCCTCGATCCGCTCACAGGTGGGAGCAGCGAAGTCCACCAGCCCCTCCGGGCCGGCTCCCTCAGCCAGGGTATGGCAACAGTCCGGCCAACGTGTCGCCAGGAAAGCGGAAGACCGATGAGCCTGCGAACCGGCCCTGCCAGAGCTCCAGCACACCAGTGTCCCAGTGCTTGCCTCGAGGAAGGGGGGGGGAGGGGAACCCAGCCAAAATGGAGGTCTCCTGAGCGGCGCCGGGAAAGCTCCCTCCCCTCCTGGCCACACCAGCGAGTCCCGCCGGTCCCACAGTCAGTCGGTGCCCCGGTTGCAGACACTCGCCACTCGTGCCTGCATTCCCTGACAGACGTGCACTTCCCTCCCAGCTGCCGGCCCAAAGCCATGTGTCCAGAGTCGGGCCGAGTGCCCCCTCACTCACTGCCAATGTCCAAGTGCCCTCGGCCCTCCGGGGGATGGGCCGCTCCTCCCCCAGGTCCGCGCTGTAGGCTCGCATTGTCCAGTGCCCCGCCGCGGCCCAGGAGCCCGAAGGGCCGCCCCCGGCGGTCCCCCAGCCAGGCCTCAATCCGCGGCCTCGAGTAATAGGCGGGCCGCGCTGCCGCTCCGGGCGCTCACAGAAGCGAAGCTCCGCCCACGTCGGGATCTGGGAGAACGGCACCCGATCGGCACCCCCTCTCCGCTGATCGGGCTCCGCAGCTCCTCACACCGCGTACTGGGAGAGCGCCGGTCCACACTCCTCCTCACCCAGCGCTCCCTGGCTGCCACAGCATGCCGCCTCTCACACCGCCTGTCCAGGGCTCGGCACAGCCGCCGATACGGGCACCAAAAAGGCGGGTCTCCTCGTCACCGGGCGATCAACCCTGCTGGCCACTGCTACACAGGGTCGCCCGGACCACCAACTGCTCCAAAAGAGCTCCGGGGATCGTGCTGTACAACGCTAAGTAGGGCCTGGGACCGGAGGGGACACGAAACACGTCCTACTCCGCCGCCATCTAGGCCACGCCCCCTGTTTCTATTTTTTAATATAGACTGATTATAAAAGGCATAATTTTTATTTTGCGGTATGCTGTTTCCTGGTGGTTTATACTATGCTTATTTTTCGGCTTGGGTCGAGCTTTGTTATTTATTTGGCACTCCCAACACTTTTCCCCTCTTTGACCCTTTCCAGTTTACTGAAGAGTGTAAATACCTAGGCAATTAACTGGTTAAGCAGGGACCTATCACAATTCATTGATATATGGAATGACTCAGAGTACTAAACGTTTAAATTAAAATATAGATTGTATTCTTATAAATTCCTAATAAAAACAATCTGAAACAAACAATGAATACAAAACACAATTTTCAAACATACAACACGAAAACATATAAAGATAAATTCATTGTTGCTTATTGAAGAAAAGTGGCTAGATGTTTGGACAAGTTCTTATTTTTTGTCTACGCGCATTTCGGCATGTGACTGTCTTCTTCAGGACAGCCACAGCAACCTAAATAAGTATGCAATTGGAACCAAAAAACAATGTTTGGATGCAAGGTAAATCAATATACTTGTAAACAGATAGAAGACCATGGAAGTATGAGTTACTTACCTTCGGTAACGATGTATCTGGTAGAGACGATTCTAGCAGCAGATTCCTTAACATAGAAATAACCCCAGGCGTGAGACTGGAACCTGAAAATTTTCTGCCACTGCATCGATGCGCGCTGGGGGTGGCACCACGTGACTCCGCCCTGACGTGACGTCAGCGGGATCACATAAGCCCGGCCCGGCGGGCTGACGTCAGTTTTCTTCTGAGAACTTTTCCGCGCCACAGCGCAGAGCCATCATAAAGAAAAACTGTGAGAATATAGGAACAGTGTGCGAAAAAAATCAGATAAACAGAAAGGAAAGAAGCGAATGGTGAGGAACAGCACCATTTGGGGAAGTGCCAGGCACTGTGGCACCGAAAGTCATAGAAAGGAAGAGCAGAGCACAGCTACTGCGAAGCAACCTTGCAAGCAAATACGGCATCCTCCCCGGAGACAGAAAAAACATGTGAAAAATGTTACAGCAAACGAAAGAAGCCTGCAACCACAGTCCAGCAACAGTGAAGGACAAGAAGAGTAGTGACAAATTACCCCAAGACAACACCATCAAGGAGAGGAGCATTCCCTGTAAATAGCTAAGGGCTGAGGCACAGCCAAGAGACCCCAACTCAGAGGACTGCAGAAGAGTCAGAAATGTCAAGCAATGAAAAAGGGAGAAGATAATGAGTGGGCCCCACACTGGAAACACCAGGGTGTAGGGATGCAGAAGTACACATGAACCTACCGACCAATTACCAGAAAGGAAGGAGTGGATGCAAACAAACAGAACGAAGCATCCCGCTAGGGAGGAAGAGAAAGAGGGCACTCGCAGAAGACAAGACCACCCGGAGGTAGAGGAGTGCGGAAGACCAAGCTATAGTTCCTCACAGAGGTGGAGGAAGGGCGGGTCGTGAAGGAATGTGCGGCTAGAATAGTCTGTACCAGATGCATTGTTACCGAAGGTAAGTAACTCGTACATCTGATAGAGACTACTAGCCGCAGATTCCTTAACGTAGAATAGATACCAGAGCCATACCCAGAGGGCAGGAGGGTCTGTGAGAGGAAACTCACCAGCTTGGAAGAACACAGGGACCCAACAGGGACTGTCAAGGGGACAGGAAGGAAGCCCAGCCCCCACCAAGCAGAAGTAAGCAAGAACAAGGCGAAGGGAAGGCCAGGACACCCCAAGCCTACCCGAGGTACAAAGGACATCTGCTAGAAACCCCCGGGGGGACAGACAGCACCAAAAGAGTACCTAGGAAGAAAAGAACCACCCCAAACTCCAAGGAGAAGAGGTGGAAACGGAGGCAGAGCCCGTTGCAGGAGAACACACTCACAGCAAAGAGGACAGGTGAATGGGCAGCAGCCTAGAGGCAGCCAAGAAGCGCAGGCGCGAAAAGTCGCACAAAGCTCCAGCAGAACATGGGGCAGGAGCACAAGGGTACACGCCAAGGCCCAGGGAGGCGGACCATAACGATCAGGCTTGCGCAGCTGGCAGCTGGCAAATACCATGGAGCAGTGCGCCCGGAACAAGCGAAGCACAAGAAGAGGGCAGAGGTAAGGGAACCCCAGAACAAGCCCCAAAGAAGGACCGTTCAAGAGACGCAACCCGAACACAGGAGAAGACAATGAGTATCCTAGCCCCCCGAAACACAAGGCAAAGGGCTAGGCCAAAAACCCGGACAACATCATGACACGACGCCATAGGCGGTATGCCAAAGGCGGTCTGGCGATGTAGCGGATACTGAGTGTAAGAAAACCTGGAGCAGCGCAATCCGCACCAATACAGAAGAAAAAGGGGGGGGGAACTGCACCATGACGCATACAGTGACACCAGGGAAGGAGAGGAACTCAAAAAGGCGTCCACACCCTCCCAGCTGAGGACAGAGCTACACATTAGCTACAAGTACCCCACCTAGGGTATAACACATCCCACAACAAAACATGGGAACACCTCTTAGGGAAAAACCACCCCACAGCAGAGGACAAGAACAGAAAAGACCAGCAGTTAGCACCACAGACTGCTTACCAATCAGCTGAAAAATACACAGCGGCCCAACCTGAGACGCCTATGGCTTCACCAACAGCCAAAAAACACTGCACAAAGGTCAAAGGGCTGTACCAGCAGCCAACAATATGGAGGGACCAACTTAAGGGCCATGAAGGCATTGCATGCCACACAGAACACACAAACGGGCCAAATGAAACACTAGGCCCAAAGAAAAAGGTGGTATAAACGTCTCAAAAAGCCCCTGAGGGCCTGCAAACCCAAAACTTACTGAAGGGGAAGAGGACGGTGCCCTGCAAGGAGCCATTCAATGGCGGAGTCCGCGTGGGTGTTAAACAGAAGAACCCCATCAAAAGGCAGGTCAACAAGACGCTCCCTAATATTCTCTGGAAAGACGCCATCCCAGAACCAAGCATGGCGGCGGAAGCCACAGAACTCGCCATAGCACGGCCAAGAGAATCAGAAACATCCAGGGCTGAACGGAGAATAAATGCAGCTAACGTACGACCATCCAGAACATGGTGCCGAAGATCAGCGCAGACACACTCCTGTGAGGAGCGAGAAAGAAGGGACTCCGCGGAATCCCACAGGCTGGAGGTAGCCCTGGCCACACGCAAAGTGTGTTGAGCGCTCTCAAAGCAGAACTAGTGGAAGTGAAGATGTTACGCCCCCAGGAATCCAACCACCGTGCCTCCCGTGACGGTGGGAGCGCTGCGAGGCCTCCGGGTAGCTACGCGCTATACAAGTGCAATTTCCATTCCATTCCATTCCATTCCACTGAAGGCAAGGAAGGAAAAGCAGTCTGCAGGAGAGAGCCCTGGGTAGAAGGGTGGAAAAAAGACAGACTGGATCGTGCGGAGCAGGACGGTGGAGGAGCAGCTGAGGCACCGGATCTCCTGTTGCAGGACGCCACCGGGTCCCTAGAAGAGAGTTGTGGAGCGAAGCTTCAAATGGAAAAAGCAGCTCCCTTCCACCTGGGCCCTGGTGGAGAACTTCCAACAAATAGTCCATAGGGAAGGGGGTGACCAGGTTGCCCGTATGCAAAATGCCAGTGGCCGTGGAAGTGGCCCAAAAAAAGGCAACACTTGCCTCCGTAGGGCGTTGTGTGGGGGGTGCAATTCCTCCTTGGGCGATGGGAGTCCATCCCAGAGTCCAACTGGAAGGAGAAACGGCCAGCCCCTGTAGGATGTAAGATCCATAGACGAGTGGGGGACCTGAGGGGGGCCTCCAAAAAGGTGGAGAAGCCTGCGGGGCCACCAACAGTGAGTTGGGGAAGAGAGGGTCTGGGGGTGGTGGCCGAGGAGACGGCAAAGAGCCCTCCCTGGAAGATGCCGGGGAAAAAGCAACGATGCAGCGTCCAGTTTCCGGTGAAGAGGAGGCAAGGAGATGACAAATCTCCAGGGAGGAAGGGACCTCCGGAGAAGATTTGATGACCCGACGCCGGGATGGCGCCATGGAGTCCGCCACAGGCACTGGTGCATCCTTGATCGGCACCGAAGCAGCCGTCAGGGGCGCCGAGTAGACCTCCACCACCACGTACGTTCTAGGAGAATGGGGTGGGGTCGAAGCAGCAAATGAACGGCACCAAAAAGGAGCCGACTCTACCTCCAACGAAGCAGCCACCTGCGTAGAGGACCGAGAGAAACTTGGGGAGACGCCCCAGGTCCCGGCCACCACCTGCGGCGCCACCATGGAGGAAAGCCGTCGGTGCCAGAATGGCGTCGGCTCGTCCTCCAATAAGGCAGCCGCCTGCCCAGAGGACTGTGGTGGACTCGGGGATGAACAATAAGTCCCGGCGACACCACAGGGACCCCCGCGGGGATTTGCAGCAAGGCAGGGACGCTGTGTGTCGTAGAGGGGAACCCCGGATGGCCGCACCTCAACATCACACCCCCAGAACCCGAACTCGTTGGTGCCGAAGCCGCCGGCGACTCTGCAGAAGGCCCCGCGCATGGCATGGGATCCGCAGACGTCTCAGGACGAGGAGGTGGGCCCAAAGAAGCCTGCAGAACCGTACCGTGGCATTCATTTGCACCCTAGTCGCCCCGACGCCAGGAAACGGCGGATACGGTGGCGACGGCTGAAGGGCAGCCCGCGCCCTTTGCAGAGCCAGGACAAGGCCTCGGCGACAGACAAGGCCTCAGCGACAAACTGTAAGACTTACCGGCGGGCGATCGACGCCCCTGCGGCCTCGGCATAGGACTATGCCGCATTCGGAATCGGCATTTTCTGGACCCTTCCGAGGTAGGGGACGGCCACAGAGATGAGACCGACCTGGACAATCAGGCCGAAAGTAATTTCATCCGGCACTCCAGCTGGGACTTTGGCTTGAGATGCTGACAAGAGTCACAGTATGTAGAATCATGGTGCTCGCCCAAACACCACATACAGATAGGGTGAGGGTCCGTCGCCGACATCTGGCGTGTACAAGTAGTACACATCTTGAAACCCGAAGGCATTCGCACACTGTCCCTCAACGCAAAAGAGTTACAAGGCGGCCGAAAAACAGGCCAAGGAACACAATCCGGATCTGCGTTGCATGCGGAAAAGAAGGAAACTGACGTCAGCGCGCCGGGGTGGGGCTTGTGTGACCTCGCTGACGTCACGTCCGCGGATGACGTCAGGGCAGAGTCACGTGGTGCTGCACCCAGCGCGCAGAGATGCTGTGGCAGAAAACTTTCAGGATGCAGTCTCACGCCTGGGGATAATTCTACGTTAAGGAATCTGCGGCTAGTATCCTCTATCAGATATATGGAATGTCAAACAGTCATTTTAAGAATAAATAATGCTAAAACCAGATAAAGGCTCCTATTGATAAATAAGTCGGATCTGATATTCAATTCACCAGGTTAACCCAGCCGAGTCATCCAAAGTGGTGTCTATGTATGGTAATAAGATAAGAATTCTTTGGGACAGAGGTAGCGCAAATAATTCCAAATTGGCCGGTCTAATCAAAGCTGTGTAAAAGTTTCAATAGAGGTAACAAACACTTTTGTCTTGAAAACGGTCAGTCTTACGGCTGGGTTCCAGTTTTCCCCATTTCCAAAATGACTTCCCCATATATTTTCCTACTAGTACTTTACCTTTCTGCATTACATTGTCTCACTTTTCTTCGTCAGTGTCCTATTGTTTTATTGATTGTATCTATGAACGGCCCTGGGACGAAAGTGTAAAATAGAATTTCTTGACTCGAGGCCTCCAGTCCAGATATTTTTTCCATTGTAGTCCTGTTTATTCGATTGTTAGATCGGGACTCCAGATGCAGAATGCATATAAAACTGGGTGATCTAGGCGCACACAAATGTAAGCAAAACGTAAGAGTGCTGCTTTTTGAGTGTGCTTCACAGCTTAGCACTGTTTCACCATTTTTGAGTTCCATGGGACAGCAAAAGACGTAACTTACTAAGCGCGAATCTCATTTCTTGGAACATACTGTCCCTCTTTGGTTGTGAGTTTTACTGCATGTCACACCATCACAGAGATTGGATCTGAATCACTTAGCGTGAAGCAGGTGTCATTGGGTGTGATTTACATGTTTAGGATCAGTGTCTCACTTAATGGGTGCGATACACATCGCACAAGTTGAGCAAGCAGTCTCATCAAATGTGTGCAAGTCCGCACCTGGAGGACGGTCTCATTCAATAGTTGTGAGTCTCAGGCCTCTGGAGGATGGAGTTGCTTGTAAGGTCATAACCAATACCCTCCTGTTTGGGAATTCACGTCTATGGGGGGACGTCTTACCCTTAGGGCACACGTTGCATGCTTTGGGGCACTATCAGTCTTGCAGCTTGGCGCATGGTATACCTCTCGCTGAATGAGTTTCACTGATTGGTGCTAAGTCTCCTAATGGGCATTATTCTAGACCCCCTGTTTGCCGCCCACAGGTGAGTTTAGTGTCCCTCCAGTCGTTTGCAATCATCATGGCACTATCTTCTTGGCAGGCATCGCGACCATGCCGGGATTAAATGCAAAAGGTATAGGTCCGGGCCCGGTTCTGTGAAGTGCAGTCGATTTGTGAGTAGGGCGGAGCAAGGTGGTGGCTTGAGTTGCGCACCATTGCGGGCCGTGGTGATGTCTGGCTGCAGCCTGCAGGCAATAAATCAAAAATTGTAATCATAATGATGGTCACTGTCAGGGACCGTGACAATCATCATAATTAAAAATTTTGATTTGGTGCACGCAGGTGCAGCATTGTGTCCGCCCTGTGCCATTGTAAGGTTTAGTGACATGAGAGTGGTTGTGAGGGTTTATAGCTAATATTCTGAGAACTGTGAATGTAATAATTTTGTGGAAAAATATTCTCGCAATTGCTTGTGAACTAGTAAACTAAATGTAGGTACAGTACCTGGATGCGCAGTGTCACTTCTATTTGACTAAGTTGTTTGAACAATAATGCCCTCTGCAGAGGGTAGGTTTCCACCTAATCTGCCCCAAAAAGCACATAGTTTGCAGGTTATCATCAACTTGAACTAAGTTACTTCTACCATCTTTAAGTCTATTTTGAGTATAGTATTGTGGATTTTTGTCGTTTGTGGTCTTGTGTTAAGTCTATATAAAGAATACTTATTTCTATCAAAACCTGTGTGGTGTCCATTTGTAGTGTTTTCACTGTATTACTGTACGTGTTCACAAATGCATAACACACTGCCTCTGAGATAAGCCTGTCTGCTCGTGCCAAGCTACCAAGGGGTGAGCACAGGTTATCCAGAAGTGTAATCCCCTTTCCCTGACTAGAAGCCAGGGTACCTCTTTGGACAAAGGTGTATACCATTGCCAACTAAAGACCAACAGGCACAATCTATAAAACTGTTGTAATATTATTAGCATTATTAGTATTGATAATAATAAACACCAGGATCGATATTGAAAAAAGAGCCATAGTGTAATGGACCATTTCATTTATGTGCCTCGGTGTCACTACACCTGCTGCACCACTGATATATGCTCCTTAATTACCTCATATACTGGCCTCGCATTTGAAATGTTACTAAGCCCAAATACAGGTCCCCAAATATATAAGGGCTGCTTTCTAGCAGAATGGCATTACATGAATATATATCTCCGCATTTAAGGGCCACATGTGATTGCTATGTGATTAGTCTCATCCAATTTTCTGGGTGTCTACAAAAAAAGGTATTCTTTTCTATTTCACGCAAAACCCTCTTTATTAAGGCGGTCTCCAAAATTTGGAATCATTCTAGGTTTGAAACTTGCACATTTTGATACCTCATTGAAAAAAGTCAAAAGTGCAGATTTCAAGACTAGAGTATCAGAGTTCTTCAGGCTGCTTAACAGGGCACTTTTCTTTACACCATTTTCTTAAGGTGTACTCGACTGGAACTCCGATTATGCGTTTTGCCCAAATATATAATTTTCGAAGGTTTTCCTTAAGCTGTTAGTCCCTGTTTGGCAGCAGGTAAGGGAGAACTGGAATGAAAAATAATTAGTTATGGAGCCTGGTCTCGCTTTTACTTTGTTCTCTCTGATTCACTACTCGTGTCTATTTTTGGCGTTCTCTGAAAGAATGTCTATGGGTACATATGACTGGGTGGGTAACCTGGTGCTCTTTAAAGTCATCCTCTACTATTTACTGTGCTTTGAAAGTTGATTCAATAGAATATGTAAAGAAAAATGTGCTGTCAAATTCACCATTATGGTTTGTCTTTTTCCAAAATTTTCTTTGGGGGGGTGGGCAAGGGGGGGGGGGAAGAGTTACCCCCCCCAAGAAAATTTTGGAAAAAGACAAACCAAAGACAAAATTGGATGAAACTTATCACATAGCAATCACATGAGGCCCTTAAATGCGGAGATATATATTCATATAATGCCCCCACACACACACACACACAACCCCCATAGCAGTGGTCGGGCTCGCTCGTTGTGTGTCGGACGGGGGCTGGTCTGGAAAAATTTGCCAGGGCTGCTTTCAGTTCCCAGTCCGGCCCTGATTGGAGACCTGCAGGAGTCAGACCACCAGGTCTGTGATCACTTTAAATCATTTATTTTAATTCACCCTGCTTTAAAGGAAACAGGGCTGTGTTTAAAAAAAAGTTTGAACGTAGACCACGGTCCCCTGAATCACTGCATATTCTGCATCAAACTTCTTTTTTTTTTATACATTCACATAGAGGAATCTGGCCATGCCCTGAAGTATTGGCATATTTCAAAGTTGCTCTCCCTTCTGAACAACATGCAACATCTATTACAGATGCAAGATGAGGTCTACTCTAAGATGGTTCCATGGATGTCAAGTACGCAAGTCTCAGTAGGATGTAGGCTTGGTGGACTCTGAAAGGTGATGGATGGGGCGGTATAGAGGAGCGATGCGCTTTAAAATACAGCATCCTCTTACCATAGAAAACACCACTGGGCAAAATCATCTACATGCCTGAAACGGTTGGATCACAATACTAGCCTCGCTCACTCAGTAACAGAGACTAAAGCCCCAATGATTATGGAAAATGTGCACAGTTATCCGTAACAACCCATTTTAAAATGTAGGCTTTGACTTAGTTTTCTGATGAACTACACTTGCAAAAGCTGCACTACTGAATGTTAAATGTACAAGGCACTCAGATTGCCTATCTATACTTTTCATTAAGCAGTGAGAATGGAGTGCTTATACATTTGGAGTGCGAGTGCTTTGAAGACACACCTGTTAAGCCATATGTCAGACCTCCTTCATGGGACCACAGGGCACACAGGGGCAACTGGGCCTCATCTGTGGGGGCTGGGGTAGTTTAACACAGGCCACATACATTTACATGCATAATAAGAACTCGGAATGTTCAGGCTGGTACCCTGGTTAGAGCACAGAAGTGGAACTTTACACAAGTGGGCCAGTAGGCCTCCACTCCAGAAACAGACACAAACCCCGGTAAGCTGTCATCACCACTCTACATGCTACACCCACAACACAGAAGGTAGTCCACTGTAAATGGCAGCAGACTTGGTGTGTCCCTTCAAGCCCAGGGACCTTGTTCATGTCAAGGGACCAGCCTAGGCATTTCCATAACTGCACACTGGATTAGCACATGCCTGTGGCCAAAATAGAAAAACAGGATACCAGGTTCTCAGTTGGAGGTGGGAGGGGTAAATGAAAAAGGCATTTGTATCGTGCATGGCTACCTGGAAGCATCCCAGCGCTGGGCAAAACTAGACAGGTAACTGAATTTGAGGAAAAAGAATAGTCTTTCATGGTTTGCAAAAGGCAAGGTGATTAGATTCCCTACAAAGGAACAAAGGCAGAGAGTTCCAGAGTTCGTTATACGAAAATAGCCGACCTCCATTTCTGGCCTTCTTGATTCTAGGGACCTAAACTAAATCGAGCTCATCTGATCGCAGTTTCCTCTTGGCCTTGTATGGGCGAATCATGGATGAAATTATTGGAGGCCCATTCCCTTGCAGGGATTTATGGTCCACACAAAGGGCCTTAAAACTGATTATTTCTTGCACCAGGAGCCAATGGAGGGAGTGAAGTGCAGGTTTTGCTGAATGACGATTGGAAACTCCCATCAGCAGTCTAGCTGCACAATTTTGTACCGTCTGAAGGTTCGAGACTACTGCAGAAGGGGCACCCAAATATAGGGCGTTACCATAGTCGATCCTGGACAGAATACGCGACTGGATTAAAACTTTATTTGCTTGAGAAAGGAGGGGAGCACTTTTTTCGGGCCATTCTGAGCCATAACAGGTAGCCGCAGTCTTTCTGTCCTGCACCTTAAAGTTTAAATTCTGATCTAACCAGATGCCTAGGCTCCTTATCTCGGTCTTTTAGACCAGTGCCAGGCCCATGCACGCTGGCCACATAGTGCTGGATTTAAAATGTAAGGGATTGCCAGGATCAGGAGTTCGGTTTTCTCACCGTTGAGCTTGAGATGCGACATGCCCATCCACTTAGAGACTTCAAGACAGAAGTGGAGGCCTTTAGACCTCTGATCTGCATGATTCAGTGCTACGACCAGTTGGGTAACATCAGCGTACGTCACCATGTGGATCCCAAATGAGGCTACTATGTTCGCCAATGGGGCCATATATACATTAAAACGAGTCTGCCTCAACAACTCCACACTGTAATGGGAGGGGCTTTGAAACCTTGTCATCCTCGAATACTTGAAAGAATCTCCCCTCCAGAAAGGAGCGCAGCCATTGAAGCGCAGTACCAGTTACTCCGGTGCTCCTAAGACGGGTAACCAAGATACAGTGGTACACAGTGCCAAAGGCCGCATTTAGGCCGAGGAGTATGATGGCTGAGGGCACACCAGCATCTAGAATCTTTCTGCATTCTTCCACCACAGCTAACAGCAGTTTCAGTCTGACTGTACATCAGGGCAAGTTGTAATTGCTCAAGTGTAATTTCAAGGAGTTAATGTTATGCATATTATGCAAAATTCCCAGAATTATGCCATTACACCACTTTGAGTAATTATGCCCCATTCGCAGTAAAGTTTGATTAGGAACAAAATGAGAGCAGCTATTGTCCATTGTGCTTTAGTTAAATGCATCCTCACCAGAAATAGACACAAGGATTCATTTTTCACCAAAATATATCGCAAAATGATGGATAAGTGAGCATGACTTTGCAAAATTCTACTGAAATTAAGCACACCCTAGCTGTACACCAAGGCGGTTTCAGCACTAGGTTATTGAACATAAACCTTCATGCACTGCCTTGCTGGGACAGTAAAGGTGACAAGAAATGCTTTCCTTGAACCCCCTGCTGTCTGGTTGTAGAGCGGTTACAGCTCACACCTTATTCAGAGAAAAGCCTCCATCCAAGTTGGAGCATGAGGTCTTCTCACAAAATATGGCTAGGTGTGCACTTTTTACCTGGGAGCCTGAAGTCAAACACTGTAGCAGGAAAGGTGAGATGGAGAGAAGAGCCAGAGAGAAAGCAAATAGCTGGGGTGAGGGGGGTATGACATAGATGAGTTGGAGGGAGATGGATAGAGTAAGAGGAAAGAAAGAAAACTAGTCTGAGAGCCAGTGGTATTACTGGATGTGATTATGGCAATCTTAAGCAGTGAGGATGTACACTGGTGCTTTCATCACAAAAACAATGCCAGGCACTCAATCTTGTTAGCTGCTAATGGCCCTCAGAAGGTCATCCTTCAATAGTAAATGTATTGCTTGCAAATTAAACTTGCTTCTGGTAATTTCTTTCACTGGGCAACAGCCGGTCTCCATTTATTTTCCAAATATAGTTCAAGAATTAAAGATAGATTTAACTATGTTAAAACCCTCAACCATGATAATACCTGGCCATCATGTATGAATGTCTCTGTGCCAGCCCAACAAGATTTAAAAAATACTCCTCCATTGTAATGTAATGTAAATGTGACTTATAAAGTAGAAACTCAAGCCCTAGGGCGTCCTGGAGCTGTCAAAGTCCTATTTAGGCTGTGACAATGTCGTCTGATCAGACAGATGTGCAGATATCTTCTACTCCTGTGTGAAAAGCCAGGTCTTTAAGGCTTTTCTAAAGGAAAGTGGGGAGGGAGCAGCTTTCAATGTCCGCGGGAGACTATTCCAAAGCATGGCAGTGACCCTAAAAAAGTTCTTTCCACGACAGGGGGCTTTCCTAAAAGGGGGAGAGGGGGAGGGACCGGGGGGGGGGGGGGTTGGGGGGGAATCAGGTTCCTAGGCGAGCCTGATCAAAGTGTCCTAGCTGGCATGTACCATTTGAGGTTTTTTTTTTTAATGGTCTGGCCCGAGTCCATGCAGTGATTTATAGGACATACAGAGATCCTTGAATCTACATCGTTGCTTGACTGGCAACCAGTGTAATTTCCTAATTGCTACTCTGGCTGACTCATATCTCGGAATTTCAAAAAGGAAGCCAGCCGCAGTGTTTTGCAGTGTCTTTTATTTTATTTACTTGGTCCGTAAACTTGTCTACCAAGAAGCCTACATTTCTTACTTTCTTTGAGGGTTCGGGTAGTTAGTCCAGCTCAGGTGGCCACCAGTCCAGTGTCCAGAAGGAAGGATTATTGCCGCAGATGATAACCTCAGTTTTTTTGGCAATCAGTTTAAGGCAATTGCAGTCCATCCAGTTGGTCACCCTACTCATACAGGAGCTGAAAGCCGCACCCAAATTGATTTCTGGATTTGCCAATGATACCACAATTCGGCATACAAGGCCAGGGAGAAGCCAGACTTTTTAATAACGGGCACAAGTGGTGTAACGTAAAGGTTAAACAAAGTTGGGCTCAGTGCTGAGCCCTGGCGAACTCCGCAGGGCAAGGAAAAAGACCTGGAGACAAACTGGCCCATCTGCACGTTATTTTGTCTGTTTGCCAGGAAATATTAGAGATCAAAAGCTGTTCCCTCTATCCCCAACCTATGCATTTGGTCCGTTAAGATCTCATGGCTGACCGGATCAAAAGCTGCAGAAAGATCCAAAAGGATCAAGTACTTCTTGTATGTCCTCTGTTGCTATCACCAGGGCCGATTCTGTGCTGTGGTGTTTTCTAAAACCATGTTGTGTGTCATCTAATTAAGAGTTTTCCTCCAAGTATTCTGATATCCTTGGTCAACAATTTGGCCACCTCTGATCGTGCTTGCCCTCACTTCACTCCCTCCCAGGCTCTTTGCTCTTCACTTAACAACTTCTTTATCGAGAAGATTGTTAAAATTAAATCCAACATCTCGGTCACTCCTTTTACTCCACTTCACTCTGTCCCCTCTGCGTCTAAATCTTCCCTTTCTTCTTTTCCCTCCCTCTCCTTGGACTCTTTCCTAGCTCTGCTCACTAAAACCAAGTCTGGCTCCCCCACTGATTGTGCCCCTGCCCGCATTCTTAAAACTCTTTTTTCTTCCTGTCCTGCTACCCCTCTCTCCCTCCTTAATGCCTCTCTTTCCACCGGATTGGTCCCCTCTTCATTTAAATCTGCTATTGTTTCCCCTATTCTTAAAAAGCCTGGTCTTGATTCTTCTCTCCCTTCTAACTTTAGACCTATCTCTCTTCTTCCCTATCTTGCTAAAATTCTGGAATCTTACGTCACCTCCTGTCTCTCTGCTTATGTTGAACAGAACCAACTCCTTGCTTCTCACCAAGCAGGTTTCCGCTCGGGTCATTCGACGGAAACCGTGGTGCTAGCCGTCCTTGACGAGCTCAAAGCTAAGGCCGACGTCAACTCTCCCCAAGCTTTGATTCTCCTCGATCTGTCCGCTGCGTTTGACACGGTCGACCATAACATTCTTTTGGACCGTGTCAGCGCAGCGGGCATACGAGGCCCTGCCCTCTCCTGGATCACGTCCTTTTTGACAGGACGTTCTCAAGCTGTTCACCTCCCCGGCTTTTCTGCTCCCCCCCTCCCGGTGCCCTGTGGGGCCCCCCAAGGCTCCTCCCTTTCTCCCCTTCTTTTCAATCTTTACATCCATCCACTTATCTCTTCCCTCCTTGAGCTGGGGGTCTCTGTGTATAACTACGCAGATGACCTCCAGCTCGTCTTTGATCTTTCCTCTCCTTCTCACTCCCTATCTTTCTTCCACTCCACCATGGTCTTCATTTCTGGGTGGATGAGCGCCAACCACCTCAAGCTCAATCCAGATAAGACTGAGCTTGTCCTGACTGGCGGCTCATCCAGCCCTTTGTCCCCTGCTTTCTGGCCCCCCCATCCTTGGCCCCCCTCCCACCCCTGTTTCCTCCGTCAAAACACTGGGCATCAAGGTCAGTCAGGACCTGTCCATGCACGGCCAGGTCAGTGCCGTGGTGTCCTCCTGTTTCCTCTCCCTCCGGATGATCCGGAAAATCTCCCGCTTCTTTTCTCTTGACTCCCTCAAAATCATTATTTCCGCCCTTATCACCTCCCGCCTTGATTATGGCAATAGCTTGTTCGCAGGCATTCCTGCCTACGAAACCCGCCGCCTTCAAGCTATCCAGAACCAGGCTGCCCGTCTCATCTTTCACTTGCCCAAAACCCATCACATCACTCCCGTCCTCAAATCCCTCCACTGGTTACCCGTCCTGCAGAGATCTTTGTTCAAACTAGGGTGCCTTGTCTATCGGTCCCTTGATCACTCTGCACCGGCTTTCATCAATTCTCTGATTTCCCTTCACACCCCTGCCCGCACTCTCCGTTCATCCTCCTCTGCCCTCCTCACTGTTCCCCGTTTCCACAAATCTCGCACTGGTGGAACCCGATTTTCTGTTCTTGCACCCCGGTTCTGGAACTCCCTTCCTCTTTCTATGCGTTCGATCCCTATTTTTTCACACTTCCGTAAAGCGCTCAAAACTTTCTTGTTTGCCCTGGCCTACCCCCGCTAAACCTCCTGGCCCTGTCTGTTCTGTTCTTTAGAGCTCTTAGCGCCAGGAAGCCGTTTGGCCATCGTGCGCTCTACAAATAATTTCATTCATTCATTCATTCATTCATTACTTTTTCTACAAGCTTGGCGGCGAAAGGAAGTCTTGATATCGGTCGGTAGCTATTAGAGGCCTGGGTATTCTAATTGTCTTTTTTTAATAGGGGGAGAATCGAGGCCTGTTTCTATTGAGAGGGAACTGAACAGGTCTCCAGGTGGGGTCCAGTGTTCAAAATACAAAAGGGCTTCAAAAATGTTTTCCGTTTTAATGATCACTAGCCTACATATCACCTGAGCTGCTGTGCACGTCACCAAGGAACTCATTTTTGTGGCCTTCCGATACATGCCAGAGGCACCGCCTTAATACTTTAATTGAATTCGATGCCCCACATATTCACTTGTTGGCCCTTTGTTCAACGGGCTGTTATTTCCCAGTGGCAGTGAAACACATTTTCTTTTGCTCGGAACAAGCAAGAAACATGGATATTTCTCAAACTACAAATTACACTCCCTCTCCAGGACAGGCTGTCCATCAACTTGCTTGCCGCTGAACATCAGCCTCAGGATCTACATTGTGAATTTGTTCTATGTCCTGATGAAGAATATTGTTGGAAATGGCCCTTTCTGCAGGGTCACCCCAAACTTTTTGCCTCCCCCCGCTTTAAACATCGTAACATTGGCTTACCCACAATTGGCATATTTAATTTACTTATAAGTCCCTAGTAAAGTGCTCTATATGCACCCACAGCTTGTAAATTAAATGCTACCAATAGGTTGACCTGGCAAGTTAACCCTCTTGCCAGGCCCACCTTGCTTTTAAAGCATTTAAGTCAACCCCAAGGAAGGCCTTGGGCAGCCAAAGGGCAGAGTGCAGTGTATTTAAAAAGTAGGACATGCACTTAAGCTTTGCATGTCCTAGTGGTCAAAAACTCAAATTCGTATATCCTCACGAAAAAGGTTGCATACCTCCCTATAGTGAGTCTGAAGCCAGAGCAGGAAAGAAAAGGACTTGTGCACCTTAAAATCATCTCATTGAAATTTCTTCCACTCCTAAGCCCAAGTAGGTACATGTACTACACCTAGGTCACCACAAACTCAGAACACTGCTACCAGGAAGGATTAGTGTGCAGCTGGAGAAACTGCCACTTTGCTGAACTACTTTGTTGTGGTGGCCTGTTGCCCTCTTGCCTGGGAGTGAGAAGGACTGGATCTGCCTCTCTACATACCCGAGCCCAAGTATCTCCAAGGGTTCGTTGGCTTGCATCCAGTTTCTGAAGTCTACAGGATATCAAACACTTCTCTTCAAGCTACAAACAGCACCTGGACTTTGCTTGCTCCAAGTCTTGCTCTGCCAAGTGGTTTCAATCCAGTCCAGGGCCCTTGGAAGAGAGTATAAAGTGCTGCAACAACCACAACCAATGCAGCGCCTGATGCGTGGAGCAAATTAACGCATCGCCACTACAGCGTGGAGAAATCCGTGCAACACCCTCAGTACTGCTGCCCTCCAAAATAAAATCGCATTTGCGCAGAGAAATCCAGCGCATTACTCGGCTTCACCCTACTTCATGCGTTTGTGACCAAGATTAAGGTACGTTGCGGAGCGGGCTGTATGTAGGTCCTGTATCCGGCCAGTGCTCTATTGTGGTTGGCCTGAACTCTTGACTTTGTCCGAGTCTAGGGCAACCTATTAACCTTTTAATCGCGTACTGCTTCTAAGCGCAATTTTTGCATTTAATGTTTAAAATTTCAAATTCATATCTTGACTTCTACGAATTGTATTGTCATCTTAGTTTATATATAAAATTATTCTTTATTTTTCTAATCTGGTGTGGTCTTTCTGTGGTGTTTTCACTGTGTTACTGTTTGATGTTTTGCCCATATACTTTACACACTGCCTCTTTAATTAAGCCTGCCTGCTCTGTGCCAAGCTACCAAAGGGTGAGCACAGGTTAATATAAGGTACGTTACAGACTTACCCTGACTAAGGTTGCGGTTCCTGCTTTGACAGGGTACATAACTCTGCCAACCAGAAAACCAATTTCTAACAACATGCAACCACTTTAAGGTCTAAACACCATCAACACTCTGGCGAATAGACTGGCTTGAATTCTAACTCCATCAAGGAGCACTGAACTCTTCCATTCTACGTCAGGACCTGGGCTGAAGACTAGTTTCTTTCTTCACTTTTTTCTCCAGCAGCGTTTAAAAAAAAAACACATCTTCAAACAAACAACATTATGCATGAATCCTTGGGAAAGAGAAAAAATTCCATCCAATCGGAGGGCTGGAGCTTCCTATAACGGTTCTTGTCACCTCTCTACCTTCCTCTTTATTCGCTGCTCCAGCAGCACTAAGATAAGGGTCTCTTGCTTATTCATATGCACATAAGAGGTTTGCTGTAGCAGATGCTTGGTTTATTCCTATTGTTCTGTAGGATTGATTGTGCTTGCAGCGACCGCTCAGCTGACTGCTTTCCGACCGGGGGGGAACGTTTGTGTTCCTACGCGGTCACACTGTGCTGCCCGCTCCAGTGCGGTCTACTGACTGCTAGGGGGCCCGCTTACCTATTTTCTCTTATGCGCTAAGCGAGTCTCTACCCCCCGGCAAGCCGGACACATCAGCTTCACTCGCCAAGCGCAGTGTCCCACATCGGGCCGCACTGGTGATATCGGGGGAAGAATTAGGCTGTACAGGCCCATATTTGGCAGCGCTACACAAACTATTTAAATTTGAAGGCACAGACTGGAGATGAACACCCACATCGCGGATAGGACTGCCTCACAAGGCAGAATTGGGAGGGGGGGCTTTCTCAGGTGGCCAACTGCCCTTTTAAAGTAAGGCTGCAGGTGCCAGGACCCCTAGAAGGGTAATAATGCAACCCCCCAGTGGGATCCTACTCACCCCATGTGAGGGTGTCACCCAGTGTGGTCCGCACCCCCCTAGTGACGCCACTGTCCTAAAATCTTACAGACATCTTCCTGTGATTAATTGCTCCCTCGTTTTTAATCCTTCAACAAGAAGAAGTTGGAGAACACTGAGGGATTTATGGAGGAGAACACTACCTCCCCATAGATGATGACTTTTGACAAGTGATGGATCCTTACAACTTTAGGGCTGTAACACAGGTGGTAGCCACCCGGGAGAGGAAAATTATGCAGTTGGACTCCATGACCAAAGGGAAGACACCTCTGGACCTAGTGCCCTCATCCCTCCAGAGCAGCAGGCTAAGCATGACTCTGAGAAGCACAAGCTCCCCAGTGAACAAGGAGTCAATCTGGATGCATTCGAGCACCTTAAAAAGGCCTTTGACTCCAAGCCATCACAAACAAACTATACCCCAAACTACGGATACCCCAGCGGCCCCTCCTTCCGTCCTGCAGCCCGACACAAGGGTTGCTGATGACTCCCCTAATACGTCAGATGGATATGTGGACTCGGGACGCTCGTGACGCCAGTCTAACCTCTTTCTTGCCCGCTCTTGACCCCGCTACAGATATAGCGAAAAATCTGGAAGCGGATTTATTGGATCCGGACAATCTGCTTTATATGTGTTTGGCAGAGTGGTGTCCAGCGCCCAAGGTGACCGCATACATGGCGATTAGGCTCAGGAAACCCCTGACTGAAGAGGGGAGGAGCTGCCTCTGGGCACAATGCCCTAGAACTTAGTTTTAGGGAAAAGTAGCCCTCATACCAGAGATAGACAACAAGATGGCTACCTTTCTTGCCAAATTTGTCCATGACCCAAAAAAGGGCATCAACAGGTCCTTGCGCACCTGCCAAGATAAACTTCTGGATGTGGCAGGACCCCTAGCTAAGATCATGGATGTGGCCGAAGATGCAAAAGCTTCCAGAGCGCTGGTTTACCCCGACAATCTTTCCAGCTGGGCCCAGAGCACTATTACCTTTCTGGGGAATGCCAGCTGCTCAATTTCAACTCAACGGCACAGGTCACTACTCAGTAAGAAAGACCACAAATTTAGGGCACTTGCTACCTCAGAGGCCAGCACAGTGGCTCAGGGTAACTTGTTTGGGGAGCAGTTAATCCATTAATTAGGCAAGTTAGTCAATACGCTCGATAACCTTGACAAAGCCCAGACAGACATTGATAAAACGTGTTTTTTCACCTTGTGTTTTTGTTGGAGCCGGTCGTGGACAGGGGTGCCTAACCAGCTACAATTTCCAACAAGCATCAGGCAGAGGAACCGACTCTCGCCATGGTCAGTGGTCAGGACTCCTCTAAGTTCGCAAACTTCTTCCCGACACGATCCTACCCCTCCAGGGGTGCCCAAGGAGAATCCAGGGGAAGGCAGAGTGATGCAATTTGAGCAACTGGGAGGCTCTTTCCACAGATGTGTGGGTTCTCCAAACGTTGAAAGGCTATCAGATAGAATTTTATGGTACCCGGACCAAACCTCACAAACCTAGAACCCTGTCCTTCTCCCTGAACCAAGCCAGATTGGTACATTTAGAGGTGTCCCTCATAAAAAAAGGAGCAAAAGAGGGAGCAAATAACCAGGACGCCCTTCACTCATAAGCTTCACAACAAAAAAGCCTGGTTATTAAAACACACAGCACACATCTCTAGTTTCCATTAAATGGGTTTTATATCTCACTTATCGGTAAGGCTACGCTCATTTATTTAGTCATGCCCACCCGTATGTGTGAATCATTACTAAAATCTAAACTACCCATATCAGGTCACCGGACCATCAGCCAACGGTCTCAAAATGGGCACATTAACAGTTATAAAGAAAAAAAATTATAAAGATATAAAGGAAGGCGAGTCAGACAGTGCCTCAAGTAAGCTCAATCATGGAGCTACTGGTTGATACTCACCTGTTTGCTCACTGTCATCTGCACTTTGACAGAAAAAGGTAATACCCTAACTCAAAACATAATGTGATGAAAAAAAGGTGTATAAATGCAGGTGATATCCATCCACCATCTACACCCCGTAATGTAATAAAAAAGTGAATACCCCAAGCACTAAAATAGAGGTGTGAACATCTATCCCACATATTTTAATTTTTACCTAAGGGTTCACACTCAATTTAGAAACGCAGCATGCATCGACCATTTTTAACCTGAACGGCCGACATGTTTCATTGCCCAACAAATTTGCGGCAATTTCATCAGGGCATGGGGACACATCTCCACCTCAACAAAATGCACTGGACTAAGACGTTGCCAGGTGGACTCCTACAAGCAACTCCCTCTGGGAGGACCTGAAGGATAACTACCCCTCTCCCCCCCACAACTCACTGCAGCCGAGAACACTGCGGGGCCAGGTGGACGTGTATCAATACTCCAGGACCTTCTAATCAATTTTTGGTCACGATTGACATTGAATCACTCAAAACTAGCATCCCCCAGGATGCCACGCTGGTAGCAGCAGCGCTTGCACTTGGGGGGTGCGAGTGGTTCTATGATACTCCCCCGTCATTTGTTCTTAAATGTATTGAACTAGCCTTGACAAGGAATTTTTTCGGCTATTGAGATCAACTGTACTTACAGGTCTCTGGGATCTCAATGGGGGCAACTTTTGTGCATCACGTCTCTAACCCCTTTTTACAATATCTATCTCGATGGAAGAGCTATATAGATGAAGTGCTATGTATATGGTCAGGTCCTGAGGCTTAACTACGGCTGGAACACAGACAGCTTCTCATATATAAATACAAGGAAAAAACATTTGAGCCTCACCGTCAATCGTGAAATTGTAGACTGCATGCTGCCAGCCCCTCTCACCACACATCACGCTGCACTGGACGTATCCGACGGCTTCTGCACTGGGAATCTGCAAGCTGTGATTACCAGACAGCAACTGAGAGGCTGGCACATATTTCTCATTGTAGGACCAAACTACAGTGACAGCTTTTCCAGTGAAGCGGCAGTGCAGGAACACATCATTTTCAGACTGTGTAGCTACAACTGAAACGTTGCAGACAGGATCTGCAAGAAAACAGACTATATTTAGAAAATAAAAATTCAATAGTTCAATTAAAAATACGAGTCATGTACAGAAGATCTTAAAGTTCTATTGAGTTGCTAAGATCAGATTTATATTCTAGAAAACTGAATGACACCAAGAAATGTTGGTGCAATTAATGAATAAAATCAGCTAAAGACTCCAAGATTCACTTGCGTTATAGTTTTAATTAACGCATTTTGGAAGTACAAAAGTGTAAACCGAATAGTGCCCACACCGCCATCGCTCGCTCCACTTGCACCCAATACATTCACAACCAAGAAGACTCATGAGACATAATTGTGGGAAAACGGTGGTGCAGGTTTATTTGCATACAAATAGCAGATAGGTGGGTCATCTTACAGGCGATCCAAGACGGCAGCCCCTCGCTGACCCGCCTGCCTAATTAGCCAATTTGCACGGTAAGTCGATGCTCTTGACGGTGCAATACTTTTAATAGTTATCTCGTTTACTCCCGCCCCCCCTGTCGGGGCGGAGCGATGAGGCACACCCCCGGTCGGTTTAGGCCCCCCGACCGCCCGAAGGACTAACGGGGCGCCGACGTTGTTTCCTGGAACCCCCTCGGCTCCAGGTTCTTGGCTCGGGCACCCCTACTGTGCCAGGCAGAGGTATTGCTGTCTCCTTCTGCCGCAGAGGTACCCTTACTGTCCATCTGCTTCAAGATCGCCCTGTGACTCCGCCTGCAACACAAAACAGACCATTAATTGTTCACACCAACCTGCTGCTCTGCCGCTGGGTCTGGGCCAGGGTGGGAACAGCGCAGAGTAGTCAAGACGAAACGCGGCGGAAAGAGGAAGGACAGAACCAGGCCGGCCTAGATAAAGGCCCTAGGACCGCCCACCACCTTACATGCTCGCCCTGCATTGGCCACCCCCAAAGGGGGCGGCACCCTGACTGTCGCGCTGATGACGTTTTGCTCGCGAGGCATGTGTCACTAAGACGCTGTCTCGCGTTATCTCCCCTTCGCGTCGCGCGGCCAGCGGCATATTTTTCTAAAGAAAAAAAATACCTCACTTGCAATCCAGGTATATTCATGGCATGCAGGTAAACAAACCTACTCGTTTGGATTGTGAAACAGTCAAGTCCAAACCTAATTCTAATATATTTGAATTGGGTAAACGACAGGAAGATCTAGGGCAATTGTGTATACATCAGGAGCATTCTAAGGTCTATGCCAGTGTGACAGTACAACTAATCTACATAAATCTGTTAATACGCTATTCTCTAGCCTAAATGGAGAACTTTTAACAAGTAATTAAAACATTCACTTGCAGAGAGGTAAAACTGAAGATAAAAGTAAACTTTCAAGACTATTCCAGGCCCCCATAGCTATAAGAATGACTTGGGAGGCAGGTAATAGCCATTAGTATTGTATATTGAAATCCTAATTAACTGTTGTTGTGGTCATCTCAAGATTAGTCAGACATAGCCACCTTGTGGCAGACTGTCACAAACCCCAGTGTTGACAATTAAGTGCCGGTGCCGAGCACCGGAAACCGCTGGCTCAAATTAAGCACTGGTTTTAACGCTATTCTCTCCAGCTTCAAGAACTTTTCTTCTTTGAACTACAAGGCTCTGGTTAATTAGCGATCTAAAAGATAAAAATTTGGGCTCAAATCTTGACCACTATGAAGGCAATTCTCAGTTATCTAATCCACTCAGACATCTATTGTAGTCCTCTTTGGCAACATCAAACTAAGGTGGATTGCCTCATTATATGGAGCAGCTTATGAACAGTAAAAGAAATTACCTTAGCGGAGGAAGAGATCCCTGCCAATCACACACTGGCATTAGCTGCTTTGGACATTCATGGCTATGAAGCTATCCTCAAGTGAAATGTCGGACCACTGTAAACTTAAACACTGTGAGGCTCTCTTCCATAGTAAGCGGTCACAGGCGATCCCTTCTGTTCACCCCCCCTCCCCCCCAAGTCTGAGATCTCCAAATGTGTTCATTTGCTAGATCAGTACATGTTGTGTTTTACGGGGATCATAGGTGTCATTCTCCAGTCTGCCTGTGCTGTTAGTTCCCATTCGGTTCTCCCTCTTTTCTAGTTGAGCAGGTGCCATGTACTCTGCTGTCCACTTCATTTAGGCATGCTATGTACTTTATTTTAAGTGCACCATTTCAAGATCCGTTTACTTAAGTGCAAATGCAACCAGATGGTGCTGATTAGTTAAAATCATCTGTTTTGCTGCCAACCTCAAGGTCGACTAATGCTGGTCTGTTCTTTATTAGTTCAACTGCTTAACGGGTGTTGCTGATGAGTTAAAAGCTTCTGGTTCTTGCGGACCTTAGGGCGTCTGATGCTCATCAAATTATTTGTTCAACTGTCCTGACTGGTGGTAATGAGGCAAGCTTTCGGTTGACCTCAAGGTCTTCTGGTATGCTTGCTTGTTGTTTGTTATGTGTATTTGTAAAGCGCACCATCACCCAGGATGGTATCCTGGCATTGCTTTTTTCAGCTGCCCTGATTTTTAAGTAAAGGCCTCCATTCCCTGCCTCAGTTTCCTGCCAGATTGCCAAAGACAGCTTCCTAATTGACAGGAAACACTACCATATCTTCAGGAAGGTTCCTGTGTTTAATGTTTGTTTACTGAACCTTCAATTTCCGGCCTTATTCTCCACTGGAGACAGCCTTCAAAATTAAAAGGCTTTAGATAAACAACTGTATAAATACAGCTTTCAAACTCAGTCCCCTGCTTGGCATCCTTGATCAGTCTTGAGCGAGAGCTGTGCCTTCCACCAGCACCATCCTTGGATTCTGACCCCCGCCGCATGCAACAAGAATAACCTGGAATTTCTTCAACTGGAAGCTGCCAACAACCTTGAACCCAGGAAAATGATCGATCAACCAGCAATCCCTCTTGGAACTCCGGCCCCTCGAGACACCTCCCAACAACTTTGAACCCTGTAACCTGGCTGATCAGCCAGTGACGCCAAGCCCCCATTGCCTTCACTACGACCATCTCGCCAGTTAACGGTCCAGCTGTTCTGGCCCTTCAAACAGCCATTAGCTTAGTGCACTAACCAGGCGCTTCTAGTTTTGCTATCCCCCTTTCTTCAAGGACTCCCTTAAAATTTGAGTTTCAATTAAAGGCCTTGGCTAAAGGAGAAAGACTAGTTGTGTCTAGTAACACAATGTTAAGGACAGAAAGATATCAGAATCACCCAAGCAGAGACTAAAGGAAACGCACTCAAGATTCAGTGAGCAGGATTGTAGAGCATTCATGTATGATTGTATGAAATGAGTGTGTTCTTCTTGCAGAACACTTAACCTGACTGAAGGAGAACTTCTGCCAAGAAAGGTGACACTATCCTGTAGGGCGTATCTCTCTGCACCGGGAGAGCACGCCTTTGCACCGAGGCCTTGCTGGGTAATGCACACCACACTTTGCAGATCGCCCCTGGACGCGGGTGGGAACTACAAAGCCACAGAGCAGGTCCCGCAGCGCGGGAGACCTCTCTGCACAGGAAGAGCACGACTTTGCACCGAGCCCTTGCTGGGTAACGCACACCGCACTTTGCAGATCCCCCCTGGACACGGGTGGGAACTACAAAGCCACAGAGTAGGTTCTGCTGCCCGGGACATGCGTGGGGCGCGCCTAGGCTCGGCCCGGGCCAAGATGGGCCCGTCTTAGCCAGTCATAGGTCAAAGTAGGCTGGGCTGGGCCAAGGCTCTTGGTTGTGTGGTCGAGGAGCATGCCAACTCCACAGCGACTGTTGCTCTATAATGCCAGCTAAAAGAGCGGGTGAGTCTGTGCCGCTGGGCGTTACCTTCTTTCGTAATCCGGTGTCATGTATTCCCCCCTCCTCTCCTCTTCGTGAAGGCACCTGGATTTGCCGCGATCCGGCTCAGGAAACAAGCTGCGGCACGGACTAAAGCGGAACTACAAGGACCAGCATGCTTACCGAGGTCGGTGCGACGACCGGGAACGCCTACATATAGCCGGCCTCATCATAGCCCCGGCGTCGGATATTAAGCTCCATTGTCGACACCGAGGGCTGCATTGACCTACGCACCGAGGCGTTAGCCATGATCGGCCGCCCTGAGATCGAGAGAGGTACGCGAGCCAAGGGGTCCTTTAACAGCATCTCACTACCCGATCCTACAGAACCAGGTGTCAGCTGGACACCAATTGTGTACTCCGGACGAAGATCAGAGGAGACGCCGACTGCAGGGGTGACTGCATCGTCTCGTTTACTTTCATTTGGAATCACAGAACAGGAACCTAGGAGTACGGAGCCAAGATCGAGCAGCTGCTCTCTGCCCCCGTCCTAGTTACCCGTGAAAGCGTACATTGCGAAATACACTAGCAGAGACGCACGCCAAGGAGGTGTTGCCGCGTCTCTGCACTTCATAGCACTTTAGACGTGGCTAAGGTGCACAGGCTGAGCACACAAAACGGAGGAGGTCGAGCTCCTGCTCCCTTCATAGCTGGTGGGAACTGCATGTGGTAGAGTGCCCAGCTGGGCCTCCCTAGTTTGTGGTTTCCCGGCAAAAGCAACACACGCCATTAGCAGCATACGAACGGCATTTTCGGCCGCTTCTTAGCACAGCGCCCTCAGTTGGCGAATACCGGGACCGGTATTCTTGCGTAGGATGATGGGAGCCTAAATCAGGCACAGGGAACCGTGCTGCTAATGGGTATCGTTGACTTTCCCTTATACTTATAACATTTCTGGATCTTTGTCATTTGAACATACTATGTTTACTTATTGGTTCTTTACGTTTATACAGACCTTCCTTTCCTTTGATCCAATAAATACAATTGATCCAGTACAACGGTTTGGGGTCTGATTCTCTTGCCTGGTCTTTCCCCGATCCCGGGTATTCCAGAGGTTACAAAATATCCGACCCAACTTTAACCAAACCCTGGTCGGGCTGAAGACTATGGCGTCCTTGGACGACGTGTTGGCAGCCTTGGCCGCGGTTAAAATCGAGCTTGCCGCATTCAGGCAGGAAGCATCAGACTTAAAAGCAAGGTTCGATGCTCTCCAGAGGAACCCGCTTGACGCTTGACCTCCCTCCACTACTCCCTCCTCTGCAGTGGTGGTGGAGATGCCCGTCTCTATCCCTTTGGCAACACCCGAGAGGTACAGTGGAGACCCAAACACTGTACAGGTGTTTCTTACTCAAATCACCTTACATCTGTCGTGCAAACCCAAGGCGTTCCCCACCAGCCAAGCAAGGGTGGCTTTTCTCATCTCATACCTGGCGGGGAACGCAGCGGAATGGGCTGTACCATTGGTGAGCAGGGATGACCCCCTTCTTTGCGATTGGGGTGCCTTTCGTGAGGAATTCTTAAAAGTATTCGACCGAAGGGCTGACTCCTACACCGCAGATAGGGAGATGCTGGAGCTGCGTCAGGCCTTCCGGCGTCTGGTGGCCGAAACCAAGTGGCCTATCTCCAAACAAACGGCGCTATTTCACCAAGGCTTGAGCGACAAACTCAAGGACGTCGTGGCGCAGATAGACCCACAACCCAAGACGTGTGAAGGACTCAAACCTGGTAATGCGGTTGGATCATAGGTTGAGCGAGCGGAAAGGAGACCACAAAAGAAAAGGAAAACCTTTGCCTTCTTATGTGTCCCCCGGAAACCCCGAGTCCGGTTCCGTCGCAAAACCAGAACCGATGGACATCGGAGCCATCCGGGCTAGTCTGACCACTTCAGAAAAGGAATCACGCCGCAAACAAGGCCTATTCCTATATTGCTGCAAGAAGGGGCATTACGTTCGTGAGTGCCCTGGCAAACCAAAAGGCAGTCGGTCTCGGCCAACCAAGACCGTAACAGCAGCGGTTGAAGGGCCGTCGGAAAAATGATGGACTCCCTGAACAGCGAAGGGGCTTCATGGAGTCACGTATGCATCACTTCTTTGTCTTGCCTAGAGCAGGCGCACCAGCAACACCTATTTATCACGGTGTACCTAGGACATACAGGCACAATGGATACCCGTGGTGGCAATGGTGGACTCCGGGGCCACCGGTCTTTAAATGGACCAGAAGGAAGCACTGCGATTGGGCATAACCCTCATCCCCAAGGAAGTCCCTGAGGACGTGTATGCTGTGGATGGACGACGACTGGTAACCAGACCCATTGAGCATCACACGGGGGAACTTCTTGTGAAGTATGGAGTATGGCACAAAGAAGTGATAGATTTCAATATCATTCGAGCACCACAGTACGGAGTGATTTTGGTTCTGCCCTGGCTACAAAAGCACAACCCCTCGATCAATTGGAAGGCTCATGAGCTTCAGATGACGTCTGTTTTGCCTAGAACAGTGCCGTTCAGGTCAAGGACCACGCCAAAGGCTTAGTACACAGGGTAGCCACCGCAGCGGAGAAAGAGGTTGACTTTCCTAACACTTACCACAGTTATAGCGACGTCTTTGACAAGGTAAGGGCAGAGGTGCTCCCCCCACACAGGATATACGATTGTCAAATCGACTTGGTTCCGGGAGCATGTGTACCTAGCGGCAGACTGTATGCTTTAACAGAGCCAGAAAACCTGCATCTACGCTCCTATCTTGACAAGCAACTGGGGTTGGGGTTCGTGAGGCCTTCTAAGTCCCCGGCGGCGTCACCCCTCTTCTTCATACCGAATGCCAATGGGGAGCAGAGGCCTTGTGTAGGCTTTAGGGCCCTGAATGCAATCACCGTAAAGAACAGGTACCCCTTGCCCCTCATCAGCGTGCTGCTGGAACAAGTGAAGATGGCCCGTATCTACACAAAACTGGACCTCAAGGGGGCATATCACCTGGTACGCATGCGGAAGGGCGACGAGTGGAAGACCGCATTTAAGATCAGATACGGCCTTTTCGAGTACCTCGTCATGCCGTTTGGGCTCTGCAATGCCCCTGCGGCTTTTCAATTCTTCCTCAATGAGGTGTTCCGAGACATCCTGGACGTGTACGTGGTAGTGTACATAGACGATATCCTCATATATTTCAACACGGAGGAAGACCACGTACAACACGTAAAATTGGTGCTCAGGAAGCTTAGGGAAAACCTGCTGTTCTGTAAGCTAAGCAAGAGCGACTTCCATGTTACATCTGTGGAGTTCCTTGGAGTGATGCTTAGCCCGAAAGGGCAGGAGATTGCGGAACGCAAGATCAAGTGGTGGAGGAGTGGCCTGTTCCACGCGGCGTCAAGGATGTGCAGAGCTTTATTGGGTTCGCCAACTGTTATCGGCGGTTCATCGATGGGTTCTCTGGAATGGTGGCCCCGATAACTCAGCTCTTGCGGAAATCACAGGCGTTCGTATGGAACCAGGAGGCGCAGGAAGCGTTTGTAGCCCTAAAGAGGGCTTTCGTCACGGCCCCTGTGCTGTCTCACCCCAATCCGGATCAACCATTTGTGGTGGAGGCGGACGCCTCAGAAGTGGCGCTGGGGGCCATTCTGTCCCAACGCGACTAGGACACAGGTGTGATGCATCCCGTGGCCTTCATGTCCAGGAAGTTAAACAACGCTGAACGAAATTTCCACATCGCGGAGAAGGAGCTGCTGGCGATCAAGGACGCCTTCACGGAGTGGAGGCATCTGCTGATGGGTGCCAGGCATGTGGTCACCGTGTTCACAGACCACAGGAACCTGCAATTCATGACGGCGGCAAGACACATTTCCCCGCGCTAGCTACGATGGATGCTCTTCTTCTCCGGTTTTAACTTCCACATCACGTATCGGCCAGGTGCGGACAACAAGAAGGCGGATGCGCTTTCCCGTCAATCCTCTGCTGCGGAACCCCGGCCTTTCGAGGAGCGCTCCATCATCCACCCCGATGCGGTGCTGGGGGTGATACAACCAGATTCTTTTCTCAGGGGTATTCAGGAAGGGATTCGCTCCTTTCCTTGGAGACAATGGCTCCGCGGCCACAGGGAGTGGCAGATCAGAGACGGAATCCCGGTGCATGGCAGCCGGTTGCTGATACCAACGCCTCGGCTTCGGAAACAGGCCTTCACTTGGTGCCACGTTTCGCCCTGTGCGGGGCATTACGGCGTGGAGAAAACGGTGGCTAGCTTGGGAAGACACTTCTGGTGGCCGTCCATGAGAGCAGATGTCCAGAAATGGGTAGCGGCCTGTTTGACCTGTGCCTCTATGAAAGCAGACCATGGGCGTCCGCAGGGATTGCTACGACCCCTTCCAACACCGGGTAGGCCGTGGGAGAACATCTCCTTGGACTTCATTGTGGGTCTGCCTGTGGACCAAGGATGTACGGCAACCCTGGTGGTGGTCGACTACCTTACTAAGATGGGTCATTTCATTGCGTGCAAGCAGGTGCCGTCTGCGGGCCAGTTGGCACTGCTGTTGCTGAGACAAGTGGTAAGACTGCACGGATTGCCCAAAGTGATCGTGTCGGACAGAGGTTCGCAGTTCACGGCGCAGTTCTGGAGGACATGGTGTTCTGCTCTACACATCACGTCGGCCATGTCGACGAGCTACCACCCCCAGACGGACGGCCAGACCGAACGTCTGAACCAGTCTCTCAAGCAGTATCTGCGCTGTTTCGTTGAGCAAGGGAAGGAGGAATGGGTGGATCTGCTATGGTTAGCGGAAATCGCGTATAACAATGCCACGCATAGCTCCACCAAAGCTTCCCCTTTTTAAAGCAACTACGGACATCACCCCAGGTTTTTGCCTTTTCTTCACCCTCTTAGTGATGGCCGGATGCCTGAAACCTCCAACAGGGTCAAGCACATCAAGGACACCCTGTTGCGCACGCAGAATAATCTGGAGGCCGCCAAGACGAAGTACAAGGCAGCGGCCGACAGAAGAAGGAGGCCTGGACCAGTGTACAGAGTGGGAGATTACGTTTGGGTGTCTACCCGGAATATGCCGTTTCGCAAACGTAGCATGTTTAACCCTAAATACATCGGCCCGTACCGCATCACCAAGTGCTTGAGCCCCGTGAACGTGAGGCTGTGCCTGCCAAACCGACTATGGATACATCCTGTTTTCCACGTTTCGTTGCTTAAACCCTCCCATGCTCGAGACCGTGCCGTACCGGTCCCTGTAACGGTGGACTCTGAGTTGGAGTACGAAGTTGCAGGCATTTAAGACTCGAAGTGGAGAGGGGGCAAGTTATAGTACCTTGTGGCCTGGAAAGGGTACGGCCCGGAAGAACAGTCGCGGGAACCTGCAGCCGGAACCCATGCACCGCGTCTGGTGTCATCGTTCCACAAGAAAACCCCCCACAGTGCGGGTCCGGGGGGGTAGGCGCAGATGGGAGGAGGATGTACTGTCATGTATTCCCCCCTCCTCTCCTCTTCGTGAAGGCACCTGGATTTGCCGCGATCCGGCTCAGGAAACAAGCTGCGGCACGGACTAAAGTGGAACTACCAGGACCAGCATGCTTACCGAGGTCGGTGCGACGACCGGGAACGCCTACATATAGCCGGCCTCATCATAGCCCCGGCGTCGGATATTAAGCTCCATTGTCGACACCGAGGGCTGCATTGACCTACGCACCGAGGCGTTAGCCATCCACAGCCGCCCTGAGAGCGAGAGAGGTACGTGAGCCAAGGGGTCGTTCACAGCATCTCGCTACCCGATCCTACAGAACCAGGTGTCAGATGGACACCAATTGTGTACTCCGGACGAAGATCAGAGGAGACGCCGACTGCAGGGGTGACTGCAGCGTCTCGTTTACTTTCATTTGGAATCACTGAACAGGAACCTAGGAGTACGGAGACAAGATCGAGCGGCTGCTCTCTGCGCCCGTCCTCGTTACCCGTTAAAGCGTACCTTGCGAAATACACTAGCAGAAACGCACACCAAGGAGGTGTTGCCGCGTCTCTGCACTTCATAGCACTTCAAGCGTGGCTAAGGTGCACAGGCTGTGCATACAAAACGGAGGAGGTCGAGCGGCTGCTCCCTTCATAGCTGGTGGGAACTGCATTTGGTAGAGTGCCCGTCTGGGCCTTCCAAGTTCTGTGGTAAATATTTTACCGTATACGAGTTTGCCAGATAATTTCGGACAATTAAAGAAAATAGCTCAATCAAATGAGAGGCAGAGTCCGTGGTGTCTGAGTCATAAGGGCTTTAATCATAAATGATGACTCGAGCCATGGAAATCTATTCCATCAATACAAGGGTTCGGGTATGCAATGATGGCAGGAAAGATGTCAACGATTTATTAACAGTACATGACATATATAGTAAAATGACACAATAGCATTGAATACAGTAGGCGTGACAAGTGAAATGTATATGATAAGAACACATGTGCGTAGCGAAAAGGCGTGAACAGGAGTGTGCACAGAGGCGGGTACTAGAAACGTCATAGAAAAGTGTCACAAGTGGGTGGATGCTTGGAGAATTCTTGCAGAGTCAGCTGAAACCTGTGGCCTGAATGCGCGCGCAGATTATATGACGTGTGATTGACGTATATCTGGAGGAAGCTAAGGGTCTGACATTTAGCACTAGTAGAGGAGACAGAAGTCTGGCATGTCAGATCGACCTGTCCTTATAACATGCACCGCGTCTGGTGTCATCGTTCCACAAGAAAACCCCCCACAGTGCGGGTCCGGGGGGGTAGGCGCAGATGGGAGGAGGATGTACTGTCATGTATTCCCCCCTCCTCTCCTCTTCGTGAAGGCACCTGGATTTGCCGCGATCCGGCTCAGGAAACAAGCTGCGGCACGGACTAAAGTGGAACTACCAGGACCAGCATGCTTACCGAGGTCGGTGCGACGACCGGGAACGCCTACATATAGCCGGCCTCATCATAGCCCCGGCGTCGGATATTAAGCTCCATTGTCGACACCGAGGGCTGCATTGACCTACGCACCGAGGCGTTAGCCATCCACAGCCGCCCTGAGAGCGAGAGAGGTACGTGAGCCAAGGGGTCGTTCACAGCATCTCGCTACCCGATCCTACAGAACCAGGTGTCAGATGGACACCAATTGTGTACTCCGGACGAAGATCAGAGGAGACGCCGACTGCAGGGGTGACTGCAGCGTCTCGTTTACTTTCATTTGGAATCACTGAACAGGAACCTAGGAGTACGGAGACAAGATCGAGCGGCTGCTCTCTGCGCCCGTCCTCGTTACCCGTTAAAGCGTACCTTGCGAAATACACTAGCAGAAACGCACACCAAGGAGGTGTTGCCGCGTCTCTGCACTTCATAGCACTTCAAGCGTGGCTAAGGTGCACAGGCTGTGCATACAAAACGGAGGAGGTCGAGCGGCTGCTCCCTTCATAGCTGGTGGGAACTGCATTTGGTAGAGTGCCCGTCTGGGCCTTCCAAGTTCTGTGGTAAATATTTTACCGTATACGAGTTTGCCAGATAATTTCGGACAATTAAAGAAAATAGCTCAATCAAATGAGAGGCAGAGTCCGTGGTGTCTGAGTCATAAGGGCTTTAATCATAAATGATGACTCGAGCCATGGAAATCTATTCCATCAATACAAGGGTTCGGGTATGCAATGATGGCAGGAAAGATGTCAACGATTTATTAACAGTACATGACATATATAGTAAAATGACACAATAGCATTGAATACAGTAGGCGTGACAAGTGAAATGTATATGATAAGAACACATGTGCGTAGCGAAAAGGCGTGAACAGGAGTGTGCACAGAGGCGGGTACTAGAAACGTCATAGAAAAGTGTCACAAGTGGGTGGATGCTTGGAGAATTCTTGCAGAGTCAGCTGAAACCTGTGGCCTGAATGCGCGCGCAGATTATATGACGTGTGATTGACGTATATCTGGAGGAAGCTAAGGGTCTGACATTTAGCACTAGTAGAGGAGACAGAAGTCTGGCATGTCAGATCGACCTGTCCTTATAACATATCTGATATCTAGTATTTGGAGGATGCTTAATCTGGAGTAAAAGGTCTCTTGGGCAGAGGCTATTCTATACTGAATGTTAGTGCGTGCATAGGTGTCTGCGTGTCTACGTGCGGGGCCATAGGCCTACTCTGACAACGGGAACTGTAAATTACTTGCACGGAGACAGGAAGACTTGCTCTTTGCTCTGCAGCCGGGGATATGTTTACCTAAATCACTAGACAGGAATGTATTTTCGAGGAGCTGAGCTGGCTACGCTGATAACTTGAAGGTAAAATACTGTTTTTGGCAGGCAGACCAGGCCGAGTCGGGCACCGCTCGCTTGGCAGGAAGTAAGGTAGAGGTCAGGGATGCATCTCCATGCTGCAGCTTCCAGAGGCAGAGACAGACGTGGCTTGAAAACAGAAAATCAGGGCCTAGCTCAGCAGAGCCAGGAAAAACGTGAAAGTGCACCATGTAAAGACGGTGGCACGGCATACTTAGGAACTGAATTATCAATCCATTCATGGTGGATCTGATAGAGGACATGTTAACGTTGGACGCAAATGTATTTGCGTCTTCAGACTCGGTCGTGGAGGGAAATTACATGTACTTGAAACTCGTACATGGAGCCGTTGGGGTACACGTTAGGGGACACAATTGACCATAAAAATTTCAATTACCTCATTTCGTGGTTTCCCGGCAAAAGCAACACACGCCATTAGCAGCATACGAACGGCATTTTCGGCCACTTCTTAGCACAGTGCCCTCCGTTGGCGAATATCGGGACCGGTATTCTTGCAGAGGACAGTGGGAGCCTAAACCAGGCACAGGGAACCGTGCTGCTAATAGGTATCGTTGACTTTCCCTTATACTTATAACATTTCTGGATCTTTGTCATTTGAACATACTTTATGTTTACTTATTGGTTCTTTACGTTTATACAGACCTTCCTTTCATCCAATAAATACAATTGATCCAGTACAACTGTTTGGGGTCTGATTCTCTTGCCTCGTCTTTCCCCGATCCCGGGTATTCCAGAGGTTACATCAGGTGACTTTGGTCTTCTCCTCTTCATTAATATCGGAGCCATCTGCTGGCAAATATCTACCCATGGGGAAAAGGAAAACCATGTGCCAAAAAAAATCCCCATAAAGAGGGCAGGGGGATGCTGAGGGGGGAGGGGGACGGGGGTGCGGGGGGGGGGGGTTGGGGGGACATGCGCCCGTCTCTCCTAAAATACTTGACTGGCTCCCTGGGGGTGATAGAGCAACAGATCCGTGGAGGAGGCCATGAACACTGAAAGATCTGGTTTGGAAGAAGGGCATGATACTGGGAAAGAGACTCTCACCCACTCACCAGTCACTTTAGAACCCCTGGAGCCTAGCGCAAATACTAATGCATGTGTATTGAACCTCTCGGACCACATTTCTATTAGCGAGTTAGATCCAGAGGGTGACTCCCAACCCCTCAAACGTTTCGAGGAACACTATCAATCCTATCACTAATCCGACTAACATCTTGCATAGCCAGCCCGAGGATAGAGTCACCACTAATAGCTCCGCAACCTGTACTGCACGGGACAAAACCGCAAAAAAGGTTAAATCAGCGACAGAGACACAAGGCCATATGGGAAACACTAACAAAGGCCCGACATACAACACTCCAAAAGAACTGGCGATATTAAATAGTAAGTTTGATACTTTGGACTCTTACCTGCGAGAAACTCTATCTAATCTTATCAGCAGTAAGGCACCAATCCAATGAGCCCATCCATAGAAACCCTGCAGGGAATTTCTAAGCCTGTCCAAAGGGTTCTTCCCATTGCCCTGACGTCGGCCTCAAGTCAGGCCATCAACAGATAAATCACCCAGGAAATCCTAATTGCCCTTTAACAAATGTCCCAGCCCCTAACCATAACCAAGTATTTGATCCATCTAGGACAGTCCTGGACCTTCCTCCAGCTGTGACTCCATATACAGTCATTTTGGCCAATGCATCGCGACTACCTGCGAGGGCTGTAAAGCACTGGGACACATTATGGAATAAAAAAATTATTCTGGCTAGGCTCTAAAACTGGCTTTACAGATCGTGTTTTTACTAACTTTAAAATGGCCAGAAGAGTCAGCTGGTTAGGGAAGGGACAGAAGTCTATGCCACGAGACTGTGTGATCTTGACTTAAGTCAATAGAGTTGGTACAGTATATTTTGTCCAGGGTTGAAATTGTTTCTATCTCCTCGCATGACATTAATGTGGTCCCCCTGGGTTTCTTTTATCAACCTTCCCATTACAATCGCTTGTACTCATGTGGTAAGGAGCACTTAACGAATGGGTTCCCATTATCTAACGTTCCAGTCCAAAATCTTTATGACCTCCTCTCCCACTTAGAGCAGGTGGATTGACTCTCCATGGCTACCCAGAGATCGAACCTGCCGAGCAGGGTGGCTACTATAAAATAAGAGATCATTAGCCCAGGGAGTAACTGAGCCGGGCCATACAAATATCATGTCAAGTGTATCATTAGCCTCAGAGAGTGTCCCAGCTGACGACCACAGGAACTACATCCATCCTTCCCTATTGAGTACGGCCGACGAGCCCATACGTAATATTCCAATTTCAGCTGCCCCTCTTGCTCATAGTTTAGATAAAAGTCTAATAGTTTCTTCTGAAGTTGGCACTGTCACTGCATCTAAAATAGTCAGTCTCTGGGCTCCTTTAGAAAAGCAGTGAAAACATGGCTCTTTACCGCGATATGCTAGGCTGCCCGTCCCAGATCCTTGCTTTCTGTCACAGCGCTAAGACGCCCTCAGGCATTCGCGCGGTCTATAAATGGATACATCAAATCAATCTGGAACAAGCTTGAGAGACGCAAAAGGAAACATTGAAGACAGCATTTGTAATGTATTGTTTTGGAATATTGTGGGCCTAAAGTCAAATATTGTGAACCCACAGTAGACAGAGTTTGCACTTGGGTTTGATGTATTATGTATACAGGAAACATGGGTGGAAGACGTGATCCATATTAATGGTTTCAAGACCTATCACTTGCCCGCAATTGCATCACTGCATGGAAAAGCAATGGGGGGCTGTGTGCCTATGTAGCATACAACTCAAATCTGGGGTATATTGTCACATTGATTGCTGATCGTTATTTTCAAATCATAGGGGCGGATTTAGATAGAACAACTGGCATAGTCATAGTGAATTTTTACAATAATGCTCCACGCGAAGAGCTGGCAGTGTTGGGGGCTGTATTCCTCTATATTACCAAGATCCAGGCAGCCTCCTCCAAAGACCTTTTTATAATTTGGGGTGGAGATTTTAACATCAATCTATGTTAATCAATATTGGGATACTGGGGTATGTGGCTTCGAATATAACAAAGAGATTAGTTTTCTTCACTTTAATCATTATGGCTCTGGGGAGATCATAAATGATATAATGCTTACAGGGGACATGGGTTTTGAAAATAATTTATGCAGTGCATCGGTTCCATTCAGTCCAACGTTTAATGGACGGGGACTGTCCTCTACTATTGATTTTATCTTAATTTCGTCAAGATATGCTTCTAGAGTCATAAGCTTTCAAAACCATGACATCTCGCTTGGTGACCATTTCCCGCAGAGCATTGGAGTCAAGGTTGATCGTAGACTAGTTAAAGGGAAGGTCCCTTCTACTTACTGTGTTAAGGACGTCACATTGGCCAGACAAAATGGCTATGCGCGGAGCTGGAAAAAAAATAGATCCAGACTCATTTATGAGTAAGGTGAAATCCAACTGTAGCGAAGCTATCAAAAAATGTTTAGGAGACGGCCAGTCCGCTTTGGATATAGTGGAGGGGCTTACTGACTTATAAGAATTTATTGGTAATACCCTTCAAGTAAACTCAAGTAAGAAAATCCCTCAAAAGACAGGATGCTCTAAAGCCCATTCCAAACAAACCCATAATTCATAGAAAGTCAAAAATAATGAAGAAATAAAAGAAGCCAGAATGGATATTGAAACGCTTTAAAAGCGAGGACATTTTTTTAAAGGATGAGGCATGGAATGCCCTGCGAGCAGCACTAGAAATGAAAGAATCTTCAGCGTTCTGGAAAGCGGGCAATGCTCCCTCTCTAGTTGATGCAGGGTGGGCAAGTATAGAGATAGAGGTCACTAGGGACGAATGGGTTAAACAATATTCTATATCCAGCCCTGAATCAAGTAATAGCGACTTGGTGAGGGACAAGGTAGAACCCCAGACTGCAAATCACCATTTGCATCTCCAACTGGATCTTAATGAAATTGGGCACTGAGCAAGGGTGGTAAGGCCCCAGGGCCAGTTGGAATTCCTGTGGACCTCTTTAAAACATAATATAGCTTTCTGGGGGACCGATTTTAACACAAGTCATTAATGCATGCATTTCGACCAGCCTTATCCCCACTCTGTGTGAATCTATTTTGGTCCCAATTTTTAGGTCTCGCCTGAGCCAATGCGCTTGAGACTTGCTCCAGCGAGATTATAGTAAGTGGAAAAGAAAAGTCTACCAAAAAGGCTGCGGATCGCATACAGTTCATGTGATCTATGCGCGTGCACAGAGCCAGCCACATAACACACCACCATTTGTGCCCCCCCGCATCAGACTTGAAAGGAAGCCGCTCGCACACCACCATTTGTCTGAGCCTCGGCATCAGACTTCAAAGAAAGCCGCTCCCCCACTCCCTCGCCCCCCCATCAGACTTCAAAGTAATGCACTCCCGCGCCACGCAATGCCGAAAGCTTTTTTTATCTTCAGTCTCTTGTGCTGCTGCACCACTCTCCACCCCCGCCCCCACACTTTCTCTCCTTCACCCTGACTAGCATATTACTTTGTTGCATTCCGCACGAAGGTTTCTGATTTTCAAACATTCCAACACCACAGTATTCTTGGGTGAAGGCACAATATCCTTACATCGGAATTCAACCCATGCACATACCGAATGCCGAGAGCCGCGGGCAGGGACCGAACTGCACTTCTCAGCCTTCTGCAATCTTACAGAAGAATATGGTTCTGCGAGTATTGAAACTCTTGTCTTTGGAATTTTGACAATATGGAAACAGTTGTATTATACGTTGCATTTGTGTTAATAGCCTTGAGAAAGCCCCGGCGCAACTCGCCAATAGGGGGCGAAACACGTGTCGGCTGTCTATGTCTCACAACAATAAAGATGTCACATTGCAACTTGAAGTAGTCGTGTCCTCTATATGAGAATCTGAAAGAACGGGTATTCATCCCAATAAGCACAATACTGACTTTAAGGAGTACACACTCCCCTTTTCTCAAACTCGCTTTACCTTACAAAGCTCAAGAGGTCCAGAGCTTTGAGTGTGTCTCCATTTACTTATAAAATCAGCGTATTAAGCATTGTTTAGCCTTGGAATCCTTGGACCTTCCCTGTCTTGCTAGTAACCACAATATCCTTACATCGCTTTCCGATGCGTTCTTTTCGTGTGCATTGCTTTATCCATTAGTCTCTTTTTCATGCCTTGTACTCTGCCTGGGAGCCATGCCGACTGCGGGAGCCTCGCCACATCAGGCCGTTTCCTACATTCCTGACGTTTAATCACACGCAGGATAACTACCTGATAGCGATAACTTCCAAGGGATGAACGCCCCCTTGAGTCTCTCTTCCCACGTTCTGTTTGGTGCGTGCTCTTCACTTGTTTAAGCTTTTCGTAATCACTCGTGTGGTTTACTGATGAACGTGCACTTTGCTCCAGCAAACATCATGCATGTATCGTGTGTGGGTGCGGTCCTCCCTGTTTTGTGACATTTCACGCTGGACTAGTTGCTTCCACAGTTGCCTTGACAATTGCACACCTGTTGTTGCCCGTATGCACTTAGCTTGTGGTACATACATAGCCGCCTGACTAGAATACGCGTAACTTGGCGCACTTCACATCACTCAGGGACACCACCACATCACTCAGGGACACCACCACATCACTCAGGGACACCACCACATCACTCAGGGACACCACTCAGGGACACCACCACATCACTCGGAGACACCACCACATCACTCGGAGACACCACCACATCACTCGGAGACACCACCGCATCACTCAGGGACACCACCGCATCACTCAGGGACACCACCGCATCACTCAGGGACACCACCGCATCACTCAGGGACACCACCGCATCACTCAGGGACACCACCGCATCACTCAGGGACACCACCGCATCACTCTAATACACCACCGCATCACTCTAATACACCACCGCATCACTCTAATACACCACCGCATCACTCTAATACACCACCGCATCACTCTAATACACCACCGCATCACTCTAATACACCACCGCATCACTCTAATACACCACCGCATCACTCTAATAAACCACCGCATCACTCAGCCCAACCACATCACTCAGCCCAACCACATCACTCAGCACCACAACAGCACTGTTCTTGCTTGCTACCAACAAGCATTACCATAGCCAATAGGATTCGCATTAGGAAAGTGTAAGCTATGGCTTTGTGAATAACAATGCTATTAATTTATATATTTTCAAAGCCAACACATTAAAAAATTGTGTCATTTACAATACCAATAGCTCACACTTTCGTAATGCGAGACCTATTGCATTGCAAATGCTTGTTAAAAAGGGGATAGACACAACCCAGCATGTTATCGGCCTATCTCGCTCTTAGATTCCACGGTCAAAATAATCAGTAGCGTACTCCTTTCTAGATTAAAGGACTGGGCAGACAACCATTCTATCATTAGCAACATACAATATGGGGTTTGCAAGGGCCTGGGTACGATCAATAAGTGCCTAAATCTAGAATTAACTATTGCCAAATATACTAAGGCCAAAAGGGGCCCTCTCTACCTGGCCTTAGTATTTATCCACGGCCTTCGACTGCGTCATCCACAATAAACTCTGGCCGATTCTGGTGAAGATGGGTATGGAACCATCCTTAATCTCCTTAATGAGACAATTTTAAATTAGGACATGGTTCGATTTGGCACAGGGGGTGAGTGCACAGATTCCTTTACCGCCGGAAGAGGAGTAAGGCAGGGTTGTGTCCTCGCACCCTTTCTATTTTCCCTGTATATGAACAACTCAGATTTGGTTTTGAGAGAGGAGTGCCAAGACCTCCCTGGGGTAGGTAAGCATTCAAACCTGTGCTCATGTATGCCGATGACGCGGTGCTCATGGCCCGCACTCCAAATAGTCTTCCGAAGGTTTTATTCAGTTTAGCAAATTTCATGTCCAATTAGGGTCTCACAGTCAATACATCCAAAAGTTCATATTAAAATGTGGCCTGGGGAGCAAAAAGTGTTGCCCGTTCTTCTTCGAGAAGAATCGTCTAGTCTGTGCTAATACTTTTTCATACTTAGGGGTCTTAGTTGATCGCACTGGCACATGGACACAGGCTGTTAATCTAAGGAGAATGTTATTATCAAACGCCCTGGCAGCCTTGACAAATTTTGGCAGGAAATTGGGTAGACACCCCCCCTCAGAATTACTTCAAATTTATAAAGCTAAATGCGTCACAATAGCGACCTATGGAGCCTGCATCTGGGGACTCCAGATCTGACATCTTTGCAGAGGGCTGAAAACAGATTTCTTAGACAACTGCTTGCCGTCCCAGTTAGCGCCTCCACCTTTAATTGTCTCTCGAAATTGGGTTTAGCGCACTTAGAGGATGTCATTGGCATTTAACCAATCCTTCTCTGGCATCACATTTGGACTACAGAGCTGACCATCCTAAATCGCCAAATGATCAAAGATTGCTGTGGTTTTGATGGGGTATCAAACATAGGATGGCTCAAGTATGTTAAGGAATTTCTGTGCCAATTAGGCCATCAAGAATATTTTGATAACCCCATCACTTTGACTAAAGTAGATAGGAAAGTTTTTAAACTTAGTTGTTTGCAATATCTTGAAAATGTAAGAATAAATAGAGAGATCCAAAAAATGTCACTTATTTCCCACCAAAACATTGTCTAATTTTTTCAGATGCAGCCGTATTTAATTTATGTTACCCCTGACTTTGAAAGATTTTAAATAATTGTTTCAGAACAATTATTAGAAGAGGCCTTGGCACTCCTTCAGGTACGTACATTCTGTGGTGCCATGCTCATTCTTTTAACGATAAACCAAAAGTGAATGAGCAGCTTCCATGAAAACTTGTTCATTATTTAAACAATTACACGGAACAGAGGATTCAATGCATATGAAATAACATGGATATATTTAAGCAAACTTTATTATAACTGAATTATAGCAGGGAATAATGACATGAATAAACATGCTTTTACATTTCAACATTTATATGCAACTACCCAGCAAATAATTCAAGAAGGGGGATAAAACAGGGGGGAAAAACTTGACAATTACAACAGCATGATTTAGAAAGCTCCTCGTGACTTAACTCATCGGAGGTACAGCGCCGGGACACTCCTCGGAGTAGCCGTGCGCTATAGAAGCACCCCATTAACATTAACATTAACAAGTGAAAAGCTTAGTCCATCTGGGACCAGTTCTCTGGAACTCCCTCCCCTTAGCCTTACGGAAGGAGGATAACTTTGCCAGTTTTAAGAAAAACGTTAAAACTTGGCTTTTTAATAAATAATTGTGGTCCTTGACAGTTACTGCCCTCTATGTTTGACCTCTTAGCCCTGGCACCGGGAAACCCTTTGTGGGTATCTGTGCGCATTACAAATGCAAAAAATAAATAAATAAATATAAATAAATGTTAATGCCAAGATGTATTACTTCAGTAAATGTTGCTATAAGGCACAGTTCATTGGGTTAAATGGCACTGGGACGAGTATTTTCTTTCCCAAGTCAGGATATATTTCGGATGAAGTTTCTCAGGTGGTCTATCAGCATCCATCAGTCGCCTGCTGAATGCGAAAGATGTAATTCAGGTCTCACGATCAGTTGTGTGATCCCACTTCAGGATTAGCTGACCATTGTCAGCATATTTGTAGCAGGTTAGGTTGAAAGTCGTGAGGCCTGGAAGCAGCCATTCCAGAGGAGAGCGGACAGTCTTCTGTAAAGGGATTCATGTAAAAGGAGGGAAGATGCTTGATGTGTCTGAGGAGATCCCCTATAAAAGGCCTACACACATGAAAACTTCATGTAACATCAATAGGAGCAAGAGATGGTGAAAGGAGCCATGCCCAGTAGTAAGGTGGCATATTTTCCTAGTTGTTTCAGGGCACTCCCAGAGGGAGATCAAGCAGAATCTGTACCTCTTCCAGAGAAGCCAGTTTAAAAGAAGAACCTTCATTCAGATGTACAAGTTCATGGAAAATAAATATCTACTCTCCAACCATCAACCAGTTTTCCCATGATCAGACCACTAATCTGGTCAGTGTAACTGCTCTCCCCCCGCTCAGCTCCACCATTAAGTGCTGCCTTCTTAGCACTGTGCTCTCCGTTTTTTGTAAGTGTTCAAGGCCCTCCTCCACCCGCAGGCTCCTGCCAGCACCTCATCCCTGGTGGTCCAGTGAGACAGCACTCTGCTCTTCTGCTGTTCTGCCTCTCTTGGCTTTTTCTGTGCCCGGTTTTCTCTTTTTGCTCTCTTTTCTCTCTTGCCATCTTTCCCTTTTTTTCTTTCTTTTTGGCCTCTAACTTCTCTCTACCCTCTCGCGTTCACTGCCGCTGCTGCTCCTGCAGCCCCTACCCCCAGTATGTCCTACCCGCCTCCCAGCTGATCGCCCTCGAACCCTACTTAATGGCCGCTGTGCAGCGGGCACACCAAAGGCAAACCCGTCTGTGCCCATCCGCAACCCGACCACTACCAGCGCCAGGGGCCCTGGTCCTCCGCCCTGCCACTGCTATGACTCCGGAGCCCTTCATGCTCTAAACCCCAGACGCAGCAACAAGTGGCAGCTACACAAGCATGTCATTAAAATCTGGGACCTCCTCAACACCCACGCGCACAACATCGCCTTCCTCACAGAAACCTAGACCTACGCCAACTCCATTCTCGACATCGCCACCACCATTCCTGAATGATACAAGATCCGGCGGAAAAACTGCCCCACCCGCCCAGGAGAAGGCTTCGCCATCATCATCCACTAAAGCACCCTCCCCATATTAACCACTGGCCCGGACGACACCTCATAAAGCAACTCCACTTCCAGATCCAGACCAACCCCCCAAAAAAAGGAACCCTCTTCTGCAGGCCACCAGTCCTCCGCACTCCTTTCACCGACACAATCGCCGACCTTATCGCACACCATGCCCTCGCCTCCACAGACTACATCCTACTCAGAGACTTAAACTTCCACCTGGACAACCAAGACCACCCCAACACCACCACCCTCCTAGAGACCCTCACCAACATAGGACTGAAGCAGCTTGTCACTGCCCCCATGCACACAGTGAGAGACACACACTAGACCCTGATTTTTATCATAGGTGGACATAGACACTTGTAACTGCGTTACGCACAGACCCTGTCTTCGCAGAAGGAAAGCGCGTCTCCTATTGCCACACCATGTAACTCCTCCGGACAGACCATCACTGCATCCACTTCTCCTTCAGAAAACCCACCGTACACAAGTACGCCCAACGCCTCCCCCGTTGAAGCTGGAAGAAAGTCACCAGATGCTAACACCACAGCACGCAACCTCCACCGCTGGATCACGCACTGTGCTGGCAAACCCACCCTCCCTGTAGAAAACCACAAGACAACACATCAAGGTAGCATGCTGGTTCACCCCTGCATTCCATGAATCCAAGCGCTCCTGCCAACGACTCAAAAAGACATGGAGGAAAACCAAGACTCTAAAAACAAGCACCGCTTACAGAGCAGCCACCACAGCACACTACCAACTCATCAAATCCACAAACATGATATTCCTCTAAGACAGACTCCTCACCAACGCCCACAGCTCCAAAGAACTCTTCTCAATCACCAAGGAATTTGCCAAAACGTGCAGCAAAACAGCAGATGGCCCACCCTCCCAAGACCTCTGCAACAGACTTCGCACCTTCTTTCACATCAAGATTAAGATGATCTACAACAACTTCCACACCAAGACCTCGGGACCGCTCCAGGTGCCACCCCAGCAACGCCACCCAACAGACCCTCCTCACTTGGACCCCGCTCACGACAGAGGACACCTTAAAGACCATGAACAGCATCCACTACAGAGTACCCTCAGACCACTGCCCGCCCACATCTTCCACAAATCCACCACGGCATTGCACCTGAACAACGCTGACGATCTACTGCTCCCTTGAAACAGCCACAATCCCGACAACTGGAAAAATGCCAAAGTCGACCCCCTCCTGAAGAAACCCTCCGCAGACCTGAAGGACCTCAAGAACTAGAGGCCCATCTCCTTGCTTCTGTTCGCAGCCAACGTCATCGAAAAGGCAGTCAACACTCAGCTAGCAAACATCATGGAAGCCAAAAACGTCCCGGACAACTCCTAATATAGATTCTACAGCAACCACAGCACCGAGACTGCCCCACTCGCCGCCACCGCTCCCTCCTCGACCAGGGCCAAACGTCACCCCTCATCCTCTTGGAACTCTCGGCTGCCTTCAACACATTCACTCACTGCACACTAGCCACCAGACTCCAAGACGCTGGCATCCGCAAAAGGCCCTTGACTGGATAAGCGTTCAAATTCAAAGAATCATGGTACAGACAGATAAGTGGTGCATGCCATGGGTTCTAAATTTTCCCCTACATATGCCAATCTATTCATGGGGTGGTTGTAGGAGAACTGGATATGGGACACTAAGGGCAGTGAATGGAATGACTATCCTTTTTTGGGGCAGGTACATTGATGACTGCCTACTTATCTGGACAGGCAACAATGATAAACTGACCAGATAAGTAATATATCTCAATAGCAATGACGCCAAAATTAGATTCACCTACACCCATAGCAAGACCTCCCTCACCTTATTTTTCTAATAACAAAATTGAAAGCAGACTATACAGGAAGACTATGGCGCGCAATAGTGTGTTATATGCCACCAGATCAATGCTATCCCCTATGGGGAATTTATAGTAGCTAAACACAATTGCAGCATGGATTGTGACCTTGCGGGTTGCCTCAAAAATATGGGGGACAGATTTGAACGCAGGGGCTACAGCCAGAGAACGATACATAATGCAATGAGCAGGATTTCACAAATAGAAAGACAACAAACACTTCAAGATAGAGGCAAGCGAGGGGATCCCAAACCGATTCGGCTTGTCACAGATTACAATGCGCTCAATATGACATTCACCAAAAGCATGCGAAAACACTGGCACCTACTGTGTGCTGATAAGACATTGGAACCTTTTATCTTTTCTAGACCAGAGGTGGCATTCCCAACGGGTAAGAGCCTTAGGAATCTATCGAGTCCCCGTTACCCGAAAGCTGATACTAAGAAACACTGGCTAGTGACACAGGGTCTTGGTTTCTACAAGTGTGGACGCGTCTCTCGTGTAGATGAGCCTCAGATAAAAAGAATGAGTTTTTTGGCCCCAATCACCGCACTTACAAGATAAACACCAACATCAACTGTCAGACCAAACATGTGATTTACGCAATCGTATGCAAATGTCAACAAAGGAAAATTGGCAGCACCATCAGGGCTCTAAAGGACTGCATTGTGAAACACATCAGGGGGGTCAAACAGGCCGACACAAGATACCCAGTGGCAATGCATATAGTGAAATCTCCTGCCCAGGACAGCCACAAATCCTTCTCTTTTTACGGATTTGACACTGTACCCAGACACGTGAGGGTGGCAATAGGGAACTTATGCTGAGGAGGACAGAAGCAACTTGGATCATGCGAAAGAGAAGTTTAGAGATGGGCGTAAATACAGACCGTGAATTACATTAACTTTTTGGGGGACTATCACTCATGGTCCAATTATGTGGATCATATCACCAGGACTCATTATGTATCAGCTACTGTACACAACATGATTCATGTGGGCGCGTCACTATCCCCGATGTATTCCCATCTCCAACTTGGCTCTCCTATGCGGACCTTTCTTTCACTCTCTTTCTACTTTTTACTGCTCTAATGCTTACAGAAAATTGGCAACCTGCTCTCTTGCTCACACGTGTAGACTGTTCCAAGAAATGACATACTATATAATTATGTTATACCTGTTACAACCTTATTCCTACTTCTAATTTGGCTCTCCTATGCTGACTGACATTTCTTTTACTATCAACTACCTACTGTTATCAACAGTAACAGAAGATTGGCAACTTGCTTTTTCATTCACACATGTAGACCTTCTCAACAAATTGTCGTACTATATGAATGTGTCATATGTGTTGCAACAGTTTGCTTGTATTCAGGCACTGATTTATATTTTTCAAAGAAGTACGTTCTCCAGACAATTCACAGAACTGTGTCTATAGGTCCTGTGAGAGGCTAATACCGTCCTATGATTACTCCTGCTTGCACTCTCTGCCCTAGAGCGTTTTTGACACACTTTCACTAGATTTGAAATGTATTCCCTCGACTCTGCTTCAATGTTGCCTTAGTTTAAGCACTGGCTCCGAATTAAAAAAAACAAAATGTTGAAACTACTCTTCCACTCGATAATGCATTGGAATTGACATTAATTGTGGAGCTTCACTGCTCCACTAAGTCCTTTGGAGAGAGTGGTGCGTTAAACATTAACTACTTAATTTCAAGATGGCCGACGTCATTTTTATGATCTGCAAGAGATAGCGGGATGTAGTCCTATGACTGTCTGCTGTCTAGACGATATTTAGGCAGGCTCACCAGCGGGCCAAACTCAGTGCCTTCTGCGGACATGCCGGAGGCAGCCCTGGTACAAAATAGAGGTAAGCGCCTGTGTTAGGATTCCCAGTAGTACTCAGCAGTGGTGTACTATACACTCCTGAGCCGCGCCCCCTTAACGGAGGGATACACTCTTTATTAGTATTACATGGGGAGGATATATATAGTGATTGTGACAAAGTCCCTATCTTCCCTTTATTGTGTTAGGGTTTGCGTTTACGCCAGCAAAGACTGGATTGCTGGTACGAGTGACTTACTTAGCCCCAAAGAGTGGTTTTACCATACCACGCCGTTGTTCTTATGGATGGAATAATGATTTATACACAAAAGATCCATACTTCAGGTACTTGGGGCTTCCTGACAACATCTACGTATGATACAAAAACATGCCCTGGCTTAAATTGGGATGTAATCACGACCGTAACAGGGCCTGTTCTGTCTTTCTTTTTCATTTATCCCCAGTAAAGACTTCTGGAATACACTGAATTTTGGACACAGTATACCCTTTTACTGTGTAATTACCACTGGAGCTCTAGAACCCATTCTGGGTCAGACTGGAGTTCAGGTTGGTTTCCCTGCATTATTTGTTCACAATGATCACTATTCACCAGTCCTGGTTGATTCGAAATGCTAATACCACAGTATTTTTCTTCCTTTTTACCTTTTCTCCATGTAGGGTCCATTCAAAGAGATTATAGGTACTTTTTAATTACAAATATGCCTTTTCTTGATCTCAGGCAACATTGAGGGGATGCTGTGTTTCTCAAAATTACCTTATAAAAGTCACTAGAAATGTTCAGAGATTGGATGTCACAAAATAACGAGAAGCGCCTGCTAAAGGTAATGGAAAGAACTGCACCCCCGCCGCCATCATTACCAGTGGACGACCTCCATACAACAACGGGGCTCCTCCCTCCTAAACAACCTTCCCTCAAATGTACTATATTTAATCCGTTCCAAAGCAGGTGATTTACCCTTAAACATCGGTTGAGTACAAAGAACTGAAAACAACACTGCACACAACAGGAAGTAGCACAAGGAAAGAACACTGAAGGGTTGAGTAATCCAAATGCATCGGTGACTAAGAGGAGGATGGTTCGATCATGAGTAATCGTGAACCACCTTAATTCTACGCTGATATTGACGTAATCAGGCTAGCCAGCCCTTTCATGCGAAGGTGTTTTCTCTGCTTGTCGGCACGACAGAGGTTACAGCAGTGCACCAGGTGGGTTGGGCCCTGTAGATTCTTTTTGTTCGTATTGTTTCAGACGCCCACTGACGGAACTTGGCTTGGTGGAAAAAATGCATGTAAAAGGCCTCAATCTCCGATCGAGTTCAGGTTTTTTTTTCTCTTTGGGATTATTACAAAATGTGTGCTCTGCACATGCATTAGAATAATTCTTCGACACCTTATGCATGGTGACAAAAGCCCCGTAGGGATGATTCCTCTGCTATTCATGTTCACAATCGCTGTATATAAAAAAATATATAAAAACAAGAAAAGAAACAAAAAGACGGGTAGGGAGAGGCGGCGGGAAGGGGAGGGGGCGGAGCGGGTTAAATTAAACAAACGAGACGGAGGGAAGAGAGGGGAGGGGGGAGGAGAAATGCGGCAGGCAGGCAGGGGAGGAGAGGAGGAGGGGGGAGGAGAGTAGGGGAGGCGCGCCGTTCCACCTCTGCATCGATAGTTTGGGGGTCACCAATAAACGACAGGCCCGAAACAGAATGTGTTTGATGTCACTCAGAGTGGTACCGAGTCACTTGCTAGAAACAGAACTTAAAGTAGTGGGTAGGAAGCCGTCTTTACTCTTATGAGGCCTATTGCGTGCGGACATAGTCATTACAAAGGTTTTAAAAGAGCGCCGACTCAGAAGATGTGATGCAGAAGGCATTATTTAGCTCCGGAGAGTTCTTGCAAATAATTTGAGGGTGGGAACTAACAATTTATACCCTTTCAGAGGGTCTCTCTGTTAAATGGGATCATTATTCAAATTGACCGCTTTGTGTGACCATGGGCCGCTGTCTGAATGAGCTGGGGAGAAAGTTGCCTTCCAAGTTTTGTTTATTTTAGAAAATGGATGGTGCGTAATAGTGGTCAAATTTAAAGCTCGAAATGATCCTAATTTCGGGGTTCGCTAAAACAAACTGGAATATTGTGCCATTGCGCGGGCCCAATCTCCATGCTAGAGGGAGAGGTTGCAAACTGCCCTTTTTCAGAACAAAAAAGACTTTGAAACCGTCCAGCGCCGAGAGTTTGATAAATGACACAGCGGGGCAGCCATGCAAATGAGGGAGACATTGAGGACGCAACATTTTATGCATGGTGACAAAAGCCCCGTAGGGACGATTCCTCTGCTATTCATGTTCACAATCGCTGTATATAAAAAAATATATAAAAACAAGAAAAGAAACAAAAAGACGGGTAGGGAGAGGCGGCGGGAAGGGGAGGGGGCGGAGCGGGTTAAATTAAACAAACGAGACGGAGGGAAGAGAGGGGAGGGGGGAGGAGAAATGCGGCAGGCAGGCAGGGGAGGAGAGGAGGAGGGGGGAGGAGAGTAGGGGAGGCACGGCCTAGTGGCCGTGCAATCAAGTAGTGAGGGGGCGGAGCTGGGGGAGGCTGTGAGAGAGAGTAGGCGGCTGGGGGCATGTGCACGCGCATTTAAGCTCAATGCGCATGCGCATTGAGCTTAAATTTCTCGTGCACTGCAAGGAATCGCCACGATTCCTTGCAGTGTGGATAAAGAGCGGATAAGTGCCAATACTCTCGCCTTGCTCGATGCGCATGCGCATCGACAGGCGAGACCTAAAAAGTGGTAGAGGTTACGCACTCCGCTGTTGATAATGTGAATAAGTTGTGGTGTGCACCAAGGATATCACTCCCAGACAAAGGTGTGGTAATCAGAATACAGTCTGCGACACTTAGAATAAGTGTCGACTCCCTGAGCACAACCAATTGGAACGTTAGGACGTTCTGGAAAATTCTCAATCAATGAAGTTCAACAAAAAATGACTTAACATATTCATAGAATTTATTCCATGTTTTCTCCACATAGAGTTATTCAGTTCATTCGATGTGGCTGATTTGATATCCTTTAACTATCCCAGAAAATATGCATATGAATCATTGTGAGTTCATCACCCAATGCATTTCGGACTGGTAAAGTCCTTCATCAGTGGTAGTCTGCAAACAATGTAAACAAAAATATATGTAGGATCTATCAAAGTGTCAAGATACACAAAAAAGCTTTGGTGATCATATTTACGTAAATTATATACAGTAACAAACATGTTCTCATGCTCTAGACTATTCAGGAAGAGGGGGGAATGTGACATTGTCGTATCCAGATTGGTATATAAACTGTTGAAACAAACGTGCAAAAAGAAATGAGGATTAGTGTCGAGTGGGTGAAAAAGAAAACGCGAGATCGACTCCATTGTGCAAAGTAGTGAAACACGGTATGAGCGTATTTGAAAGATTTAATAAAATGGTTTAATAAAATGGTTTAACATGGACCGCGAGCGGAATACGCCGTACGGCCGAGTGCAGAGTAATTCATAAAAGTGCAAGCCCAAGGTAAGTAAATGGATGAAAGGAGAAGCACAAAGCCCATTTATAAAAAAACAAAAATAGACTTACTAATAAACAGAAATAGGCAGCATATCAATGCCGTGCGGTCATCGCTACGCCAGAGTGTTAGTTAGTATCGGAAAAAGCGGATGTTCAGTATCAGAGTACAAAGTGTAAACATGAAAAGAGGACAATGCTCATGGCGGCCATCGTGTAAGGGAGCACAATAAAAGTAAGTGGAAAACGAGTAAATCAAAAAGTGGAAAATTAGATGATAGGTGCAATGATAATATACAGTTCCAATGGGACAAAGGAAAGGAGTAAGGGTGAAAAATGCAAAGTCATGAAATGTGTAGAACAGTAATAGAAAAATAAAGAGCAAGGTAAAAAGCAAAGGAGTACACATATTAATCACTGTGTCATAAATAGCACAGAAATTCCATCCGATCATTCAGACCAAATGGTCTGGAAGATTGTAAAAATGTAATCCAGTGATTTTCTCGTTGTAAGAGAAAATTGTTATTGTCTCTGTCATCGCGCTTAGACACCACTTCAACAGCAGCAAATCGTAGTTGGCTGACATTGTGTCTAAATTCTTTGAAGGGAGCTGCTAAGGTTGATTTTAAATTCTCCGTATTATGACACTTTGATAGATCCTACATATATTTTTGTTTACATTGTTTACAGACTAACCCTGATGAAGGACTTTACCAGTCCGAAATGCATTGGGTGATGAACTCACAATGATTCATATGCATATTTTCTGGGATAGTTAAAGGATATCAAATCAGCTATCATCGAATGAAATGAATAACTATGTGGAGAAAACATGGAATAAATTCTATGAAGATGTTGAGTCATTTTTTGTTGAACTTCATTGATTGAGAATTTTCCAGAATGTCCTAACGTTCCAAATGGTTGTGCTCAGGGAGTCGAAACTTTGTCTAAGTGTCGCAGACTGTATGTCACAAAATAAGTCACTAGCAATAGGCTTATCTTCCATTGCGGGCGATTTTATTTGAAATAGCAATTATTTTAAACTGCACAAGTCTGTCTTCTGACAACAATGGTGATATGTTTTTTATTAAAAAAACACAGCATGGATTTCCACAGGCTCAAGGATTAGACTTCAGCCACTCTTTATGATAGACATACTGTCACAAAAGGTAACTGACACCAGATGTTAGTGGTGGATATCTTTTACTTCCAACTTCTATACTGGTGGTATCTTAGCCCTGAAGAAGTTGCTGCGCACAACAATTAAGCGCAACGGAACACGTGATTGGCTAAGGATTTCAGGATTAAACTGAAGTGACTGTTTCAACGGAGGAACAAGAGTGTTTTTTGTTATTGTTAATGATATATAATATACACTGTTGGCGTGTGCAAGGGATTGTCGTTTTACTTGACTGGATATGCTAATTTCTAATAGGCAGAACCCAGCGAGTCAACCTCTCGGAACCAACGGAGACCAAGGGCCAGATGTAGAAACCCTAACACCGGTCGGTAACGGCCGAATTCGGCCGTTACCGACCGGTATTAGGGTTTTCTGATGTAGGGGGCCTATATTTTACAGAATCAGTAAATTTACAGAATTGGTAAAATACCGAATCGGTATATTTACCGATTCGGTAAATCCATATGTAGGTGACACTCCTAAGAGTGCCACAGGCCCTTAAGAGTCGGTATTTTACCACCCAATCCTATTGGGTGGTAAAATACCGAATTCAGGTGTGCATGCACATCTGTGCATGCACACCTGTGCAATGTGACACACAGACATGCCCTTCGGGCATGTATGTGTGCCACATGTAACACAAGCCTGTACTTGGGGTGCTAGAGGGTGTCAAAGTGACACCCCCTGCACCCTTGCAGGATTCGGTATTTACCGATTCGGTAAATACCGAATCGGTATTGCCCATTGATTCCTATGGGCTTCAAGGCCCATAGGAATCAATGGGCAATACCGATTCGGTATTTACCGAATCGGTAAATACCGAATGTTAACGATTCGGTAATTCAAAATTCAAAATTAGCTACATCTCCCTCCTTCTAATTTACCGATTCATAAATACCGAATCAGTAAAATTCGGTATTTATAAGTCGGTAAATTAGAGTTACCTATATCTAGCCCCAAATGTGAGTGCCCCAGTGATCCTCCCTTAGCCCCACCCTTTTCAACATCTACATGGCCCCCTTGCAACCATAGTCAGAAACCACGGGCTCAACATCATCTCCTACGGCGACGACACCCAGCTCATCCTTTCCCTCACCAAAGAACCCGACATCACCAGGGCCCAACTTCCTAGAAGGGATGAAAGCCATCGCCACTTGGATGAAGAAGAGCTGCCTGAAACTCAACTCAGAGAAAACAGTCCTCCAAACGGGACGACACCTGGTGGCCCGCCCGTGGAAACCCCTGACCCGCACCCAGACAGACCACGCACAAAACCTCGGCATAATACTAGACTCCTCACTCACAATGAACTACCAGATCAATGCCGTATCTTCAGCCTGCTTCAACACCCTCTGCACACTATGAAAAACGTTCAGATGGATCCCATCCAAATCCTAAAACACAGTCATGCATTCCCTAATCAGAAGCAGACTGAACTACGGCAACCCTCTCTAAACCGGAATCAACAAGAAACTACTTTGCAAACTCCAGACTGTCCAGAACGCCGCAGCCAGACTGATCCTAGGATCCCCGTCGCAATCAAATCACCCAACACCTCAAAGATCTCCACTGGCTCCCCATCGAAAGAAGCATAACTGTCAAGCTCCTCACTCACAGTTACAAGGCCCTCCATAACATCGGACCAGCATACCTAAACAACTGCCTCTACTTACACACACGCAAGAGACACCTGACCTCTTTCTGGGTACCATCCCACACATCAACAAGATCACCTTGTTCTGTGGAGACAGGTTGGTGTGTGCTTAGCATTTGAGGTGTTTGAGAATCTTTGGCGTAAAGGATCTTTGTAGAACCTGTGAGGAGACAATGCAGTTTCTTGAACATTTTGCTTTCAGAGCTGAATTAGCAAAGTCTTTTTACCTTTGTGATGGCTGAAGGCCCCAGTATAATGCTGGAGGAAAAACTTAGCGCAGTTTCTACAACTGTCTACTGAACTGATTTTACTTCAACTCCTTTATTTCTACTTTCATAGGAGATATTTTCAGCTGATGGTTAAGGCTCGTGAAACGTAAGGGGTGGCAGTCTTAAAACCCCTGGGGCTAATTAAATATTCCCAACGTATTCAGCTGTATGTGGTGAACTGGCCATTAAAAGTGATGAAGTTAAGCTTGTTCCATTATCTAAATGTCGTCTGGTTTGGAAAAGCTGTTGCAAAAGTCTTTTTGGGAAGTCAACAGCGAAGACCAAGGCGGTGGTCACTCCACAGGACTTGGAGGTTTCATGTATCTGTGAGGAATCCAGTCTTGGTGAATTATGCCAACATGTTCCCCCAATAAGCAGTATGCTTTGGGATTTTCACAATTTGCATTTTTGTACATCCAAAAAGGTATGAATCTGAGTAGGAGCCTCTACTGCAAAATTGTCAATTTGTTGTGGCTATTTTAAGTCAACAATCCAGATTCTAAGACCATCATAACTGAGATACTCAATTTAGACTTCTCAAATCACTTAAGAATGAGGTATCTGGTTAAGAGGTTTAAAAGTTTTATAGTGGTAATATGAATTCGTATGTAATATGAGGGAAACTGATCAACAATGGGATGCAAGCTGCATACTATCACCCATGGCTATATGATAGAGATAAGTTGATTAAAGAATATTGACAAAGGAATTTCAAATATTGATACTATGACAGACTAAAAGGTTGAATGTTTTTCCGAATGCCTGGTCCAAAGTGTGGATTAAAATTAGCTACAAATTGGTGATTTAGCGGAGTGCTTAGGGTAATACACAAGTTGGGGGAAATCAATAACTTCTAGGTTTGCCAGAAGGGAAATTAATTGGATAAATGTTTGTGGTTCAAACCACATGTTCACATCTCACATAACAGACTTTTGTGCTACATGGCAAAAGCTGTGGTGACATCTAGAAAGGCTGTGGTGACGTCTAGGAAAACATCTGCTTAGTTTGTGTAGGCCGTCAAAGTAGAAGGAAAAAGGGCACTGCAGGTGAGCACATGGAGAACGATTTGTATTGGGTTGTAGCACTCTTGAAGTCCATAATGCGTCCTTCAAATTGACCGCTATTGGTCAGCCCCAGAGACGAATAATTGAGCTAATCAGAATAGTGAATGAACTGAAGGCTGAAATTCTAGAGCCCCTGCTGATGAAAATACCCCACTAAGTGATGAGCAGACCTCGAACCCAAGAAAGTGGACCCACTGGAAGGACAGGAAGAGTGCTATGTGAGGATGCAAAAAAACGTTAAAATGCCGACAGGATAAATAGATCATGCAATCTACAAACAAATGCCGACAGGGCAACCAGGTCCTCTACCCCATGGAAAGGCGCAAGCAGCCCAGACGCAATAGAATATAAAAAGTCCTCATGAAAAAGTCACATCCCACTGACCCAAGGAGGAGTATGGCTGCCAGTGGAGCACGTAAATAGACCACCTGAATATAATCTCATGGAATGTTGCGGAGATAAACTCTAGGCTGGGGGATCCAGATTGGGGATTTATTGATCGCTTTAACATTCACATTTTTCAGGAGACCTGATGGTCTGTTTTTAGAGCAGGAGTAAAAATTCTGTTCATGATGTTTTCTTGGGACAGTGTTGACAGTAGGGGATCTAGCAATCTGAGTCAGAACTGCATTAAATTGCAAAAGAACTCACAGGAAATCTTAGGAATAAACCTCCATTCAATTGAAGGGCCCATATTGCGTATCTCTACCATCTACAATCGCAGCCCCACAAGGAATAAGGAATCCAAAATATATTCACAGTGAGCCATATAGGGAGCATGAACCGGATAGTGGGTGCACGGATAGTAGCAGGGACCTCAATGCCTCAATGAGCCGCTAGATAAGTCAGTGGGGGCCACCACTAATGCAGTAGAGACAAAGTGGTGAATTCCTAGAGTAGATTTAATACTCATTAAAAAATATTCCGCTTTGGCAGTCCAACTTATGGCACGGATGATCACCCTGGGTCGTAGATCGTGTGATGGCTGTTCAACATCACATATGGAGTTAAAGATATTAAGGGTCACGAGGATGCATCAGACCAGTAGAATACATTACATGATGCGTGATCTCCATCTTTGGCAGTTCATGAGGGACATGAATGTCATGTGGCGCAAAGATAACCCCCATAATGCCCCTCACCTCATGATGCAAGGATCTATAACTCCGTAGTTAAATGTACCATGGATTCCATCACATGGGAAAATGACCGTCTTGAATAATAAGTGGCCACTGAACTGGTCACACGTTGAGTCTCCCACAAACGTCATCATGTAGCTATGGTAATGTTGCAAACGCTCTAGTCATTGACTGAAGGGAACGATGCAAGCCCACGCATATCTATGCCTGTATCTATATAAAACACTAAGGGAACTTTTTAATAGGTATGTTAAGACCCCAATCCATTCAATAACCTTTTCTACTTGATTCTATAAAACCTACAAAAAGACAAAACTAAACTTACTGACAACATTAAAGAGCAAAAATAGGGAGACGGCAAGATATGCCAGGAGCTGCTGCAAACATGTACAGGTGGCAGAGAGACCTGAATGGGAGATTTCCATCTGGCTGGATCTGACATGTTGCTGCCCATGGAACACTGAAAAAAGTAGAGTATCAGACACGGGCATTCCACTTCAAAGACTCATACTTCTTAACCGAGGTTGATGATGGCGAGTATAGAAATATGGAGCTTGAACATAGATCACAATCGCTGGCCCCATTAGAACTTTCGTTTGAAGAAACATGCAACACATTTCATGTACTCACTATATGACTCGAGGAAAATAGTATTTTATCAGACTTACAAGATGGGTTTATGGAAAACCAGCACAATTGATCATGTTTTTAGATATAGCTCATTTTAATGGAATACTAACAATGAGAAAGGGCCTCTTATGTGGCATTTATCAATCTTTGGTTGGCGTTTGACCCGATGCTGTCTCAACCTTTGGCAGGGTTTGGCTAAAATGTGTATAACTCGTAGCATTTTTTCCATTTTAATGAGTTCCGAGCAGCAATTACACCCAAGTGAGATGGAGAAATGGCCATGTGAGCAGTCGCAGAACAATTAACAAGGCGGGGGGGGGGGGTTCATTCAGGATTGTGCGCCGGGCCGGACCCTGTTTTTATCTCATATAAACAACACAAAAATGACTTGTGGCTCAAATGATGACTCCAAAAACACGTGTTTAGAGATACACAGCACAAGCTGCACCAACAAGGGTGAAGAACGAATGACTATTACTGCAGGAAGTGTTATCATGCACTGCATTGACCATGATGCATTGGGGCAAATTGAGAGCTGGGATATAAGTCTGTGTGCTACCACCTTCATCCTCTCGATAATGTAGGTCCACCGGCTGCTCACCAACTTAGTCAAATTCAGACACAGGGTTTACCAACTAACAGTTATTGCAGTAGATGGACAAAGAACCCCTGTACAAATGGTAGATGCCCAGCTCGTGAAGTTGGGTTGGAGACCAGCGCTCATTTCCGGTTTTGAGAAGCCTACGCTTGCCCGCACAGGAAATGGAATGCACCGACATTACGAACACTAGGGACAAGTCATCAAGTAGATGCATTAAGAGCCTTAAAAACCGACACAAGTGAACTGACTGCCTGCAGTGTGGCCATGTTTCTCTAGAATGTGTGGGTTTAGGAAGGAAGTATTATTGCATTGTCGAAACTGATGATTTGAATCATGAACTTCCAAACCGATTGTAATGTTTATATCCTTTTCATGCAAGACATAATTATGTACTTTAGCTACTTTTTTATGTCATTCAGTTCATATGCATCACTACTGCACTATAGTAAAATTGTGTGGTATTCTCTTAATGGCACTTTGCTCCATATTGTATATAGTGCGTTTGGCATTGGTGCAATAAAGGTTTCACTATAGTTTTCTTTTGGGTTGAACATTATAGCATTGCAAATGTTGCAGCTACATATTTTGCTTTAACTAGATTTAATGTACGTTGTCTTTTATGCTTTTACCAGAAATAAACTATATGCAATTATTCAGGAGTGCCAGAAGCACTTGAAGTTATTTTTGTAGCCTCCTGGAGCTGAGACTGAAGGTAAAGAGCTGCATGGCTCATTCACCTTGTCTAACCAAACATGGGGAGTCCAAAAGCCAGGTCCCCTGGGTGCTCCTAAGCACCCCAAAACTACAAACTGTAGCAACCAGACAGGGCTAGGGCAGAAGGGAGATCATGATATCATATGTGGGAGAGTAAAGGTTCTCCCAATTACAAGGACGCACCAGGGTTTCCCTGAGGAGGGAGAGATCACTTTTAGGTGCCAATGGATTAGAAGCCCACATATACTTAAACATAGGAGCAATGGCGGTGAATATCAGAGCCATTGTTCGTATTCAAGACTTTCGACCCCACAGGAACTTTTACTAATATGCAAGAAAAGCGTTGGAAGAGGTTGTAGAAGAATGCACTAGCACAATATGTGGCTAACAGCAGAAGAATGTGTAGTTTTGGTACATTTGTGATTGTGGGTCCCCAGCACCCCAGTAAAATCTTTCTACGTTTCTCCACATTCCCACTATTGCATCTGGCGCTTGTGTTTGCCCACCTCGAAGGCTGTAAGGAAGACAGTGTTCTGGGTATGAACTGAGCACCAGCTGCGACCACAGACAGCCTGCAAGCCCCTGATCTCACCCATGTCTCCCACCCATCAACTGGCGCAGGCAGTACCTAGCCCTGGTTGCATACAAGGTAAGAAAGGCCAAAGAGCGGTCTCAGCGCAATCACGTTTGTGAATATTTTATTGCTTCATTTGAGTTAGTAGGGAGGGGAACCCGACAGGTCAAGAGTGGTGCTGGGTTTAGGCGGAGGGCCAGCAGGCACACAATCATGACGGGTTACTTACCGGTAGTATTCATTACTCCGAGTCGTAGCCCTCCCCGTCCGAGTCCTAACTAAATGAGCATAGCTCCTCCCACCAGAAACACCCAAGCAACTAAAAAACCCATCCCTTCCCTCCAGGCCACACCCACACCCTGAGGCATATACCCATATGACCCGCCAATCCACAACCTGTACCACCAAGCACAAGCAGCCGAACAGGGACGAAGGTATGGGAACCTGGACTGGGACGGGGAGGGCTACGACTGAGTAATGAATATTACCTCCTCTTCAGCCCTCCCCGTCCCCAGTCCTGAGCAGATACCAAAGCAAGAATCGGCTTCACTCAGTAGCAAAAACAGATATTAAAGCACAGTAAAAGTCACATAACCGGAGCAGAACGCAACACAGCGCCCCCAAACCCAGCAGAATCAGTCCACACCCACCACCAAACGATAATGGGATATAAAGGTGTGAGGAGAACTCCAGGTAGCAGCCCTGCAGATCTCAGCCATAGACGCCCCTTTAAAACAAGCCCAGGAAGCAGCCACCCCCAGAGTCGATCTCCCCTGAACCGACCCAGGCGCCAACAATCCACAAGCCTCGTACGCAGCCCCCACAGCCCACCTCAACCAACAACTGAGGGTAGCACCAGAAGGCTTCAGACCTTGACCAGCCAGCCCAAAGGGAAGCTACCTTACGAAAAGGCTCAGTACGCAGCAAGTAGACCTCCAGAGCACTTCGAACATCCAAACAGTGCAGCCGCACCTCAACCTGGGAGTGAGGACTGTCAGAAAACAGGCAAAACCCGATCCGCCGAGCAGTGAAACGAGGAAGGGACTTTGGTAACAAAGGAAGTATCAGGCCGTAGAACAACCCGATCAGGGAAAAAACGCAAAAAGGGGACCAAACAAAGCAAGGAGCCCAACTCCCCAATCCTCTAAGCAGAAGTAATAGGGACAAGGAAAAGTACTTTGATCGTTAAAAACCGCAAAGAAAGAGATAGAAATCCTCACGGAGAGTTGACGGGGGGAACATGGCGGCAGGCTGACGTCTGCCGTGGGAGCTCCGGTTCGGAGGTGGTTTCCCTGTGGAATAAGGCTGCGACTGAGGCGTAAAAAACGGTGAGAGCAGAGCGGATTATGTATAAATGAAGGTGAGCGGTTTTTTTTGAGGACGTTCTTCTCTGTTTCTCCCCATTTCACGGAAAAGAACCAAGTAAGAAGAGCGGCGGCGTTTACACCAGCCCAGAGAGCGTCCGGCACTAGGACCCAGGGGAGCAGAGGGCGGTGAGATCGGTGAGAACGAAGACGGGGGCGGTGACGGGACGGGACCAGGAAGTGAAGGCGACCGAGGTTTGTAATGAGCTTGATCAGGCGTTGGGACTCTGGACCGACGGGCAGCGAAGTTGGAGATCCCTGTATTCATCTTTCAGCGCAAAAGGAGAGGAGGTATTTCGGCGGGGCAGCGCAGGGCTCAAGGGATTGGGCTCACGCTTGGAGGCAAGCTAGGCGGCTGTTGGCAAGAGTAAGACTCGGCTCGCCATTAACTAATAGCTTTGTGTATTGCGCCACTTTAAAGGAGGAGGGTGAGGAGGAGGGGAGTGAAGAGAGGGGAGGACAGATACTGAGGCACCAGAGGAGCATTGTGGTGTTGAAACTTAGCAGTGGAGGGACAGTATGTAAGTTCCGGCGGTTGCTACAGGATAAGGGCATGGACTCTGAAGTCAGCACAATACCTGTGAATCAGCTCACTCTCCTCAGGCAAGACGAGGAGGAAGTTACATTTCCAGAGAATTTGGTGGGGGAGGCTGGTAAGAAGAACAAGACTGAAGTCAGCACAATACCTGTGAATCAGCTCACTCTCGCTCACAAGACTGCCATCAAAGATAATAAGGGAAAGAGTAAGGTGCCTTTAAACATACCCTCAAACGTATCCCTCAAAGTTCTTTCCTCTCCTCCCCCTCCCCAACCACCGCTTCCCCCTTCCAAACCTCCAGTACGGAACAGGTATCAGTTAAGGTCCACAATACAGAAGTTGGGAGCTGAGCTACCCGTCGCTGTCTCCACAGGTGTCATCCCAATCTCCCCGATAGGAAGAAGAAAGAGGGGTAGTAGGAGTAATAGCGTGGGGGAAGTGACTAGGCAAAAACAAAGGCAGAAGCAGAAGTCGAAGTCATTAAAGTCATTAAAGACCTGCGGGACTGTCCCTAAGCCTGCCCCCTCTTTAAAGGCTTACTTTAAAATAATGGAGAAGGTGGTCGACATCCCATTAGGGGGAGGGAGTGCCCCCTGCCCCAGCTCATCAGGATCATCGGGGCCTTCTAGTCATTCTACATCAAAGGGCTCAAAAGCCATAGACCCTCAAAGTGTCCGAGATGGATCGGATCATACTTCTCCTGATATACCAGGTGTTTCTTTCGCAGTGACTCTAAAAAACAGCTACACGGTACTGGGAGAGTTAGAGGATGCGACAAATCAAGAGACTAATCAAGAGAGTCAGGAGAGGTCTGAGGAAGGCCTAGTGCAAGAAGATGAAATCAGAATAGAGGGAGGATCTTCTGGTCAGACGTCAGCGCAGGCCACCCAGGCCAGTCACCTATCTTCTGCAAGTTCGTTAGAGGCAACCCCGGACGCAGGTTTGTCACAGGTGGGGGCCCTTCTTTTAAGTATTAGAGAGGATTTGTTGACAAAACTGGATCAGAAATTTGACACTTCCGAGGCTAACCAAAAAATCATTCATGATCAGTGCGCCAGTCTGGAGCAAAAACTGGTGGATATCAGTAAACGCACTGAGGTGCTGGAGGAAGACGTCAGTTTCTTAAAAGGAGCCTCACAAAGACACCAAAGAGACATTGAGACACTAAGAGCGCGAAATAGAGACCTTCAGATGGATGTGGAAAGATTAGAAATCCACTCAAGAAGGAACAACCTGAAATTTTTAAAAATTCCGGAAGGGCTGGAAAATGGGGATGTCAAAGCCTTTATATGTAAAATCCTTAGAGAGGGCGTCCTAAAAGACAGTCCAGAAATAGATCTTGAAAGAGAGATACAAAGAGCCCATAGAGATCCTTTTAGGCAGCGCACAGGGAGGTCAGAGCCCAGAAAAATGTTGGTGAATTTTTTATCCTTTTCGGTTAAAGAGTTGATTTTGAGTAAAGCCCTGAAGGAAAAATCTCTACAATTAGGTTCAGCTAACTACCTGATTCGTTCTGATGTGGGGAAGATAACAGCACAAAGGCAGTGGGAGTTGGGGAGTCGAATGCCCGATCTGAGGAGTTTAGGGGCTCAGGTACAGATGAAGTTTCCTGCCTTTTTGAGAGTGGTTTGGAAAAACAAAACCCATAACTTTAATTCAGTACAAGAGGTCGACTCCTTCCTCATCTTGATGCGCGAAAATACATTTGAGGAAAGTATATAAGCCTCTGAAAAAGCCCCTGGGGTGTGGAGTAAATCTAGTTAGACCTTTAGCTTGGAATCTAAGCAACACGTGTTTTAAGGTGATAAATGGTGTGTGTAGAGTCACTGGGTCTCAGGGTGCGAGTAGATTCCAAAATAAGGAAATAAAATGGTAAAGTAAATCAGGAAGTTGGTAAAGAAGGTAAAATTAAAAGAGGGTAATAATGTAAAAGAGAAAAAATAATAAAAAATAATAATAAAAAAATATATATATATAAATAAATAAATAAATAAATAAAATAAAAAATTTCTCTTTCAAGATAAGGGGTGTTTTATTTGTTCAAATTGGAAATAGTGGGGAACAGAGGGTAAGAGGGGATGATTTGACTAAACTATCTAGCCGTTGTCGCATATATATAGAAAAATATTTGTATATGGGATTCCACCCGGAAGTCTGGTGAGCTCCCGACTGGCGACAAGATCGCCATAGGAGTAAAGGGGGGGGTTCCTCAGGGGAGGGGGGGGGAGAGGGAGGGGAGCAGGGGAAAAAAGTAAAATTAATCCTCATATTGGTTTGAAATCAATTCATGTTCAGGGAGGGACCCGGCTCAAACGCTTAAAGGGATCATAGAGAATTATGGCCGATACCATAAATAGCATAAAACTTATAAGCTGGAATGTTAACGGGTTAAGGGACAGGTCTAAAGCAAGAAGGGTTATAGATTTTTTGTTCAGATCAGGGGCACATATTTGTTTATTAGAAGAGACGCATGTAGAGAGGGAAGAATGTAGTCAAATATTCGGGAGATGTGGATGGGTCCAGGATATTATTTCCTCGGGACAGAGCGGCAGTACGCGGGGGGGTGGCCGTGATTATTAGAGCAGGCTCAGGGATCAGGCTGATAAAACACGACACGGACATTTCAGGCAGATGGTTGATAGCCTCTCTGATGGTGGGAGGTTCCCCTTTGGTCTGCGCAGTATACTATGGCCCGAATCTAGATGCCCCGGGGGCTTTGATAAAACTCAAAACTAACTTAATAGAGACAACTGGCCCTATAATTGTAGGGGGAGATTTTAATCTTATTTTTGATAGAGATCTGGATAGAACATCGAGGGTGAAGTTTTCTCCCCCAAAAAAAAATAGAACTTAAGAACATCATGAGGGATTTTAATTTGATGGACATTTGGAGATTTAAAAACCCAGGGGGAAGAGATTACTCTTTCTATAGTAGAAGATATGGGCACCATTCGAGGATAGACTTTTTCCTGGTAGATAAGAACCTCTCATCGGCAGTCGACTCTGTATCCTATGTCCCTGCAATTCTGTCAGACCACTCAATGGTGGAAATGGTAGTCAACATGACACAGAAAAAACTGCATAGGAGATGGACACTGGATCGGACGTTGCTGCTGGATGAAGGAGTGCGACAGGATTTAGTTACCCAGTCTGAAGAATTTTTCAGGGTCAATATAGGGTCAGCAAATAACCAAATTGTCTGGGAATCCTATAAAGCTTTCTCCCGAGGCTTATTAACAACCTGGATGATCAGGAGGAATAGACTGAGGAAAGAAAGAAGGGAAGCAAGGATCTCAAGAATCAAGCTTAAGGAACTGGAGTTACAGAGGGCAGCGGCAGAGGAGTCGGACAATAGGCAAATACTTCAGAGAGAGCTCGATTGTCTCCGAGCAGAATTTCAAGCAGAGTTGGACAAAGATCTAAAGGAAAAGTGGGACACTAGTAAATTACAACAGTTTGCTTATGGCGAGAAGTGTGGACGTCTCCTGGCATGGAAGGCCCGAGCCGATAGAACAAGAAACCAGATAGAAAGCTTGGTTTTATCGGGTACAGGGGAAAAAACTAACAAGGATGACTGTATCAGAGAAGAAGCAAAGAGATATATGCAGTCTCTTTATGGATCTAACTCCTCTGGGGATAAGCAACAAGCAGAATCCTGGTTTGCAAATGTCCAGCTCCCTAAGCTATCTGAAACTGACTGTTCTTATCTTGGCTCAGAAATCAAAGAAGGGGAAGTCAGGGCTCAGGTGTCGAAAATGGCTAAGGGCAAAGCCGCAGGCCCAGACGGGCTCCCAGTGGAGCTGTTTAAGACCGTTTTAGAGCAGATCATAGGGATTCTGACCTTATTATTTAACGAAGTCTTACTCAGGGGAGGACAGGTCCCCAGGTCATGGGCGGAGGCAACGGTTACATTATTGTTGAAGCCAAATAAGGATCCGAGCAGGATTGAGTCATACAGGTCCATTTCACTTCTTAATGTTGATTATAAAATATTCGCGGGGGTATTGGCCACGAGATTAGCAAAGGTAGTAAAAACTGTAGTACATTGCGACCAAAGGGGCTTCATCCCAGATAGGCAGCTCAATGAACTGACCTTTCAAGTGGTGGCTGCAATCGATGTAGCTCAAGAAAAGAAACTGCCTCTGACCATAGTAGCTGTAGACGCGGCGAAGGCATTCGACCAAGTTGACTGGAACTATTTGTGGTTGGCGATGGAAAAATTCGGCTTTCCGACGAACTATATAACAGCTATTAAGCTTTTATACTCAGACCCAACAGCAAAGGTCCTAGTAAATGGTTCTTTGACAGAGCAGTTTCATATTTCCCGAGGTACTCGTCAGGGATGTCCCTTATCCCCCCTTTTGTTTGACTTGTATATAGAGCCTTTCGTTTGTTTATTAAGAGCCGATCCTATAATTAAACCTTTTAAGATTGCGGAAGTGGAGTTTAAGTTAGCTTTGTACGCAGATGACCTGTTAATGTACACTATAAATCCGGATGTGGCAATCCCTAGACTATTAGATCTTGCAATGGGGTTTGGTAACATTTCGGGGTACGCTATCAATGCTGAAAAGACGGAAATAATGGAATGGAACCAGCAGTCTAGCTCGTTAGGGAAGAAGAATAAAATGAGGTACCTGGGAATCCACTTGGTTAATGAGATAGATGAAATCCCCAAAGCTAATCTAGAAAGGATCATCAAGGATACAATAGCTTTATTGCAACGCTGGTCGTCTCTGCCTTTAAACATATACGGGAGAGTGAATCTCCTGAAAATGATAGTGCTCCCTAAGGTCACTTTTCTATTTAATGCCATCCCATTATCCTTTCCAGCACCCTTAATTAAAAAACTACAGGGAAAACTGGGCTCATTCATTTGGAATGCCAAAGGCCCTCGCATAGCGTGGAAGAAATTAAGAAGGGGTCTCAAGATGGGAGGACTCGCCTTTCCAGACTTAATGCTGTATTGCCACGCTTTTCATTTTAAGCATTTTAGAATTATGGCGGGTCATATGGACCAATCATCAATGGGGCTGCTATTCTCTGCGCTATTAAAGGAGGTTCCTCAGGGTTCCAGTTTTTTTCTTTATAAGTTTGGAGACCCAAAATTTTTTTAAAAAGTGAGGTTGAAGATCTTAAGGTCAGCCTTGAAAAATTGGGTATTCGTAAGGACTAAATTAAACATCACCTATTACGCACCACAGGCACCCATATGGGACTCACCAGGCCTCCCAGCCTGCCTTAATGATCAACTGTCACTACCTTTGAAACAGGCAGGGCTGCAGAGGTGGGGAGATCTTAAGCTGGGACGCATTGTCCAATCTAACTAGGGGGGCCCTGACGCGGTTTAAATACTATCAATTGTCAGGCTGGTGGACAACGAGATCTTGGACACCTAATGATAATAACCCCCCTAACCCTAAATTTGATGCAGTAGCTAGAAGGGGTAAGTGGAAAAGCCAAATATCTTTTTGGTATTCGGCTATGTTAGAAGGGGATGATGTGACGGAGATTGAAATCAGTAAATTATGGTGTAACACTCTCACCCCGACTAATGGGCCTCTTTTTGGATTTGGAATGGGCCTCTTTTGGATTCTTTGGATTCTTAACCCTAAATTTGATGCAGTAGCTAGAAGGGGTAAGTGGAAAAGCCAAATATCTTTTTGGTATTCGGCTATGTTAGAAGGGGATGATGTGACGGAGATTGAAATCAGTAAATTATGGTGTAACACTCTCACCCCGACTAATGGGCCTCTTTTGGATTCTTGGCGCGATTCCTTCAGGGTGTTGAATGCCATAATAAAGCCGGCTGCGTTGAAAAGGAATCATCTATTCACAATGTACAGGGTCTATATAACTCCGAAGAAATTGGCAAAATTTTCAAATATGAATTACAACTGCCCAAGGTGTGGCCTCTTCAAGGCCGACGATGTTCATATGTTTATGGATTGTCCTGATTTAACGGAATATTGGGGGAAGATAAAGGAATTTCTGGAAGAAGTCCTCTTAATGCCTATAGCACTCCCAAGGTTCACAGTCATGTTTGGGCTAGTGATGAACTATCAAGTTAATGATCTTTCCACCAAATTTGTATTTTTCATCATCCTTTTAGCAAGGCGCGAGATTTGCAGGGCTTGGAAAGATCCAATTCCCCCAACCTTTGCTAATTGCCTGAAGCAGATTATGTTGACTTGTAAATCAGATGTGGCATGCGATCCCAGAAGCTTGACGAATGTGTGGGCAGCCTTGGTGGCATGGCAAGATCGATGATTGGTTTTCCAATGATTTGTCTAGAGCCCTGCTGGTTCCCCGTACTCCTAAGTAGCAAAGGGCGCACACGGATCGGCGAAAGAAAAGGAGTTTGGAGGGGAAGGGAGTGGCTACTTGAGGGTGCGGGCAAACCAACTTGCATCAGGCCAAAACCAACAAGGGTCAGTACAGAACGGCCAGCAGTGCATGGAGGAGCCAGTGTCCCATCAAGAGTTCCATCTGTGAAGGCATGGACGGACAAGGAGTGGGCGGCGATACTCTCAGGCCCCCGCAACATTCCCCGCAATGCACGTTTCAAACAGATCCAATTTTATGTTCTACACCGCGCATATCTATCCCCGGACAAGATAAACTTGTACTTCCCGGGCACGGGAGCCAAATGCCCGAGGTGTGACACGGAGGGAGCGGATCTCCTCCACATGCTGTGGCAATGTCCCCAACTTCGGACATACTGGCACTCGATACTCACGACACTGAAACGATGCACGGCAATGTCGATCCCGCTCTCGTGGGAGGCGTGCCTCCTGGGCCTCTTTCATAGGACCAAACTGAACAGGGTGACTTCCCGCTTCTGGGACCTTGGCCTCATCACAGCCAAAAGACTCATCACGAAGCACTGGAAGCGGGCGGCACCACCAGCGGCGGAGCACTGGCGCGCATCACTAGATAACTGGGCGAAAGCGGAAAGTATATCATTACATAATGAGGAGACAGCGGGATTGCGTAAATACCCCATAGCGGCGCCTTGGGACGATATGATCCGCTCTTTCCACAATGGACCCCAGGCACCAGATACTCCTGAGAGACAGACACCCCCAGATGGGGAACATAGCGATGACCAACACACCCCAGGTGCCGCAGACGACAGACACAACGCTCATACACCTGACCCCTAGGCACCCCCCCCTCTACTCCCCCCCCGGCTCAGCTGACACGCCAGGATTGCCGACACCCTCCTGCATCGCCAGCGTACTTCCCACACATGCGAGATCAGACACGAGCCTGCTGAAACATTGCCACTGGGTCCTCCCCCCCCTCTCTCCTCGCCCCCCCCACCGTAGGCCCCACCAGCTGCTGCACCGCACGCCCCACGACCCCAAGTTTGACACCCCCACCCCGTTACGTTTTCACCGAAGTAGCTTGATTGACGGGATACAACAACTAAGACAGCATGATCACGCACTGTTTGAACGCTGACATTCTTGGCGAACTATTGTGATATACTCTGCAGACTACTCCATGATCTATGTATGCATTACCTTGAATATTGAATCTTCATACATTGAGACTCTGTATGGAATATGCTTGTATTCTTCTTTTCTCCTTTGCATTGAATAAAAGACATATTTAAAAAAAAAAAAAAAAAAGAGTTCCATCTGTGATATATGAGGATTACCAAAAAAAAAAAAAAAAAAAAAAAAAAAAAACCGCAAAGAAACCTCCAGCAGAGGCTCAAAGGGAGCGCCCTGTAAGGCACCCAAAACCAGAGGCAGATCCCAACTAGGTGCAAAGGACCGAATGACCGAATGACAGGTTTCTGGAGGAACCAACTCCTCAACAACCGGGACACCAGGTTCACAGACCTAACCCCAAAAGGCCCAAACAGCCGCATACCAAGCCCTAAGGGAGGACACAGCCAGACTAAAGTCAAACCCGTCCTTAAAAAACTACAAGACATGCACCGGATCCACCTCCAACGCAGACCAACCCGTGCCGTACACAAAGTCTGAAAAGAAAACCAATGCCTGGCATAGGACTGGAGTGTCGAAGGGCGCCTGGACCACTGAATAAAGTCAACCACAGAAGGAGGACATTCCAACACCACAAGGTTCATCCTCTCAACAGCCAACCAGCCAGGCGCAGGCGGACCATACACCCCCAAGACAGAGGGGGAAACGACACGGGACCACCGGCAACCTCCAGCACGGCCCCACCGCCAACCTCAACAGAGGGAACCAAGGCCTCCTGGACCAATCCGGAGCCACCAGGATCACCGAAGCCCAATCCAGCTTGACCTTCAGCAGGATCCGCAGAATTAGAGCAATAGGGGAAAAGGCATATAGCAGGCCTCCCTCCCACTGGAAGGACGGGGCATCCACCCTCCAAACCCGGCTGACCGAACTGGATAACAAAACCTCTCCCTCAAGGCGTTCTCCGGGGCCGCAAACAGGTCCACCACCAGGACCCCGAACCGGGCCATCGGGCAATCAAACACTTCCCGCGACAGGCACATATCTGACAGAGAGCTGTATGGTTCAGTCGCTTCTTAAAGACTTTCTGGATATTTCTGAACAGCTCTTTCAGGATGATGATCCCTCAGAATCTTTGTCCATGTTGGAACAGTTGCGTTTCATGGCAGATTTGTTCTTCGACTTACTTAGTGCTGCGGCGGCTGGTGCCTCTGTTGCTGCCCGAAGACGGTTGTGGCTTAAGTCTTGGAAGGCGGAAGCTGGTCAGAAGGCTGGGTACCATGATGAAGCTGCTCTTCACTGGCTCTAAGCTGTTTGGGGAGCCATTGGAGGCTTTGATAAAGAAAACTGCTGAGAAAAAGAAATTGTTGGCTCCGGTCCGCTCTTCTCAGAAGGGGACGTTTGCGGGTTATAAGCGGGCTTTTGGGCAGGAGTTTCAATCTAAGATGGAAGCCCAACCCCTTTGTGGTAGGGGTCGTGGCAGTGGGGTCCCTTCTATCCACAAGTCCCGGGGTCAACATGGTGCTTCCTCGTCTGCAGGTCCCTCCAAGTCGTGACTATGTGGAGAGTTCGTTGGGGGTAGCCTCACCTCTTATTTTCCTTTCTGGGAGGAGTTTGTTCGGTATCAAGGGTCCAGCAGGTGGTCCGACTGGGCTACAGAATCAAATTTGGTACTCCTCCGGTGGATGTGTTCAAAGCTACCCCTCTTCCCAGGTCTCAGACAAAGTGTTGTGCTCTGTTGGACAGGGTTCGGGACTTGGTTTCGAAGGGGGCTGTGGTGAAGGTAACTGTAGGTCAGCAGGGTCGGGGTGTTTACTCAATCCTGTTTCTGATCCAGAAGCCAAATGGGGACCTCTGTCCTGTCCTGGACCTGAAGGCTGTAAACTTGTGTATCCCTCATTGGTCCTCCAAAATGGTGGCTCTGCAACGGATTCTTCCCTTCCTGTCGGTAGGGCATTTCCTGGCTTCTCTAGATCTCCAGGACGCCTATTTTCACGTGCCGGTGCCCGCAGCTTTACACAGGTTCCTGCGTTTCTGTATGGGGGTAGATCATTACCAGTTCCTGGCTCAGGCACATACCCGGGCGGTTTGCAGTCTCCTCCAACGGTTTGGGTGGATTCTGAACTTGGAGGAATCCAGTCTTTGCCCCACTCAGGAACTGCGGTTCATTGGGGGGGTGTTCAACACCAAGTTGGGAAAAGTCTTCCTGTAGGAGCCCTGCAGACTGACTCTTGTGCACGAACTGAGAAAGGTGTTGGGGGCTCCATCTTCCACGGCTCGCCAGTGGTTGTGTGTTAAGGGGCTGATGTCAGGTACTGTGATGATTGCGCCTTGGGCCCGTTTACACTTATACCCCCTGGTGAATTATGTTCTGGGTCATTGGGATCCAACCTCTGGATTACGAGCTGGAGATACCGGGGGGTGTGGACATCGCCCGACAGTTGTCCTGGTGGCTGGTGGATCAGAACCTCTTGCAGGGCTCGCCCTGTGTGTCCCAGAAGAGGTTGGTCCTGACGACTGATGCTAGCGAACTTGGTTGGGGGGAGGGGGGGGTTGGGGGCGGTCTTGGATCAGGAGTCGTTACAGGGCCTTTGGTCTGTGCTGGAGGCAGAAATGTCCTTGAATTGGAGGAAGTTTAAGGCGGTCCAGTTGCCGTTGGCTCATTTTCTGCCTGGGGTCATCTAGAGGGATGTGATGGTGCGGTCAGACAGCACGTGGTGGTGTGTTATATCAACCCCAAGGGGAGTGCGAAGGTGGCTTCCCTCAACTTGTTGGCGCAACGGATCTGCCTATGGGCAGAGTCTCACTTATTGTCTCTGGGGGCTTTACATCTGCCGGGGGTTTTGAACTCTGAGGCGGATCCCCCCCTGTCAGACAAAAAGTCAAAAGGCATCAGTAGTGGGGTGGTCACTAAAACAGAAACCCACTTTCCTACACTCTCCTGCTAAATTGATCACCAGCTCCCTTTCGCAGATTCTCAGATTACCTCATGTAGGAAAGTGGGTTTCTGTTGCAGTAACCTCCCCACTTTTTGCAAGACTACTGATGCACTTTCACTTGAGGTGCCATGGGTCCCTGCCAATCAGGTTCCCAGGGACTGTGTTCTTTCACCAAAACTAACCCAATTGGCATCTCTGGCCACAGGTCTGCCCCTTGTAATTGGTACATACAGGTACCCAGGGCACCGTGACTAGGGAAGACTTCTAAAGGCTGCAGCACTTACTGTGCCACCCTTAGAAGCCCTGTACCTTTACACACACACACACACACACACCGCCTTTGCAGACTGCATGTTTTGGTGCAGAGCAAAGTGAAGAGTCGGCATGGCATACATCCCTGTGTGCCATGTCTACAACCCACTGCCCTGCATAGCTCAGTCACCCTTCTAGCTGGGTGCCATGTGTCAGTGGTGAGGGTACAGGTGCATGAGCCCTGTACCCCTACAATGTCCAAGTCCATTCTTAGACATTGTGAGTGCAGTGCTGCCTTTAAGAGTATCTGGTGCTGGGAGCTTGTCATTACGAACTCCACTTGGTATCAAACTTCTCAGCACATTAAACCCACACTGATGCCAGTGTGGGATTTAATGTAGAATGCACGTCAGAGGGCATCTTAGACATACCCCCTGAAACTCGACCAACTTCTAGTGTCCCGACTGAGTGGCTGCTTAGGCTGCCACCAACAGACATGTTCCTGGACCCCTGGGTTGAGAGCCTGCTGCTCTCGGGGGGCCTGAAACAATGCACATTCTGGGACGAGGTGCCAAGCCTCCTCTCTCAGGATGGGGAGGGTTCACGAAGGGGAAGCTTCAAAGGTTTCAGGGGATTGTCCCCCCGCTAACCCCTGAGCCATAACGCTGCTTAACCTTCACCTTCCCGCCTATCAGCCTCGCTCCCGCATCCCAGCCGCTCACCCCTACCTCCTCCCCAACTTAAATGGCGACCGCTGCGGGGAGCGTGAGCTAGACCCCTGACCGCCGTCAGGGATCAGCTCTTCCCCCGTAGCTCCGCCTGTCTGACCCACAGCTTTAGTCCCACACAGGCAGGGTCGAGACCCCTACCTGCTGGGTGCCGTGCTCTGTTTTTCTTGCTACTGTACTTTTTCATATAATTTACTGTGCCTTGTTTGGACTCCTGCCCATTGCTTGTTTTCAGAGGATTGTCCCTCCGCGTCCTCCTCAGCCATAACGCTGCCTTAGCGTTTGCCTTCCCGCCTACCAGCCCTGCTCCCGCCTCCCAGCCGCTCGCCCCTTCCCCCTCCCCGACTTAAATGGCGACCGATGCACGGTAGCGCCAAAGGCGCGCCTAAGGCAAGCTTGTCTGCGCCTGTTCGTGCTAGGACCACGTGAGGCGCCAGACCCCCTGGCTCCCTCGAGCACCACAACGCGAGACGCCACTACGACGCCACATTCCTCCACGCACTCAACTCCGGCCAAGCTACCGACTGCTTCCAGGCAACCCCGAAGCACACCCATGGACCATTCACCTGCCGAAACTACAGCTTCAACAGCCAGCGTACACCAGCACGATCTGCCCCCCCCCCACCAAGGCAGGCAGCAACCACCTCAGATGCATACTACTCAACACCCGCTCCGTCCACAGGCACGCCGTCGAACTCTGGGACCTGCTCGACTCAACCTCCCCGGACGTCGCCTTCCTGACGGAGACCTGGATGAACTCCTAATCGGCACCCGACGTTGCTGATAGCCATCCCAGATGGCTACAAGATCACATGCAGGAATCGCATCAACAAACCGGGAGGAGGAATCGCCATCGTCCACAGAAATACTCTCAGAATCTCAACCAACAACGAAGACACCCTCCGCACCGCCGAACACCTGCACTTCCGGATCTACATCGATCCCAACACCACCCTCAGAGGAACCCTCATGTACAGACCCCACGGACCCCGGCCACAGTTCATCGACTCCATCACAGACGCCATCAATGTGCATGCCGTGGCCTCCACAGACTACATCCTCCTCGGAGACCTCAACTTCCACCTCGAGAACATCAATGACAGCAACTCCACTACACTACTGGACAACCTTGCCAACCTTGGCATGAAACACTCCGCCGGACACACGCTCAACCCCATTTTCTCTGCCAGCAGCCACGTCGCCGTCAGCCGCACCACCGAACTCCACTGGACCGACCACCGCTGCATCCACTTCTCCTTCAAGAAAACCACCACACACAACCACCAGCAAAGAATTCCCCACCGCCTCTGGAACAAGGTCACCGAAGACCAGCTAATCACCACCCTCGCCCAAGACCCACCGACCGACCACACCGACACAGCCGCCAGCAACTTTCAGCAATGGATCATCGACTGCGCCAACACTCTTGCCCCAATCACGAAACCCACAAACAGTCGCACGGACAGAAGAGCCATCTGGTTCACCACCGACCTCCAGACATCCGAGCAGACCTGCCGGAGACTAGAGAAGAAATGGCGCCGTGAGCAAACAACGGACAACCATGCAGCCCTCAAGAACTCCTGCCGCAGACACCACCAACTCATCCAAAGGGCCAAAAGGACCTCCTTCAAGGAATGCATCGACAACAGCGCACACAATAGCAAAGAGCTCTTCAACATCGTGAAGGAACTCGCCAACCGCAGCTCCAGCGACATCCCACCTTCACAAGACTTCTGCGACTCTCTAGCCTCCTTCTTTCACCACACGATTGCAGACATCCACAACAGCTTCAACACCCAGACCTCTCCTCGGCAGCCAACACCCCATACTCACCGCCCCCCAGTCACACCGGCCACCTGAGCTCCTGCAAACACGTCAACGACGAATACACCATCAAGACCATGAACACCAACCACTCGCTTACCGTCAGACCCCTGCCCCCACCACATCTTCAACAAAGCGAGCTCCGTCATCGCACCCCAACTCTGTAAGCTCATTCGAGACCGTCACCTTCCCGGAAAGCTGGAAACACGCAGAGATCTACGCTCTACAAAAAAAAAAAAAGCAGACCCAAAGGACCTCAAGAACTTCCGGCCCATCTCCCTGCTCCCGGCAAAAGTCATCCAGAAGATTGTCAACTGATCCAATTCCTCGAAGATAACAGCCTGGACTCATCCCAATCCAGTTTCCGCAGCAACCACAGCACCGAAACCACCCTTATCGGCGCCACCGACGACATCAGGGCCCTGCTGGACAATGGCAAAACCACAGCCCTTATCCTCTTGGACCATTCGGCCGCATTCGACACAGTCTGCCACCACAGCCTACACACACGCCTCTACAACGCGGGCATCCGCGAAAAGCTCTGGACTGATCAACTCCTTCCTGACCGGCAGAACCCAGAGAGTCCACTTCCCTCCAGTCCTATCCGAAGCCACCAAGATCACCTGCGGCGTACCCCAAGGATCATCCTTCAGCCCGTCTACATGACACTCCTCGCCAACATCGTCCGATCACACAACCTCAACATCATCTCATTCACCGACGACACCCAGCTGATCCTCTCCCTCACCAAAGACCACGGCAACACCCTCTACGCAGGAACCATGGCCAAACTTCTGAAGAGACGGCAACGTATACAAAACGCCTCCGCACGCCTCTTCCTCGACATCCCCCGCAACAGCCACATCACTGTGTACCTGAAGGACCGGCACTGGATTCCCGTCAACAAGAGGATCACCTTCAAGCTCCTCACCCACGCTCACAGAGCACTCCACGACACCGGACCAGCATACCTCAACAAGCGACTCACCTTCTACACCCCCCACCCTCCAGCTCCACCGACCTGACCCTTGCCACCACAAACCACCGGCGGCGGCAGATCCTTCTCCCTCCTCGCTGCCAAGACATGGAACACCCTCCCCATCCAACTTCGACCTGCTGACCTTCAGGAGACTCCTCAAGACTTGGCTGTTTGATCAGTAGCTGCTCCTCCCCCCAGCAACTTGAGACCCTCGCGGGTGAGTAGCACACTGTACAAATGTCTGATTGAAAGGCATGCTGCCTTAGTGAGCCTCCCCAGACCATTTGCTGTTTTCAGCAACTGGTCCCCACTGGTTCTACCCCCACTTTTGGCGGGAGAACCGGCAGGAAAAACAAGTGAGGGAGGGAGGTGTGCCCACCTCTGCCAACTGCATCCTTCGGTGTGGGGGCGAGGTGAAGCACAACTCAGAGTCCCCGCCATCTTGAGGATGGGGGGACCCAACCAACCAGGGATAGGCTCCAGCCCCCCTCCCACTGGAGGTTGGCATAATAGGGGGTGTACCCACCCCAGGGAAGGGACCTATTGGTCCCGGTCCTTTACCTACCTGTAACGCACGTAAATCTAGTATTTAGGGTGCACCTTGAACCTTGCTTCTTCAGATCCAGAAACGACAAGAAAGAAGATAAAAAGAAGGACAGAAGAGCCGTGCAGAGCTAACAAGAGAACGACGCCCATTGATTTTGCCCCAGCCCTGCAGGCATGTCGCCCCTCGAACCTGCGAGACCCCGGTGTGTCCTGCAGCCAGCAACCTCAGAAACCCCAGATGACCTGCCTTTCTTCACTTCCAAAGACTGCTTCACCCGTGAACACTGGATTTGTTCAACTGCAACCTCTGGCAGCAGCTGGAAACTGCGGATCCAGCCCACTCAGCATCCGCTGAACCTGGCCCGAGCTAGAGTGGAAAAACACCACGAGGAGGTCACCCCAGCCACCTTGACCCGAGATCCGGTGTGCCTCAAGCCTCCAGCCAACGCCTGCAGTCTAAATACAGAAGGCCCCCTGTAACGAGCGATCAGGAGATAGTAAGAAGATCCAACCCCCAAAAAGGCACCCCTGCACCAGACGCCCCACGGCCTTGTGTGCCCAAACCAAAGGTGCTTAACCAACCCTTACCTTCCCAACTTACCTCTCGAAGTGGTGGTCGCACCCAGAAGTCCTTTGTCTCCCTGCCTGCAGAGCATTTGCAAACCGGAGGTTCTCCATTGAAAAGAAAGCGCCCAATGTCGAAACAGCACCCAGCACCCGGCTGCCCCAGTGCCGCTGAGGTTGAACCGTTTGTGCTACATTGTTTCCCCATTTGCCCTGACCTGAACCCTAGGAGCTTTTGCTCCCACAACCCAGTGGCCGGCTTGCCAGCAGCCACCAATCGGAGGCTCCCTATCTCCCATTGGATAACATTGGGCCTCAACACTCTGCACCCGGCCGCCCTAGTGCCGCTGAGGGTACAACAACAGCGCATTGCTGACCCTAGGAGACCCTGGAGTCTAACCCCAGAACCTTAACTCCCACAGTCGATAACTTACCTGTGAACCAATAACCTGTTTTTCCTCCATAGGATAACATTGACAATTTTCTTCCAAAAAGTTTCTAAGTGTTGAATTTTGAAATCTATAAATATTCTTTAAAAATCGCACGAATAACCAAAACGTATTTACTTACCTGTTTGCAGGAAATGTCCCAGTGCTGAATCTAGGTATTCAGCATGGAGTTAGAAAAGTAACATAAAAGGTAACTTACCTGTAATAAACTAAAAAAGAATATTCATTTCAATATACTAGATTTGCTTAGTATTGCAACCTAATGCATCCTCTGTAAATCAACCAAAGTACAATTCCTATTGCATTTTCAAACTGTTCTACAAACAGCAACTTATTACTGTAAAGTAGTTAATGCTTACCTGTGCCAGGCTTGCTTGGTTCTAGAAAATAAACCAGTATATTTTTTTTATACAAAAAGAATTGGCCTAGAGTTCAGTTCTTGCGTGTGTAATTAATTTACCGACTGAGTGTGTACATCAAATGCTTAATACTGTCCTTTGATACTGCCTTACTGCTCGACCACAAATAGAGAGTAAGGTTCTATCTAACTTTAACCTCTGGGGTCACTTGGACTCTATTCACACTATACCTCATTTTGATGTAGTATATATAGTAATTATTAAGGAAGTGAGCAACCCGGAATACCCTTGAGGGCTTGGGTAAGTAAATGTAGAAAGGTAAAGATGCCTTCAAGGGACTTTGTTCAATCTAAGTTTTGTTATTTAAAATTAATATGAGAAGAACCAATTTATCGTCCTTACAATGAGTGAATCAAAATTGATCAAATTGTGTTGTCAACATGAAACATATAAACAAAGACACAGGGTGTATACAAAAAAAGTGTTTTTATCAAATAATTCATTAAGAAAAATCAGCTTCATATACAGACAAATAAGCGAATAAGATTTTAGGACTGTGGGTACACATAAAAATAAATTGCTAAGTGACTCAACAGAACCTAAAAGACACCTATCCCAAAACACATTGAGTAAAACAAAGCAAGGGATGAAGTGCAAAGTCGACGTTTCGGTTTCTTAGCAGTTATTTGATGAAACCATCCTCAGGACTGTAATCAGTTCAGATCTGTATAGAAATATTGTAGTCTGTTTGCGGATTATCGTCATCCGCAAGAAGATCTTGGAAGGATCACAATATCCTAGGGACCTGACTATCGAATGCGGAGATCGCTCATCCAAGTGGGATGTAGCGTCTGAACTTCACTCACATAGGGTTCGCGTATTCATACACAGTAGAATTCATCCAGTGTATGTTAGGTGAATTATTATCAAATTTCTGAGACAAATCAGGGGTCGATGCACATAATTTGCGCTTAAACAAGCCTGTGAGCACTTTGATGACACGCGTTATTGACTTCACCTCGCTGCATCTTAAGACACTGCAGGATCTCTGACTGCTCACAGGCTCGTTTAAGCGCAAATTATGTGCATCGACCCCTGATTTGTCTCAGAAATTTGATAATAATTCACCTAACATACACTGGATGAATTCTACTGTGTATGAATACGCGAACCCTATGTGAGTGAAGTTCAGACGCTACATCCCACTTGGATGAGCGATCTCCGCATTCGATAGTCAGGTCCCTAGGATATTGTGATCCTTCCAAGATCTTCTTGCGGATGACGATAATCCGCAAACAGACTACAATATTTCTATACAGATCTGAACTGATTACAGTCCTGAGGATGGTTTCATCAAATAACTGCTAAGAAACCGAAACGTCGACTTTGCACTTCATCCCTTGCTTTGTTTTACTCAATGTGTTTTGGGATAGGTGTCTTTTAGGTTCTGTTGAGTCACTTAGCAATTTATTTTTATGTGTACCCACAGTCCTAAAATCTTATTCGCTTATTTGTCTGTATATGAAGCGGATTTTTCTTAATGAATTATTTGATAAAAACACTTTTTTCGTATACACCCGGTGTCTTTGTTTATATGTTTCATGTTGACAACACAATTTGATCAGTTTTGATTCACTCATTGTAAGGACGATAAATTGGTTCTTCTCATATTAATTTTAAATAACAAAACTTAGATTGAACAAAGTCCCTTGAAGGCATCTTTACCTTTCTGTAGTATATATAGAGCCAGTTTCCTACACCTCATCCATCAATACTGAACACAATACTCAGTACCAAAGCTAATACTAGTCAGCGTACCTGGGCTTATATACAGACACACACGCGTTTACAGGGAAAAGAATGAAATTAATGATGCCAACGATGCTACATGTAGTAGACATTGGCGGATCCCCTGTGCTTTCTAAAAAAGTTATTTTGCCATACGAAAATTGTGAATTTTACACACATTTTTGTGAAGAGGATACTGAAATTACCCATTCCAGGAGGTGGATTATTTGAAGTGAGCCAAGACTTGGTCCTCTTGCGAGTGCTAAAGCCCATGAAAATAATTCAGTTGCAAGCTTGTGCTTGCGTTACAAGATGAAATCGATGGTAATTCAGACCTCTGCACTTGAAGATTCTGTTTTAACACTGCAAAGGGGTGAGTTACAAGCATGACATTTCCAGCAGTTATAACCTAATAGTGTTGTATATCTGTTGGTAAAACAGACTTTGTGATGCTGAATCCCCAAACCCTTTGAATCAAACTTACCAAGAACGCGGATGTAGCAGTAGGAGACGTACTGAAGATCCCGCGTCTGACAGTACCAGCCTTCATCTTGCAGACTGACGTTCATTAATAGGAATGTTCCATAGCGAGGTTGTATACGTCCTTCATATGCTTTAAAGACATGAGGGTAATGGTGATGATAATACATCAAATCTTTCCCTTCTGCGTTTGTTCTCTGTGCTCCAAGAAACACCCACTCAGAACTTTCCGCAAAAGGTTTATCAGGGAAGAGCACAGACTCGCCCACAGTTGTGGTGATGTTTTCGCTCAGAGCTGCAAAAAACATAAATATGTTAACTGCTTTGGAGGGTTAAACAATTCAGAAACATTGCATCCACTACTGCATAAAACAAACTGACAACCATTAATGATTAGCCAGAAAACCCGAAACCAGATCCAGGATGCTTGTTTCCGGTCCAAGGGAGGAACTGGCTGGGCCATTTGGGCTGGGCAGGTCCCATAGGGAGCAGGGCCAAGACTGATTTGCATGTGGATGGGTTCAAACTAGAATAGCATGGGGAGAAAAATTTGGATTTAGGGCCAGATCTATGTACTGGGGTGAATGTTTGACATTGTTCAATATTCTTCCATAAATTGTTCTTTTTACATCTACTATGACCAAGAGCAGGAAAATGTAGGCAGGGAAATAAGCACAAACCACGTGCCTCTCAAGAAGGCGTCCCTTTGTGGGGAGGCAATACTATCTTAAATAAAAACAAGTTAAAATAACAACTCCTCAAAATAATAGTGACAAAGCGAAACATGAACAAAAATTAAATAAATCGGGGCAAGTCAGATTCAATCATAAATAAACATGGTCATTTCATTTAACAAGACTGTTAGACATATCTAAAACAATCATTTCTTTGAGCCATTCTCATAATTACAGCAGTAAAAGGTGGATTAAAACTACAATTTGTCTCTAGTCCTTGACTGAGTCGTTATGTAGTAGTTCTTTCACCTTGTGTGCAAATTCTGCTCGTCTTGCCAATTCCATTGGAATCTCCCTCTTAAAGAGAAATTTCATAGCGTCTGTACAGGTGCGTATCCCATATTTTAAAAATAAGTGTTTCAGTAAAGTGCGACGTGCATAATTCAAACGATGGCATATGCAGATCATGTGAGTCATGGATTCCTCGAGCTGGTGGCACAATCTGCTAGAGGTGACCGACTTTGGTGTTTTCAAACGTCTGTTGATGTCTTTTATCGGTAGTACTATCAATCTCATGAACAGAATTTGCTTTAAAATAGACTTGTTCAGGGCAGAGTCAAGGTATGGCTGACTCAGTTTATCGTGGAAGGATCTGGCTAGACTGATGTTACTGCTAGAGGACTGTAGTTCCTTCATGTCCTCTTCCTTGGATAGTAGTCTGACTTGTTTCTTTAAAATGTTTTTTAAAATTCCAGGTTGGTAAATAAAATCCTGCCAGTTGGACAAGTCAAGGTGCAATTCAGTGCAAGCAGTTAAAAGGCCTTTCAGACACACCTCCTGCCACAAGTTCTAGAATTGCGAACTTTAGAACTGGGGAGCTACGTTCGAATCTCGGCATCAGCTCAACATCCTGTGATTCCAGGCAAATCGCTTAGTCTCCCCGTGCCTACCACAAATTAATGTGTTCTTCTGTAATGTAAATTGTGCTCATGCCATGTTGTCGAGTTCATGCTACATAATATTGCAAGGAAAAATAAAGTAGGGAAACTAGAGTTAACACACTACTGAACGCGCACTCTTAAGTGCATCAGCAGTGCACTGTGAATCGGAGCGTTTCACAGGCCTGTCACAGATAAGAAATGCTATCAAAACGAAATCCTACAAAACAATATACTACTGGCCGGCAGCTATTCATACCCGGACAACGTCGGGATGGGCTGCTAGTAGATAGATATAGATAGATAGATATAGATAAGCCCCCAGATGGCCTACCCAATATATTATTCTTTTTCGCTGGCTGTGAAATTCTACAAAGCCTGGAATGACCACTGGAGTGAGTAACCAGGTTTCCTGGAGACACAACAGATCCACAGACTGTAAGAATTCGAATGCAGCTCTGTTTTGCAACTTAGTTTTTAATCCGTACAAAGTTCCATGAGATGACTTTCATCGTTGTGATCATTCGACTCCCCCAGCTGTTGTTCCTTGTTGTGGTAGGAGCAATTTGGTTTTATGCATGTACGGGTCCTTACAGCTCCATTTTAGGGCTGTCTAGATTGATCGATTTGTCCTCTTTCTGTTTGGTTGAAGTTTGGTGTGAGATGTATTAAGTTAAGAAACGCCGACGTGCGGGGAAACTGGTTTTCTCCCTCTTAAGATGGTCTTTCTTGGGGTTACTGTCTTTTTGTCGTTTGGTCCGCCTCTTAACATGTGGATACCTTTCCTCTTTTGGTATGTGCGCACTGATCCCCCATTTCGCAAATTGATCTCATTATTGCACGATTTTGTAGACTATTGAATTGTTTTTCCATTTTAAAATTTTTGACTCTCTTGTTGTATTACTCCCCAGTACCTTGAACTGAACTTGAATGCGACAAAAGCCGCCAACCTCCGACTGTAGTAAGGAGAGGCAACGCATTTTATGCGGGCTCTGAAAGCAGGTAATGATGATGATAAGTGGGAAAATAGTGGAGACAAGCAATGGAAACAGGATGTTAGGAAAACTGTTGCAGAGAAAAAATGTGATGTGGAGGAGTATGTAATAGATTCATTTATTCTGCCAAGTAACATCAACATTTTTAGGAGGGCCAACCAAAAGACAGTGACTATTTTAAGTTACTCTAAAAGTCCATCTGGACAGTAACGTTTGAGCTTCTGGATGAGGTACTTAGAACCTTTCCCTGTTAGGGGCTTGTAAGTAAGGCAGCACATTTTTAAAACTATTCTCTTCCTTACAGGCAACGAATGCAAAGATCTCAGTGGAGGAGTGTGAGCGATACCAGGGGGGAATGAGATGGGCCGCTGTGTTTTGTACGAGTTGAAGTTTTGAAAGTAAAGTCTCATTTTCAGAAGCAAGTAAAGCATTGTAATAAACTAAACTTCTTGCAATGAACACCAGTGTTTTCTTCAGTGGGAGAGGAAAAAAAGGACGAGCTATCCTCAACAGGCGCATCATGTGGAAGCAAGTAACTACAGTAGACAGAACCATGGGTTCTTAACTACCTGTCTAGGTATAGGTAAAGAGTCAAGTTCTGCAGGCCACCAGTTGGCCGACCAAAGCTGTTGGGCCTTACTAAACACAATAATCTTGGTTTTTCCTCGCATTCAAATGTAGGCAAATGGTAGACATCCAAGCTGCGATTGCTTTCATTCCTGGCGCAAAGCTTTGTTTTGCCTTAACCAGGACTTTGTCGAAGAAGAGGACCAACTGTGTGTCATCAGCGTAGGACAGAATTTCAAAGCAGACAGCTTTGACGAACTTGGTAAGGGAGCAATATAGATGTTAAAAAGCGTGGGGCTTAGACATGAGCCCAGGGTCACACCCTTGTCAGTCATTCATAGTACAGGATTGGAAAGAGCCTAGAGAGATATTTGGGACCTGTTTTTTTAATAAAATCAACAAGAAGAAAAAAAGAAGTCAGAGAACCACTCTAGGGCGGTCCCCTAAATTCCAATTTCATGCAGCTTTTGTAGTCGCCTGGGATGAAACCGTGCCAAAGAATGCAGATAAATCCAACAGCACAAGCATAGCTGGTTTATCAGCCTCAAGAGCTAAACGCATGTGATCTGTGACTGCCACTAAGGCGTATCCATGCTGTGAGAGGATCGGAACCCAGACTGATGGGTCCAGGATAATGTTTTTCAAGAAATCCAAAAGTTATACCGGATTTTCATGCAGGTTTTGGGAGGAACAACCCTGTCAAGAGGGGAGGTTAATGGGTTGTTGTAGTCAGCTACAGCTTGATCAACTTCTGAGGCCTCAGGAGCTAATGAGAATTCAAGTTTGTTGGCAAAGTAGTCAGGAGTAACTATCTGCCAACGTCGGACAGCGCTAGTGTTCATCCTGTTGGTCTTACTAGGGATGTATGACGGTACAACGCATGCTTTCACAACGCGTACCGTTACCACGCAGGTTTTTCAACGCAAGTCGTTACAACGACTTGCGTTGGGGGGTGCTAAATAGTGAATAGTTTAATTTACTATTCCAACTCCAGTCCCCGTGGATAGTAAGGAAGGTGTTGGATAGTAAATTAAACTATTCCCTATCCTACAGCGCCCTCCAGCGCAAGTCGTAACGGCTTGCGTTGTAAAACCTGTGTGGTAATGGTACCGCGTTGTGAAAGTTTCGTTATAAAAGATGTTTCCCCTTACCAGGCTTCTCTACTTTAGGAATCTGGAAACAGATAAAAGACTGATCTCTCCAGACAAGCGGTAAAGGGGACTCACAGGTCTGGGTTTTAGAATTAGTAAAAAGTAGATCCAATGTCTACCTAGCCACATGGGTGGGCCATTGATTTTCTGATGTAGGCCGAGCATCGGAAGGTCAGAAATAAGCTGTGGTACATCGGCATTGGGGGAGGCTTCTCGGTGATAATTAAAATCACCTGATAGGATGAATTGTTGGGATGATAAAACAAGGGTTGCAATATATTCTGTCAAGCACTGACTAAAGTATTTTTTAGGTATGGTGGACGGGGAGATAGGTATACTAATGCACCTTTACAGCATGCATTTGGGGAGAGTTCAATTTTAAAAATACATAGCTTTGCCCAGTCTTTATTAGTTGAGGTGATAAGAGACTTTAACTGAGCCTTTAAAAACATTGGCAATACCAGCCCCCTATCCTTTATTTCTCTGACAAGACTAAGCATGTGATAGTTGTCAGGGAGTACTAGAGTAATTGCTGGTAAAGAGGAGGGACTTAGCCAGGTTTCGGTCAGAAAAGCAACCTCTGGTGACAACGAGAGTTCCCTAAAAAGATTAGGTAGAGACCTGATGTTACAGAGAAAAACTATTTAGGCAGTTAGTGGTCAGAGGGCGCAAAAGGTGGGTATTTTTTCTGCACCCATCTGTTGGGACCTCCACTTTACATGGGGGAGCAGGAGGGTCCAATGGATGAGTGGCAACATTAGTGCCTTTACAGGCGACATCTGTGCTTTAAAAGGATCCTTGAAACAGTGGAATTTACATTTTAAACAGACTGAAGTAGAGACTTTATACCAGTCATCTATTCTGTACAGTGTTTGAAAGTGTAAGTAATACTATCCGTGTGACTAACCTCAGCAATGTAAGGAGCAGGGGTTCTAGCGACAGTCGGGCGGAGACGGGCTTGTCTTTGGTGCACCTGCGCTGCCATGACCCTTAAGTAGGTGCAAGTTAAGGGTCCGATGCACTGTGCAGCTACACCGCCAATCACCAAATTGGCAGTGCAGAACAAACAAAGTGAGAAAGCTAAACCTTCCTGCAAAATGCAGACAGCCTCTCTGCGCAAACAGCGCGATGAGCTGCAGAGGACCAAAGGGAAGAGGCGAGGAACAGCGAGTGTAGTGGCACCACACCTGCTGAACATGTTCTTAGAGGCAGAAAAAGGGGGATACTTACCAAAAGACCAACGAACAGCCACTATAGTAGTGATACCCAAGGAATGTAAACCCCCAGATGACTATAGTTCCTATAAGCCAATCTCCTTGTTAAATAGAGAGGCTAAAATATTGGCTAAAGTCCTGGCAAATTGCCTTATGGGAGTAATCATATCTCTAGTGCACCCCAATCAATCAGGATTCATGTTACATCGGAGTACCAGACTGAACCTTAGGCGCCTGTGTGGGTTAATGCAATTTACCAAGTCCCATGTACAAGAAGATGCAGTGCTCTTTCACTGGATGCAGGTATGGCATTTGCCAATATTGAATGGCATTATTTATTTGGGGTCCTAGAAAGGTTTCTATTCGCCCCCGCTCCCAGTCATGAGTCAAGCTACTCTACACAAAGCCTTTGGGTAGAGTGATTGTGAATGGCTCGATCTCCCGCTCCTTTGTTCTTTATAGGAGGTACAAGGCAAGGATATCCACTGTCCCCTATGCTATTTGCACTGGCCCCGGAGCCGCTGGCGCCCTGGGTATGAAGAGATCATTTGGCGACTGGTATAGTAGGCGAAGGAAACTGGGAGGAACGAATATCCCAGTACGCAGATGATGTCCTACTTTACGCCACTAGGCCCCGCTTCACAATAGATAGACTGCTGCAGATATTCCAACTATTCGGCATCTATTCAGGCTATCAAATTAATTGGGATAAATCTCTCCTTTTTGGACTCACAGCCGTGGTTCTACCATTGCCAACTAGGGAGGTCAAACTCCAAACTTAAAATATTTAGGCATTACTAGCACACGAAGGAAATCTAAATTTCCAGAGGAAAAACGTGAGGACTCAACTGGAGTGCCTGGAAAGAGATGTGGCGCATTGGAGGAGCCTACCGATCTCCTTGATGGGAAGAGCTGTCCTCTTTAAAATTATGACACTCCCACGTATGTTATATGTCCTATTAAATACCCCATAAAAGATACCAGACAGGTTCTTTAGAGAAGTGGCTAGTGACTGGAGGAGGTTCCTCTGGAATGGGGAGGCTCAAGGATAGCATTAACTAAACTCTAAAGAAGTGTTTATAAAGGAGACCTAGCAGTTCCAGACATTATAAAATATTTTTGGCCCTCACAGATGATAACAATTAACAATTGTTTCTTTGTGGACAGAGACGAGACAACATATAGGGTGGATCACTTAGTGATGGGACAGATGGTATACCCAGGAGTGTTATACAGGAAAGCTACCAAAAACAAGCAGTGATAAGAGAATGGAAAGGAGCCACTAAATTCCTAGGCTGGGACAATAGGGTAACAGACCGAACCCCACTTTGGGACAGTGACATGTTGCAGGAAGTAGGCGAACTACAGGGGTTTAGTAAATGGAGGTACTGGACATAACTCTCCTAAGGGATGCATGGAGAGGTTTGGCAATAATCTAATTTGAAGGCCTGCAGAAGGAATACCAGCTGGCGGACACAGAAAGCTATAGATACATGCAACTAGGGCACGCACTACGTAGGTACAACCAAGACGGGAACCAACTACCAGACTATACCCCTTGTAGGAGAGTAGGGTCTGCTTCCTATGATCACCTCCACTTTTTGCTGTGATTTTCTGTTTTTTCGACTTTAGTGTGGCTGTGGTCCTGCTAATCAGGCCCACAGCCCAGCTATTCTCTCTCTAAATTACATAACAGTAAACAGCGCCCCATGTTGTTTCGATTATATTTTAGAGCCAGAAAACAGGGGTAAAATATTGGTTGAATCTCTACCGAGCCGCCATATGCAATCTGCTAAGGGGAACAAGATGAACAAAAATACAGCGCAAGCTAAAGGAGGTACATTTTGAGATATAGCATGGGACACAAATACTTGAGTTATTGAAATATTGTGAAGTAGAGAATAAAGTCGAAAATTCTTAACCATAGAGACATGAAATAGGGACAAACTTGCTGTATCGCCCCCAAAGTTGGCATTTATAATCCTATGAGGGGAAGGAGGAGACTGCATATATAGCGCACGAAAAAGGAGGTATGTTAAAGATACAATAAACTGTCAGAAACAAATTGAGCTATTCAAATAGGTGTGAAGTAAAAACCTTCAATATTCCCCTTTTGTAGATTAAATTATACAGACAAGGAATACATAAGGGATTTGGTTGAATTAACGACCAATAGATGTGGAAAGCAACTAAAGCATACTAAGAATTTAAGGTAACTCCCGAGTAAATAACAGCATAGGATAAATAGATTTTAAATAAATAATGGCGAACTAATACCAGCACATTTCATTACAGAAATCATCCTGAAGATTGAAATAGAAAGATATGAAAGGTGGAACAAATATAATGCAAATGAATAATATGATTTAAGGTAAATAAATGAAATTGCTATAATATGCATGACTGATCCGGACATAATGAGGTGCATGTAGATATGTCCAACCCCCCCAAAAAATGATCTAATGGGAAGAGGGTAGTTAGTACCAAGAGCAGATATATGAGAAATGAAAATGGGAATCTGCCAATATAATGAATGGAGAATAATAGGATTGATATAAATAGAAAAAGAAGTAGCAATAGGAAGATCTGAGACTACGCACTAATAAATTGGTACAGATTGTCTATAGAGTGTGTATAACATGTATACAAATGATGAAGGTCTAGTATTTAAAAAAAAGAATGGGAATGTACTAGATAGGCTAATATGCTCTTCACTAACACAATATTTATATAAATATGTTTACCTGCAGGATTCCTTTGAAAGTGGCAACCATCCAGTGCCTGTTAAAGGAGAGACGTATTAAATCTGTCTTGAAAAACATGGTCTATTATAACTAAAACCATCGAAACGCGTCGACGCCCAGATTCAACACAATCAAGGGATAGAGCCTTCTCTGTAGACACGATATTTCAAGTGTGTCCAGGATCAGCTTTTCGAAAATTAGGTTCCCTAATGTGTTCACATATGACAAATAGGAACTGTCTGTTTGTCTCTCTCCTTTTCCTTTGATTTTATATGGTTTTGCATTGTTGTTTTAATGAAATATAGATACAAATGTGGTGCCAATGTACACGTTTTAATGTAATTGTAATGTACTGTTTTTAAAATTTGCAACATTCATAATTTGTTTTTTAAAATAAAAAAAAATCCATAAATAAAGAAATCTATAGAATTTGCTGATTGTGTATCATCCTATGTTAGTGATCACTTCTCATACATGGGCTATTATTGGTGCAAAGTAGATTTGTTTAAGTTGTGCCAAAGGATTTCTTCCTTTTTTCACTGTTTATTAGTACTCTAATCCCCTGGTGTGTTAAGGGGTCCCTCTCAAATTATTACCCTCTCTCTAAATTGATACCATGTACTTTAGGTTAATACCAGATTGGTTACTGGGTCACCCTTATCAGCCCCTGTATAATGTACCATAGGTACCCAGGGCATAGGTGCACCCAAGGCCTACCAGGGCCTGCAGCATGTATTATGCCACCACTGGTTGGGCCTCCAAACTGACACCACAGGTCTGTTCACACAGCCTGGGTAAGATGGTGTCATCACCCCTTACTGGGATATAGTATACCTATACCAACTTATATAAATTGAGACATAGTAACCTATAAGTTACTCCTATGGCAGGCCTTAACAATCCTGGAGGCAGAAGGCTTGGTTTTGTGTGAGAGGGTGCCCTAGCATGAGCTGAGCCCCTCTGCAGCTTTCGGAACCATCTCCTTATAGCTGTTCTATGATATAGCCATACCATATACTCTTAAGTGCATTATAATCCTCGCGGTTAATGATAACTTTGGTTTGGCTTTATTAAAACATGTTGTGTAAGGTGTCAAACACTTTGGAACACTACCCCCCCCCCCGCCAGTCCTGGCGGCGGGGGTAGCATTCCACCCTTCTAGAGGGAGAAGACATGTTAGTACTGGTATACCCGGTAAAGTTTAAACAGCCTCAGCATCACAAAATGGATGCTGCTGCCACAGATACGAGTCTGACCTCCTGCTGCTGGACAAAACTCCGGCCAGGGAGGCTTGGACAATAGATTTCCTGCCAGGGGAGGTGCCAGCACCACCCCAGACAGGCTTTAGTGTATTGGGGCAGGGAGGGCTGCATTGAAAGATGCAATTCCAGACACTGCCTGGGGCACACACGGTGCTCCATGTATAGCCCAGTTCAAACTAGTTGCTGGGGCACCCCAGCCCCGTTCTGGCGCAAAACTGGACCAAGGGAAAGGGGTGTAACCATACCCTTCCCAGGTCCACCCATAGGAGGGACCTTGCAGGTAATCCAGCCCCTTATTTCAGTATAAGTATAGGAGCTGTGTCCCCAGGACTTTAGATTACCCTGGAACGAAACTTTGATACAGAACTCTTGGACCTTTGACATTCTATTCTGACTAGAAGAAGGAAGACATCTCCCTTGTGGTCAAGGAGTGACCGCCCTGTGCAAACAGGCACCCCCAGTGACTTGCTGGTCTGCATTGTTCAGGCTCCCGCTAGATCCCGAATACTCTGCGACTCAGGACACGGATTCCCAGACATCCCGGACGCTGCTTGATGACTCCAGCAAAGCTGAGGCCTGTGCCGGACACGAGAGACGTGGGACCGGAACTCCTGGACATCCTGCATTTTGCTAACTGCATCGACTCCTGAGGTAACTTAAAGTTGTGCATTGGGGTACGAGAAGCCCCAGACCCGAGCACCATTTGCATCGAAGCTCAGCCCTCCACGAGTGGCGCGTGGGGCCTGCTCCTGCATTTCAGCTCGACGCATCTTCCCGGTTCCTAGTCCGTTGGCTAGTGAAGCCCTGGAAGACTTCCTTTTGAAACTTAACTGCTTTCCTGGTTGCTCCAGGCTTGCTCCAGCTTCCCTGCAAAGGAGAGGCGCCCCAGACCTTGCTGGTCTGCAACACAGCCAATCTTCACTTCCTGCGTGGGTTGCATTTGCCAAAGCTTGTTGGGTCCAATCCGGATACCGACACCGCAGTCAACTAGATCCTTTGTGGGACAGCTCGAATCCAGCTCCTGGTCATTGTCGACGCCTCCTGGACCTCGTGGCTGCAGAGACAAACTTTGCATCTTCACCTGAATTCACCCGACATCGCCTGGTTCCTTCCTGGTCACTGGCTAGTGACCCAGACTCTGTCCCTTCTGCTTTCAGGTTCTTCACATCTCCGATCCACCCTTGGATCCACCCAGACACTTTTCCTCTGGTCGCCTGCAGCACTTCTATGCAGCTTGCCTTAGAAAACGACGACTAATCCCGACACCAAAAGACACCTATGCACCCGGCTTCCCTGGGTGAGGTAACACGAGTACTCCGGTGCTCCCGTGGGTCTGGACTCTCGAAGTGCCCTGGTCTAAAGGGGTTTCATCCTAGTCCATCCGGAAGTGTCCTTAAACTGTAACTTTGTGACTTTTACATTTCCCATAGAAAGTCAATGGTAACCCGCGGCTGTGTTTAGACACTGCACGCGTCTCCCGTGGGCCTCCTACTTCCTAACCTTGGGTTGTTTAGTGTAGCCACAGCGATTCCTTAAGCCCTAGGCCTACTTTCTATTTTTGTCGTTGTTCTTATACCACTATGTTAGTATATGGTTTTAGACGCCCCTAGGGCTAAACTGTATTTGTGCAACTTATCGTATGCTAATTGAGAATCTTGTAATGTACTTTTGCCTCGGACCTCATAAAGAGTTCAGAGGGGTTGTGTTTTAGATAAATACATATATATATTTGATATATACCTTATGAGGTGTCCTTTCATTTGGTATGCAAGGAGTTACCTATGGTAAAACAATCGGCTTAACATACTCTCTGAAGTTTTAGCCTAAGACCACTGGTCCATGCTACCACTAGGATAGCTTGTCTATAAGTTTGACTTTACAACCACCATCAATAAGGGTCGTTTAGACTGGTGCAAGGTGCCCACTAGAACTAGTGGCCATCATATGCAAGGCTAACTTCTTCCATCCCCTTAAAAGATAGGCTATTAATGGACCTGATCTGTGACAAAGCCACATATTTAGTATATAGGAAAATAATTAACAATTCGCCCGATCCACTGAAGGCCCAAAAGAAAGCAGACATTGGCCTGTTAGAGGAGTACGACTGGATGGAAGCAATACAAAGTGCAAAAGAAGAAGCGGTCAGAGCGAGATTTCGACTGGTTCAGCTTCAGATCCTACATGGGTCTTACACAACGAGAGTACAGATGCACAAGCTAGGACGTTGCCCCTCAAACCTGTGTACAAGGGGTTGCAAAGAAAAAAAGGTACTTTCTTCCATATCATATGGGGATGCCTGATCATACAGAAATACTAGGAAAGAGTGACACGAATTATATCTGAGGTACCAGGGGAAGAAATACCCCTGGAGGGCAAATGGCACATCCTGTGTATAACGAATGAACAAATATGGCAAAAGTATCAGAAGTTATGGCTAATGGTGGCGGCAATGGTAGCAAAGAGAAATATCGCCAGGGCTAGGGAAGCACGCCTTCAACCCCCGATGGTTTAGCAATGGAAGTCCGACTTAGACTGGTGCAGCACAGCCGAAAAAGGTGGTTAAATAAGAGTAGAGGTTGCCCTCTAAAATGGGGAAACATATGGAGCCGTTGGGTGGAATTCAGGGGGCTTTAAAGGACATGGGAAGGGAGAAGGAGAATAACTAGAATGATATAGGTGGGAGTCTGCTCGTGAGGGCGCCATTAAAGACTATTTGCCTGCCTGCCTGCCTACCCGGTTCCCCGCACACCCAGCTGACCAGTTCCGCTCTCCCCCGCTGCCGCTCAGGACATCGCGGCCGCCGAGAGGGGAGAGCGAGGGAAAACTACACTCCCCAGCGTCCCCTGCTCTCACGGGGACGCGAACAGCCGCGTCAGGATCCCGCGCCCGGGGGCGCTTAAGACCGGGCTGGGGCTGCGGCCGAGCGGGGGAGTCTGCTCGTGAGGGCGCCATTAAAGACTATTTGCCTGCCTGCCTACCTACCCGGTTCCCCGCACACCCAGCTGACCAGTTCCGCTCTCCCCCGCTGCCGCTCAGGACATCGCGGCCGCCGAGAGGGGAGAGCGAGGGAAAACTACACTCCCCAACGTCCCCTGCTCTCACGGGGACGCGAACAGCTGCGTCAGGATCCCGCGCCCGGAGGCGCTTAAGACCGGGCTGGGGCTGCGGCCGAGCGGGGGAGTCTGCTCGTGAGGGCGCCATTAAAGACTATTTGCCTGCCGGCCTACCTACCCGGTTCCCCGCACACCCAGCTGACCAGTTCCGCTCTCCCCCGCTGCCGCTCAGGACATCGCGGCCGCCGAGAGGGGAGAGCGAGGGAAGACTACACTCCCCAGCGTCCCCTGCTCTCACGGGGACGCCAACAGCCGCGTCAGGATCCTGCGCCCGGAGGCGCTTAAGACCGGGCTGGGACTCCCGCCTCGCGGGACGCGCGCGGGCGACGCCGGGCTGAGCCCGGGCAGAGGGCGGGCCATCTGTGGCCATCAGGGGCCAGCAGAGGCCGGGCTGGGCCACCCCTCTTGGCTGCGAAATGGGGAAGCGTAAACTACACACCAAAGAAGGGGAAGGTAAGAAGGCTAAGGTTCCCCGGAAATCGGAAACTATTATTTCTTATCTAACATCTGCTGTGGGGGCTTTAAATGATCAGATTTCTACTGTGGAGAAGGAATTGGGTCTTGACTCTCGCATTGATATCATTCCCACTCTAAACGCTGAGACACCCCCAAGTGGGGCACCCCCCATCCCATTGGAACCAGACATTGTTGTGGCTAACCCGCTTCAAGGTGCCCAGGACCAACAATCCTGTATAAATACTTCCCAGAGAGCGAGCCCAAAGATTCCACAAAAATGACTAGTAAAAGTACCAAAAGGAAGAAATCCGTTAATTTGCCTAAAGGGAATGTGGCCAATACTCCGAATGGGCTCCCAACAAATGTTTTGGAACTAATGGAGGAACTGATTGAATCCCACTTGGAGCCCATACTTGTGTACATTGGCAAGGATATTGTGGACTCTTTGAATCATTGCGTTGCAAACATAGTCAAGAAATGTGAAAATATCGACAAATTTCTAAAAGATGTCAGGCCACACCTCACAGTTCTCACTGATGCTAAGGACACAGGAATTAACCAAATCCGGACGTCTAGTCTGGTTATGGACATTGAGCCTTCTTTGGGGGAGGGTATGCAGACCACGTCGGGACATTTCAGTCATCAGATTAAGAGGCCAGTTTCTACACCTGAGGCACAACAACAGTTGTTACATGATGAGGGCATACACCCAAGCTCTCGGCAAAAAAGTGGATATGTTACTAACCATCGCATCCCTAAATTAACTACACTACATCTCCCTCCACAAGCTGCTCCGCTAGTGGTAATACTGACAGGAATTCCATCTCTTAAAACTGGAGCAGTAGAAAGGGATAACGATCTCCTGATTAGAACTAAAAAGTGGTGCTCACAGTTTAGTAGTGGGTGTGTCGATATTGCACAATGTATTATTTCGGCCAGAAGAGTTGAGTGGGTGGGGAAACGTAAAAAGACCATCCCAGGAGACTGTGTAGTTGTTAACTTCGACAGAGCAAATATTGTGGACACTCTGCTTTGGGATGGCTCAGACCTAGATGGGAAGGGTATTAGGCCACTTCCCCTGGGTTATTTCTATCCGCCACCCAATTTTCTACAACCGGCAGTACGTCGACCTACAGTCCCTATGACCAATGGTCCTATTCTGAAAGTCAATAATCCCATGCATTACTCCTACCAATCTTACCAGGCATCCCTGAGGCCAGTTAAAACAGTCCGGAGTGATAGTATCGACACAGGCCTTAATCCTGACCTGGTATTAACAAACAGATTTTCTGCTTTATCAAGCATGGAAATAAATGATTGACAACCACACATAGAATCTGACAACATGTCTAACATTATACCGGATAATTCATTGCATCCCCACTCCTCGTACAAATTAATCAGTTGGAACGTTATGTTATGTTATTTATTCTTTTGTATAGCGCACGGCTACTCAAAAAGAGTGTCCCGGCGCTTTTTGGAAAAGAAAGGCTGCAACACAATAACATAACACCATTAAAAAAAGAAGGAGAAAGGCAGAACGAGCAAATACACAAAAGAAACTGGCTACTGGGTAACGTGGCGGGGATTGGCAAAAAAATAAAAGATGCTAGATGGATAGACTTTGTGGTACAACACGAGATTATTGCTCTACAAGAGACCTGGGACACAAGTGATCTTTTTCATCTAGATGGTTATTGTAGCTTTCATGTTAAGGCCACCACAGGGCAGGGCGGTAGACCTAAAGGTGGTCTTTGTATTTTAACCTCACTTAAACTTCCAGGCTCATTTAGAAATTTGGGGTCTCCGTCAGCAAACCTACAAGGATTAGAATGGAGCCGTCCCAAATACCCTAAAATTTTAATTTTGAATTTTTATAATGCGCCAGAGAGGGTCACACAAAACTTGCACCTAAATACACTGGCTTCTTACTTAGAATATTACAAGTCAACACAAACTGCTATATTCAATATAATCCTAATGGGAGATTTTAATATCCATCCATGTGTTTGGAATTGTCTGGATAAACACAATATAGGCCCACCTGGCTCAATCTCCACACACTTCGAGCACTCACCCCAAGGCGAGTTGTTAGAAGATCTACTTGCAAACACTAATCTCTATGAAGTCGAGGGGAGTGGAGGGGAGGAAAGGGCCCCAACCTTTGTTGGTAGAGAAGCAGAAACGGTGACTGATTACATTTTCGTTTCCCCTGGTGTGGTACAGGTTTGTTCCTCAATAGAGGTCATAACTTCGACCTTTAGTGACCATAATCCTCTAACAATGACCATACACAGGGGGGAGGACACAGACAACCAGAAGGCAATCGAGGATTGTAATCCTGACAAACTCATTCCTAAAGATCAGGGGAGGAGGCTCAATTGGGCCAAGGTGGTCCCAGACACTTTTATTAATGATCTAAAGCAAAGTTAAGGAGGATATGGCAATATGCCTAGATAATTTGGCAGATGGGAAAAAGGTCTTAAATTCTTTCGCCACTATTTGCACACAAGTGAGACTTGACCTAAAATGTAATAAGAAGAGGGATTGCCCAGATCAGCCTAGGTGGTTTGATGAGTTGTGTTCAAAAGCCCACAAAGAACTATTGTTTGCTTTAAAACAAAAACCGAGAGAGAAGGAAAAGGTGGCCATACTGAGAAAAAATTATAAACTTGCTATGGCTAACGGCACAAAAGCTATAAAGGAGGAGGCTTGGGACAATCTCATGTCAACAGATGTGTTGAAGGACAGTTCTAAATTTTGGGCTGCAATAAACCACCCTTACTTTTCTGGTTCAAATAACTCGGTGATGGACTCTGTGATTCCCGATGAGACATGGGTCGCCCACTTTAGTAAAATATATAATAGTGCTGAAGAGAACATAGTAATGATGGACCCCTTAGAAATTGGTGTAGAACCTATCTTACGATTTGAGGAAATGGAGGTACAAAAGGCCTTTGTAGAGATGTCGAAAAATAAGGTCCCGGGCCCAGACGGTGTGCCCGCAGACCTTTACAGGACCCCCCTGGAGTTATGGACTAAGATACTCACGAATGTCTTTAACTCAACTATAACTTCGGGGTTTCCCCTCTCTTGGGCATTTTCATCCGTAATACCCGTCTTTAAAAAAGGTTTAAGATCTGACCCTGCCTGTTATAGGCCTATCTCGCTGATTGACTCTGCCGTCAAAATTTTGGGCAGGGTCATTCTGCAGAGATTAGGCGATCATCTGGAAGACAGGAAAGTCCTCTCCGAATTACAATATGGGTTCAGGGCCAAAAGGGTTACCCTTGATCAATGCCTTAACCTCCATATGTTAATTAGCAAATACACCTTGGACAAGGAGGGTATGCTATACATGGCATTCATGGATCTAACATCGGCCTTTGACCTAGTCAATCGTGGTAAACTTTGGGCAATATTAATTAACAGAGGGATTGATCCCCCATTGGTACATTATCTAGCAGGTCTGCATCAAGATCTGCGGGCCACTATTAGAACTAATAGTGAGGGCAGAACTACTAGCTCTTTTAAGTCAAAAAGAGGGGTACGGCAGGGGTGCATCTTGGCACCCCTCCTATTTACCCTACATATTAACTCCATCGAAACAACCCTGAAAGGGTCCACTCCTGATGTCCCACGTGTGGGGGAGTACTTGGTGCCAGTTCTCCTCTACGCGGACGACGCCGTACTGCTCGCCCGTACTGGGGTAGGGCTGCAGAAACTTTTGGACGATTTTGGAGTATTTATGTCCTCCTTGGACCTGCAGGTAAATAACAAAAAAATCACACGTTATGGTTGCAGGGAAGCGATCCAAAAATGTAAAGTTTGGCAAATTTCTTTGCAACGGTGAAGAAATCTCCAGAGTCCCGGTCTTCACTTACCTGGGCGTCCTTTTTGATGAAAGGGGTACCTGGAGACCACAATTAATTGCCAAAGGCTTAGCTGTCACCAGAACTAATTCTGCTCTATTGAGCTTTGCTAAACGCTTAGGTTCACGTCCAATAGAAGCATTGTTGGCAGTTTACAAATCAAAAAGCCTATCAATAGCTAGGTATGGTGCCTCCATATGGGGCTATTTACCACAAGATAAAGTCCAGGTGGCAGAAAATAAGTTTCTAAGATCCATTTCAGTGGTCCCCCAATCGACCCCAGTATAATCAGTGCATACCGAGGTAGGCCTTGGCTACATCAGTGATCGACTACAGTTGGCACCCTTGACCTGCTGGGCCAAGACCTGGTTGAATCCAGATAGCCTAAATCATTCTATTCTGAAAGATTGTATGGCGCTGGATAAAGTTAATAAAATTCCTTGGCTGGCCTACATTAAAAACACTTTTATTAAACTGGGGAGGCCTGAACTATATCTTTCCCAGAGTACCATCATGAAGGGCGATGTACTGTGGATTAAGAAAAACTTCTTAGAACGTGTGACGATGGAACAGGAGGAATTAGAGGTCCAAAAATAGGGGGTTAGGGCTAATTACATACTTCAGACTACCCCTAAAGTGGAACCCTACTTGACCATTGCGACTCGTCCTTACCATCGTAATCTCCTGGTGAGATTTAGACTTATCATCCAGTATTCCTTGGGGAATTACCCAGTATGGGGAAAATCCGATACAGCTATCCCCTGTAGCTGTGATAATTTCTCTGAACAGACACTGATGCACTTTATTATGTTTTACGGCCATTATGATGAATGTAGGTGATTGTTTTTAATACCTATTTTGAGAGAAACAGGGTTCACACAAGTTCGTCCCACTCTCCGTTATTTACAACTCCTGAGTAGCATCAGAGTGATATTTGGGGTTGCAAGTTTTTTGGTTGCTGTCATGCGTGTTAAGTCTAGAAAACTGAAATTAAATTGCCCATGAAATGTGTTAATAATCGCCATTTGTTAGTTTAACTATGGAATGCTCTATTTTTAATGTATATACATGAATTGTTTTTATAAGAAATGTTTTTTAATATATGAATTGCTGATTTTATATGTGATGTAATTGCTTTTATGATTTTAATTAATCGAATAAAGCTTGTTTTGACTTGACTTGACTTGATTTGATTTAGGTGGAATAATAACGTTATCGGTCAAACGGTTGCTTAAGATAGGGCCCAGAGTAAAATTTGTAATAGAAGAATGTATAAGTGAAATGCAAAATATGCAATGTAACACAAATGCACTTGTGGATGTGACACTCAATACTTCAATTGACTGATGCTGATAAAAAAAAGTTTAAAAAAAATAAAAAATAAAAAAAAATTATGGTATATTATTGTGATTCTTAACCCCCGGTGGTCGTGAAACCGCCTTGGGGGGTGGGAGTTACGATTGCTTACAAAATTAAGTAATATTATAAAGCGCTCCGATACCTCCGGGTCTAGCCAGCGTTATATAAAACTTTGTAAACAAATAAATAAATATTGACTGATTAATAAAGGGCTGATTCCATTTCCTCCATTAAACATTTTCCTTGCTTTTACTATGTAGATGTATGAATTTAATGGACGCTTTTCTGCCTGCAGTGGAGTATTAGACAAGTTTCTGCAATGTATAGCCGGAGCCGCGCTTAGTACCAAGGCTGAAGCATCCCCTTCGGAGGGTCAGGCGAGTTCTGCTGATTCTGCCTGGCCCTGGCTGGGCGGAGTTTACTCACCAAAGTTCTGATATATGTTTTTATGTAGCTACATACATTTTAAGAAGTATGACTGCTAGGAAATCAATTATTTGAACATCAAGTACTTCGGAATTAACACGTTACCCTCAAGAGGAGAGTTCAGCCTCTATTCCAGCCCTCGCAAGGGCAGAAGCACCACTGTGACTGTGGTTATTAGCACTCGTCACTTTACCTCTGCGAGTTTTACACATGCGTTGTAAAGAAAATTCCACTTTATCAGGCGTGTTTTGCACTTAAAAAGTACTGAAGTATATGGACATATTTACTGTATTGCCTTCCGAATGACCGTATATCAGACATTTTCTTCTCCCAGAAGATTCAGACCATCTATTCTTCCTTTGTCACAAACAGATATGACGCAGATGCCGTCATTATAGCTAGCCCTGTTTCTCGAGTCCCTTGTAAACTGGACAACTTTCCTCTCCTAGATTCCATCACGCTAGATAGGATAATCCCTAAAGTTATCTCGGGTTCCCCTAGTGATCCAGCACCTCCGCAGGTTCTTGCCATGGTTATCGATGTTATTCGTCCCGTCATCCTCGATGTCCTCAACTCCTCCATCACATCGAGCATCGTCCCGACTGCGTGGAAATGTGCAAAGGTCAAAGCTTTATTAAAAAAAACACTTTAGATCAAAATAATCTAGCAAACTTCCGTCTCATCTCTTTACTCCTTTGGATGAGTAAGTTGCTTGAAAAGCACATTAATAATATCTTAGTAGATTATTTAGAATCTAACAATCTGCTAAGCAGCTCCCAGACGGGATTCCGCCCTCAACATGGAACTGAAACAGCCTTACTGGCTGTGACGGAAGAAACAAGATCGGTGCTGGACAAGGGAGGGAAAGCAGCCATCATTTTATTAGATCTCAGCGCCGCGTTCGACACGGTTAACCATGCCACCCGATTACATTGTTTGAAAGGCATGGGTGTGTCGGGCCCGGCCCTGACATAACTGACTTCCTTCCTGGAAGAGCGCTTCTTCCCAGTGTTTGAGGGGGAGGTAGCTTCTATCAAGCAGCCACTCAGCTGTGGGGTCCCTCAGGGCTCTGCCCTGTGCCCCACGCTTTTCAATGCCTATATGAGGCCTTTAGCGGAGATAGTCCATCCCTTTGGCGTGCGTATTATCACCTACGCTGACGACACTCAGTTGGTGGTCTCATTGGATCACACTGAGGGGTCGTCCAGTACACTGGGTCCCTGTCTAGAGGCAGTGGCCAAGTGGATGGAATCCTCCTGCCTTAGATTAAACGGGGAGAAGACCGAGATCATGCTTCTGGGCAATCCTGTACCAACTACTCTGGTTTCCATCTGGCCCTCGTGTCTAGGTCCTCCTCCCCTTCCTAAACCTCAGATAAAGAGCCTGGGAGTTTGGCTTGATAAATCGCTAGACTTCACTTTCCAGGCCACAAAAACTGCATCTACCTGTTTCGGGCTCATGAGAATGCTCCGGAAAGTGCTCCCCTTACTTCCGTTCCAGGCGAGGAGAGTCATGGTCCAGGCCTTGATACTCTCCCGCCTGGATTACGGCAATGCTTTATATCTTAGAGCCCCGGGAGCAGCGATCAATAAACTCCAGGTCACTCAAAACTGTGCGGCTCGACTACTTTTTAATATCCCACGTTGGCAGTCAGCCAAACAGACCCTAAAGAAGTTACATTGGCTCCCTGTGGCTGCAAGGGTACAATCCAAGGCTATGTGCCTTGTTCATAAAGCCATTCATCGAACAGGACCAGCTATAATACACCCCTTAGTCACCCCCTACCCTCCTTCCCGAGCCCTTCGTTCCAGTTCGCTGCATCTAGCCACCACGACTAAAATAAAGAAGGCTAGTACTCAAACCCCTGTGTGATCCCGGTCAAAGAGCTGAGGAGACGTGACAGCCAGCGCGGCCCACTTCGGGATCAAGTTCGAGTCCCGACATGGGCTCAACATCCTGTGATTCTGGGCGAATCGCCTACTCTCCCCCTTGCCTATGAAACTGTCTGCCCCTTTGTGTGACGTCACTGGTGCTCATGTGAAGCACTAGAATACCTGTGGCCCGAGTTCGCGCTATATAAAACTAAAAAAAAAAAAAATATTAAATTATATCAGTCTATGAACAGAGCGAGCTATCGCCCCAGCAATAGTCTGCTGCACTTGGCTGCTGCAGACTCACCGCTGACGGCTGCAGAAGAGGTGAGGAGCCGGATGTAGAGTCCTTCTATAATAAATGGACTCGGACTCTGGTCTTATTCAACGTGCTTTATTTTACATGACTGTTCTCTTCACGTCCCTACACTACTCTGCCCCTTTCCTACTCTGCCCCTTTCCGTTCTAGTCACCTCCCTTTCCTGTCCTGCCCCGTCTCCACCCCTCAACCACTAGCACGCTCACATACATCATTACATCTCCCCTCTTCCTGAACAAATGTAATAGTCACTTATACTGGTAACTACCCGTTAGCTCAATGATCGTGTGAACATATTTACAGTTCTAAAATCAACCTTTCTGGTCTTCGGATGGTTCGTCGCGGTCTAAGATGAACTTCAGGGCTCTCACTCTCAGATTCAACAGGATTCACGGGCCCTGGCGGAGCTCTGACAACTGCTGCGTTCTCACCAGACACAACCTTCGATGAATTGGTGAGAGCATCCTTGACCGCAGAAGGGCATTTCTAAAAGTGTGATACATTTCTTGTGATCCTCTTGTTTTCAGATTCCGCGGTGATCATAGTTCCTTTTTGCTGAGTGACCATTAATGGCTCAGCTCGATAACGACAGTCCGTTTTCCTCTGTTGTTCCTGCTTAACCAACACCCAGTCCCCTTCCTGAATGGACGGAGTTCTGTCTCTCCTCCGATTGTCCGCATATGATTTCATCTTTTCTTTGGTCTTCTGATCAGTTGCAGCGAGATCATCATGGTCAAGTTTGTTTGTTGTAGATTGTAAGGCATCATCCAGAGTTGGTATCCTGGTCCGTATGGATCGCCCCAACATTAGAGTAGCGGGGCACTTGCCAGATGTAGCATGTGGAGTTGTTCGATATGCTCGTAAGACTTCATTTAAGGCAACTTGTGGATCCCTCTTGTCAAGTGCCGCTTGTTGGAGTGTTTTCTTCAGGGTGGCCATAAACCTTTCGACCATTCCATTGGGCTGTGGCCATAGAGGGGTAATCTTGCGAAGTTTGAAATTAAGATGTTTGGCAAATTCCCCAAACTCCTGCCCATTGAATGGCAGTCTGTTATCCGTTTTGATTGTTTTTGGTATGCCCCATGCAGCGAATACTATCGAGGACTGCTATGGTGATAGCAGCCTTTGTTGATGAGACAAACTGGGCGATTGGAAACCTCGAGTATTCGTCCATGATAACTAGAATGTATTTCCCAGATTGAAGAGGACCAAAAAAGTCCAGGGCAACGTCTTGCCAGACACCATTGGGTAATGTGGACATTTGAAGGGGAGCGGGGGGCTCTCCCTGGCTCACCAGTTGGCACTGGGGACAGTCTTTCAGCGTCAGTTCTACCATCTGATCTAACAGCTGGAACCACACTCTCTACAAGGGCTCTCTTGGTCACCACCACTCCACAATGTCCTTCATGTGCCTGGATGAGGACACCTTGGCGAAGTTGTATGGGGATGACTATCCTTTGGTCTCGGAGCACAAGTCCATCCGCAGCTACAGAGAGTTCATCTTTCACATGTTTGAACGCAATCAGTTCTTGCCTTTCACTCTGTTCTCTTAGCTCATTCTCGTCTGAATGCCGCCAACTGTTTGTGCGAAGGCGGTGTTTCACCTGTTGCAAGATAGCGTCTTGGTTAGTAGCATCCCGGATGGCTTCTAGGGGAACAGCAGGTGGTCTGGCGTGGTCAACCACAAAATGGATGTACTCTTCAGCTAGGGAGGGTCCAGATGGGGTCATGACCTGGGGATGCCGCGACATAGTCAGCAGGATTAGCAGCTTTCCCGGGCTTGCGTATGATGGTGTATGTATACTCTTGGAGACGGAGACCACATTGTTTTATCCTGGGAGGCATTTTAGAACGTGGATTGCCAAAGATGGTGATTAAGGCTTGGTGGTCTGTTACCAACTTGAAGTGTTTGCCATACACGAAGATGTGAAAATGTTCGCATGCCCATACAACGGCTAAGCTCTCCTTCTCAGGCTGAGAATAGGCCCTTTCTGTGTCCGTAAAACTCCTGCTGTCGTAAGCAACAATGTGTCGTTGGTCAGTGTCATGATCAAACTGGGCCAATATGGCTCCTAAGCCAACAGGGCTGGCATCAACTGTGATTTCCGTTTTCCTCTTAGGATTGAAGTTTGCCAAGTTGTTGGCGGATTCAACTGCCATTTTAATTTCCTGGAAGGCTTTCTCACATTGCGTTGTCCATTGGAATGGGTGTCCTTGTTTTGTGAGTTTACGCAATGGGTAGCTGATGGTGGCATAGTCTCTTATGTACCTAACACAGTAGCTTGCCATTCCCATAAAGGATCGCACATCTCCTGCATCCTGAGGACTCGTGGCGTTGTTCAAAGCTGCTACCTTTTCAGGGTCTGGCTTGATCCCTGCACCTGAGAGTATATGTCCAAAGAATTTCAACGTGGACTTATGAAATTCGCATTTTTCTTTATTTAAAGTGAGATTGACGTCTAACAAGGTATGACAAACTCTGTCTAGTGCAGTGTCATGCTCCTGCACTGTTGCACCATAAACCAGGATGTCGTCACTGTAATTTAGGGCATTTGGAATGTGGTGAATTGTCTTTCTTATGGCTTCTTGAAAGATCTCAGCTGCAGAGGAGACCCCAAAACTGATCCGATTGTATCTGAAGAGTCAGAGGTAAGTAGCAAATGTGGTGATGTACCGTGATTACTCATGTAGCTCAAGTTGATGATATCCTTTGTTAAGGTCCAACTTGGAGAATACTTGAGCTCCGTTGAGGGACGCAATCATGTCACTCAAGTGCAGCCCCGGGTGTCGTTCTCGCTCAATGGCGGTGTTGGGTGCCCTCATTATTATTATTATATTATTATTATGTTTCTTATATAGCGCCTGAATTGACCCCCAAAGGGGTATCTCCGTGCTTGCCTTGGGAACCCGTCTGGCTTTTCCCTGTGAGATAGCCCCTACAGGGCATCCCCAAGGTGAAAGCCAGGCATCCCGCCGCGGGGGGCCGTTGTGGAGATTAAGCAAGCTTAATGCCCAGAGTTGCAGAGTGTGAACCCATGATTAGGTCAGGCACCGAAGCGAGAATTATCGAGTCCATGGACATTTGAGCTCAAGACCCTGCCGCGTCGGGAATTGAACCCTGGTCCCGGTCTGACCTCTGCTTCAGGGTCTGCCTGCTGTAACCAGTGAGCCACACTTCTCCACCCTCATGTCAACACAGAGGCGCACTTTGTCCGGGGTACCCTCTTTTGGCACAATCACCACTGGAGAAACCCATGGGGTGGGTCCATCTGTTCATTCGATGATGCCAGCTTGCAGTAGTTCTTTTAATTCCTCTTCAACAGCCCTTTGGAGATGAAATGGAACCCTTCTGTGATGATGAGCTACGGGGGTCACCTGTTCATTGATGTGTAGGCGCACCTGACAGTGAGACATTTTTCCAAGTCCGGTGAACAATTGGGGAAACTTGTGGATGATGTCCGGGTCGTCACTTACTCTGTAGAGGATCTCTACCAGTCTGAGTCGTTCAGCAGTGGGAGGGCTGAGAAGGCAATCTGCCACTGGTCCATCGATCACATGTATGTGAGCGGACACGGTGTGATCCTTGTAAGTGAGAGTGGTTGCAAATTTTCCTAGACAGGGAAGTGGTTATGGACATCCATGTATACACCCTCAGGTGTGCCGGGCTCAGCGGAGGGGTTGAATTCATTCTGCGATATTCTGTCATTGGAATACAATTTAAGGACGCGCCACTGTCAAGCACAAATTTAGCTGCATGATCACCCACCCGAATATCTAGTCGCGGGTATTTCTTGAGTTGATCAGGGTCTGCCACCATGCAGATGTATTCATCACTGTCCTGTGACGCAGGGGATGGTGACCTCGATTCTTGCGACGGCGACCTCCTCGACCAATATGACTTATGTGATACACTGCTTGATTGTGAGGATCCAGTGGACGATCTTCCGCGATCTCGAACTGCTTTGGCATGATGTCACAGGACTAGATGACCTGCCATAGTCTCTCTGCTTGTCTTTCCGATATTCTCCACAGACATTTTCAAAATGATTGTCCCTCCCGCATTTCCGGCACTGTTGCCCAAGGGCTGGGCATGCATCTGTGTGAGGGAAGTCGTATCCGCACCGATAACACTTGAGCTGACGTTCCAGTCTCTTCTCTGTTTTACTTGAGCTGCGACGTCTGCGACCCGTGTGTTGATGATGAGGTTTAGGTCTAGACGATCTTTGTCTACCATGAGAGGACCTGCGGGTGATGCGAGATTGAAGTCAGAAGGCTTGTTCTCGCTTCCATCTTCTTAGAGTGTTCCTCCGCCTGGTCATGAACTCTAGTCATCTCTTCAATTTCATCCAAGGTGTAGCTTTTTTTAAGTAGTCGCCTTCTTAGTGACTCCAATTGACAGCCTTCTATGATGCGTAATCTAAGAGCATCTTCAGTGGAGAACGTGTCAAATTCACAATATCGAGCCAACCGTCGAAGCTGTGTGATGAATGTGCTCATGGGTTCTTCCTTTTCTTGCGAGGCTAGGTTGAAAGTGTATCTTTCGTAGTCAACATTCCTTTTATGTAGAAATTTCCTGTTTAGTGCGTTGCGCACTTTGGCATATGACACAGCATCCCCAGTGGGAAGTTCTTTTATGGAGTTGCCCAACCTCTTTCCCTATGAGGTTTCGCAATTCAATTAATTTCTGATCTTCTTCCGTCACATGAGACCCTTGCATGAAGTCTTCCAAGTCCTCAAGCCACTCGTGCCATCGAAGGCCCATTCCTCCTCCCACCACAAGTGCAAGCGGTTCAGGTGGGCGTACGAAGGAGACACCCATCATGCCTGGTAGGCTGGCGCCAGCTGAGGCTTGAGCTCGACGGGATGGTGATCTGGACATCCTTGCGGACAGCTTTTCTTTTGACACACTAGTACTTTCAGATAGTTACTTGCGGCGGTGCCAAACGTGCTCTGTCACGCACTTGCTGGGTTCACTTGATATAGCACTGCATATATCCACTGTAGGAACAATGTGTGTGTTGAACTCATGTTTGCCATCCCCTTGTTGTACAGCAACAGTAATAACACAGACTTGAGGCACTAAAATGCGGTTTTCAGGCTTGCATTTGCATGTGCTTGATGAAGGGACCACTGCTGCCTGACTACAAAATAGCCGCCGGCTATCCCTGGTAGGGGATAGGTGCAGATGCCTGACCCCAAAATGGCCACCGCCGAAATCTCGCTTCCCACGAGATTTGGCTCTGATCCTCACAATCTCAGGGCCTCGTCATACACCGGCAGGCACTCACTGGGTAGACGTTTGCGGCGATAGAGCAGACCGGGGTGGGCTCCCGGCCTCAATCAGCAAACTCCTGGGCAGCAGGTAAGACCGGAGTGGGGTCCTGGCAGCAAACAGCTAATTCCTTTGCAGCACACGTGGCTGGGGTGGACACCCAGATCCCGGTGCACCTCCGCACTTGCTGGCACCACTCCCTGCAGCTCACGAACCGGTGAGCTCGGGGATAATAAACGACGCTGACAGCGTCACCAGGCACATGCAACTCAGCTGGGGTGGGCACCCAGGTTACCGCGCTCACCGCAGCGGCAACACCACACACGTGGCGTCACGGAACAGGTCGTCGGGAAGCAGCGCAATCAGGCTATGCGCTACCTCACCACCCTCGTCGCCAGATGTAGAGTCCTTCTTTAATAAATGGACACGGACTCTGGTCTTATTCAACATGCTTTATTTTACACGACTGTTCCCTTCACGTCCCTACACTACTCTGCCCCTTTCCGTTCTAATCACCTCCCTTTCCTGTCCTGCCCCGTCTCCACCCCTCCACTAGCACGCTCACATACATCATTACACCGGGGTGCGCACAGGAGCAGCAGGAGGCATGCTCCTGCGTGCATGTCGCGCCGTGGAGCAGCTGGGGGAGCAGGCGGCCTCAGCAGACCTGAAGGCAGGACTAGCGGCTTGAAGCGGCAGGTGCAGCACCTCGTCCTGCAGTGCATGCATTCTGTTTGCTTTCGATTTTTGCACAAGTGCCACCATTGCCTACGTAACGTTTGTTCTTGTGCTGGAGTCATTTATTGCAGTATTATACCTCTACTTGTACTTTGTACGCTTTTGTAACTTGCACACATGTCAATTTTTCCTCCTGTAATGCACAGTTTGCTACCTCTTGTATTTTGTTTGCTCACGATTGTCACTTTTGCCTCATGTAACTTAATGTTTGCAATTTGTTCACTTGTAATGTTCTCCTCATGTATCATTACGGTTCCTATTGTGAAGCGCTCTGACGCCTTCGGGTAAAGTCCACGCTATGTTCAAAAAACCCATAAAATAAATAAACCTCTGGAACAGCCCTTTTGAGGTCAGGCAACCGCGTCCCATCGGAGGATGAGCCGAATGCCCTGTGCTTTGCCTGACCCAAGGCATGGATTACAGGGACACACTAACATTTATTTAATGCATTCTGATAAAGCACGGACTTTACCCGAAGGTGTCAGAGCACTGTACAATAGAACCAGTTACGTTACATGAGAGAACTGTTACAGGAATGGAACAAATAAAAATAGCATGCCATAGAATCAAAGCAATGTCCATGAAGTAACGGCAAATGAATAAAGTTCAGGAGGAACTAAATTGTTCCCTTGGGGAAGTACACATTCCACTCCACATTCTGGCATTCTCGTCTGCCCTGCTGAAACTGTTTACTTTAGCAGTTACGACGAGTACACCAGAATGAGTGGATATGAACTAGAAGCTCCTGAGGCGGAATGCCGGGAGCTAGGACACCTTGGTACCGCTTGTAATTTTTAAAACTAACGCTGCGTTTTACTTTCATGCTCCGTTTGAGCAAACTTTCTGTTTTTTAACAAATACTACTCTCTTCCATTCTCCACTCACCCTACTGGTCTTGTCAGGGGTTCATCCCTTCCTCCAGGAGCCGATTGGGGCTCAGACTGGTTGTGGGGTCGATCCTCTATGCGCAGTTTGGACGGGCGCCATATTGGGAGGAGACGCAAGTTGGCGGGCTAGTGCTTCGGGCGTAATCACCCAGCACTAATTAATGAACTACTCTTCACATCCTCACAGCGGGCGCGCCGATGGCACGCCGGAGTCGCACCAGAGGCAAGCCCGTCTGCGCCCACCCGGGCACAGGGCTAGAACCTATGCCCGTGTCATTGGGTCACCGTATCTGCTACTCGCGTAAGGATCTCCTGTTAGTAAGGCCCATAAAAAATCCGACCTGCCACCATATGTATAGGCCTGTGGAGACATATACTCGTTGCAGTCTCTGCAGTCTGATCCCACAGGGTAAAAAAAAAAAAGAATACATCTACTACTTTCAATCTGCGCATGGCCCTATTAAATTGTAGGTCTCTGCCCAAACACTCTTTGGAGATCAATCTTATGATTCAGGACCACAAACTAGATATTCTGTTTCTTACGGAAACTTGGTTATCACTTAACTCGGATGCAGACATTGTAAGTGCACTCCCCCCGGGGTTTCTTATTCAATCCCAGATTAGGCCCATTGGTAGAGGGGGTGGGTTAGCTACACTGTACAGAGACCATTTTACCTGTAGAGTGGAGGACAGTGGCATTTCTGATTGCGAGAGTGTCCACTTTTCTCTACAATTATCCCCCACCACCTCCAATTTGTTCAAGCTTGGCTGTACCACCTTCCAGGTCAAAATGGGCACCGCCCCGGAGTTTATCTGCTCCGCTATTAAGCCTTACATACCGGGCAGAGAGCTCCGTTCCACCCATCAGGCTCTTTTAACCACCCACCGATTTAGAAAGAAAAAGGCAGGCGGAACAAAATTTGCAGTTCTTGCTCCGGTGTTTTGGAACTCCCTTCCGGTGGAGCTCCGCACGACACCCTCCTACACCGAGTTCCGGAAAGGTCTTAAAACCCTGCTCTTCTCCCGAGCCTACAATGTCTAATTTCCCTCTGCTCCTGTAGTCTCCTCGCAATCCAAAAGCGCCAAGAAACCGCGTGGTAGAAGTGCGCTATACAAATGTCTTTAAATTCAAATTCAATTCAAATTCAAATTCAATTTAGGCCTGCTGGTGTATCCCCCACCCGGGCTGCCCTGAGCATTTTGTTAGCTCACTTATGGAAACAGTGACTGTTCAGGCCTCCTCTACGTCCAACTTCATAGTTTTGGGAGACCTTAACCTGCACTTTAACGACCCCCAGGACAAAGTAGCAGCTGATCTCCAGTTTGATCTTAAATCATACGAACTCGCACTGGTCAATACTGGGGCCACGCACAATAAAGGGCATCTTTTGGACCCTATCTTCTCCAACATATCGCAATTTAAACCCAGTCCCCCCTTACCTCTCACCTGGTCTGACCATTTCCTGGTCCCCTTCTCCTGGCAAGTTGGGACAGACGTGCCGCAGATTTCTGCTTCATGCACATTGGAAAGGGCCTGGTGCAAACTCTCGTTTGCAAATTGGACACACGAGCTCGAGCAATCTATCCCTTTACACGATCCTGACCCCGTGGTTGCTGATAAAAACTTTAAGAATTGGCTCGAAAACTCTCTCGACTCAGTTCTGCCGAAGAAAAGAATTGTAAAAAAGGATAGAACTTGTAAATCTACCTGGTACACGCCCGAGCTTAGGATCCTAAGGAAAAGATGCAAAAAACTCGAGCGCATCTGGAGGAAAGATTGGGCCAGTTATAATAAAGAAGCCTATTGGGCAGCAATTAGGGCCTACAAGGTTTATATTAAAAGTGCTAAAACCGTTTTTTTTAAGGAAAGGATTAGAAGTTCTTCCAACTCTAGAGAAACGTTTCAGACTGTTAAAGAACTTCTGAAGGTGCCTGACCCCCCACTAGCTCCAGATATCTCAGGAGGTAAATGTAATGAGCTGGCTAAATATTTTGACTCTAAAATTTAAAACATTTTAGCTACCTTGCCACAGCTGGATTGATCAACTGATGCCTGCAACCGGCCTCCTGTGCTCGGTCCCCAGCTTGACTCTTTTGCCCCAATCTCGGTGGAAGACTTTCAGAAAGTCTTGGCGGCCATGAAAAGTGGCTCTCCGAGCGATTCCTTTCCTATGCGGATTCTTAAATGGGTTACCTCTACCATCTCTCCCCTTGCCACTGATTTAATCAATGCTTCCTTCTGTCAGGTTATTGTCCCTCTTAGTTGGAAAGGAGCTATTGTAAAGGCCCTATTGAAAAAGCCACAGTTAGACCCTTTGGAGTTGGCCAATTTTAGGCCTATCTCTTTACTTCCAGGACTCAGTAAGATTGCTGAAAAAATGGTCAACCGACAACTGTCCCACTTTCTGGAATCTAATGAGCTGCTACAAAGATCCCAAACTGGCTTTCGTCCAGGCCAAGGACCTGATACTGCCCTCATGGCAGTCATCGAGGAAGCGAGGTGCATCTTGGATTCGGGAGGATCAGTGGCAGTGATCCTCCTGGATCTTTGGGTTGAAACTGCCCCTCCCTCCCAGCAGCAAAGCTCCAGTTGTCACAGACTGGGACTGCTCCTAGTGGCTGCAGCAACGGCGGTCTCAGCAGGCTCTCTCATACTGAGCGCACCCCACCCACCCTGTGTACCTCTAAAGGTGCGTATCAAGGTGTTCCTCAAGGCTCTATACTTGCACCCACATTGTTCAACCTCTATTTAGAACCACTAGGAAATCTAAGTAAATCTGGGATCCACTATCATCTCTTTGCTGACAACACTCAAATCTACCTCAAGGTTGCCTCCACTCACGATCTCTCTATCCTAAGCTCCACTCTCGACTCCATTCATACCTGGATGTTTACTCATCAACTGATTCTGAATCCCTCCAAAACCGAATTCCTCCTCTTCTCCTCTTCAATCTCTCCTCCCCCGGTGCAATCATGGATGGATCAGTTGAATCTACTGAACACTAAACGCATCATTGCCGACAGCGCAAAATCCCTGGGTGTCACTCTCGACAAAAAAACAATCTAAACCCCCACATCAATTCCATTGCAAAGTCTGCTCGATACCATCTGCGCCTTCTTTGGGGAATCCGTCGCTTCTTCCCGGAGCAGGACCTTATAACCCTGGTGCAATCGCTGGTCCTCTCTAGACTGGACTACTGCAATTCTCTTCTTACTGGCCTCCCCAAATCCCACCTGTCCCCCCTTAAATCTGTTTTACATTCAGCAGCTCGTTTCATTTATGGGGCCAAAAGAAGCAACCACATCACACCGATGTTATCCACCCTCCGCTGGCTTCCAAATCGAGGCTAGAGCTATCTACAAGACTGCTTGTATCACCCACAAAGCCTTGCACTCCTCCTCTCCTTGCTACCTGGCGAATAAACTGAAACTCTCTGGAGGCTCTAGACCATCACGTAATGCGGAAAATCTTCTGCTTGAACCTCCCACTTTCAAGAAGGAAAGAACGATGGCACAATCCTTTTCAGGCAACGCGGTGAGAATCTGGAACTCCCTTCCGCCGCAGCTCCGGACCACCACCTCCTCCCAGGCCTTCAAAACTAACCTCAAAGTTCTCCTCCTTCAAAGACACTTCCAAATGTAATCCATGCCCCCTCTATTAGCTGAAGGAAGCCCTTCCATTATAGAAAAATCTACTGTACATGACTATGGAAGTGTCCTCCCAGTGTGTTCTTGCGGTTTGAGAGTCGGCCATTTATTGCGGTATTATCTTTCTACCTGTGTTTGGTATTCGTGTGTAACCTGCACCCGTCACTTTCTCTTGTAACACACTGTTTTCTACCTCTTACATCGGTTTATTTTCGATACCTGCACAAGTGCCACCATGGCCTACGTAACGTTTGTTCTTGTGCTTGAGGGCCTCCATATATTGCATATTATACCTCTATGTTTACTTTGTACGCTTTTGTAACCTGCACACGTCACTCTTTCCTCCTGTAATGCACCGTTTGCTACCTCTTGTATTTTGTTGGTTCACGATTGTCACTTTTGCAATGCACCGTTTGCTACCTCTTTGTTGGCTCACAATTGTCATTATTACTTCATTTAATGTAACGTTTGCTTTTGTATTTTGTTCACTTGTAATGTTCTCATGTATCAGTTCTGTTCCTATTGTGAAGCGCTCTGACACCTTCGGGTAAAGTCCGCGCTATATAACAAGCACTGGAAATGCAATAGGTCTCGCATTAGAAAAGTTGGAGCTATTGGTCTTCTAAATGACAAATATTTTATTTATTTGTTGGTTTTTAAAATAGCTAAATTGATAGCTTTGTCATTTACAATGCCAATAGTTATAACGTTCGCGAATGTGACACCTATAGCATTTGGAATGCAACATATTTTGTATTTACGTGACTTAGATGGCAGCTCTGGTCGTTAGGCCACATCTCTAGAGAGCAGGAGAGTGCCCCAGTGGAGAGAAGCACAGCAATGCAATAGGTCTCGCATTAGGAAAGTTTGAGCTATTGGTATTGTAAAGGACACATTTTTTATTTATGTGCTTGTTTTAAAAATAGCGAAATTGATAGCTTTGTTATTTACAATGCCAATAGTTTTATCTTTCGCAAATGTGACACCTATTGTAACACAATATGTGTTGTAGCACTGAGTGGTGTGAGGGTGAGGGGGGTGAGGGTGTGAGGTTGAGGGGTGTGAGGGTGAGGGGGTGTGAGGGTGAGGGGGTGTGAGGGTGAGGGGGTGTGTGAGGAAGGGCGCAAAAGTAGCTCTTGGAATAGTGTGACTTTTTTCAAATAATTTTAGGAAATGGCTGCTAGGAATGGTCTGACAAATGTGCGTTAGTTTTAAATGACTTAGTGCTGGTTATTCAAATAGATAGTGAGGAGAGGGGAGTGAGGACAGGGGAGAGTGACATACCAAGAGTGCAGTTTAACGTTGCTAGGTTATTTATAGAAACATGATAAATATAATGTACATTTTCACCTCACTTTTCACAGATTTTCAGGTTGCCAGGCAGCTCTTACAAAATATCTACACAGACATTTGAGAAATATTCACTTTATGTTCACATTTTTATGTAGATTTTGAATGTTGCTACTCCTACAGAAAAAGTAAAGTTTACGTTAGGTGGAAAAACTACCGCTTTTAAAACCACTAGCTCCAATAGAAAACTTGGAGTTTCAGCTTTGGTTTACTGTTTTATGTACCGCACACGTTCTCAAAAAGCGCTGGCATGTTTACTGAGCGAAAAGGCGTCCAAATTCACTCAACTATCCCAATCTTCAACCAGAGGTCTTAAAAGAGCAGAAATCCGTTGTGAAAATCAATCCACATCTGCAGGTTTAAAGAAATAAAACTGCAAGTAAAAACGCCCCAGGACGTGTTGAAATTTCAAAGCTCCCGTTAAAACCCTTGACTCCAGTGCATGCGCAGCGCAGCGATTAATGTGGGATTAACCACTCAGTCAGTTGACTGGGAGAGGCCGGGAATGCGAAACACGTAAACAACAAAGCCATATAGGAGACGGTGTTCTGAAGGGGAAAAAAATGCCGGATTTAAAAGCACCTTAATTGATGGGTCCTCGGAGGCACATTAAACATTCATGCACGGTCCACTGGGAACACGAAGCACACACGCTTCTCAGGGGAAGGCATGGAACTGTTGCTACTTAACGTTCAAGAAAATAGTAGACACAGTAGAATGGAAACAATTCCTCACCATTAAAACATATAACAAACAAGACGGAGGGCATTGCTGTGGGGAGGGGGGAGGAGAAATGCGACACGGCCGCAGCAGGGGGCGGAGCGGGGAGAGCGGCGATGGAGGAGACACGGCCTTACGGCCGTGAATAGTGTGAAGCAGCAGGGGCCTTTGAAGTGAAGCTAAGCTTCACTTCAAAGGTGTGGGAGGAGTGCTGCTGGGGAACAGATGGCGATTTGATGATGTGCACGCGCATTTTAGGTCAATGCGCTTGCGCATTGACCTAAAAGCGCACGGGCACAGCATCAAATCGCCAGTCTAGGTAAACCTTATTTAAGCCCCTATAGACTCGCTCAATGCGCATGCGCATTGAGAGGCGAGACCTAAAAAGGGGGGGTTCAACGTGCCCAAACTGGTCAGGACCCTCTTCCGAAATGATATCAGTGGTACTCAGTCAGATAGCTGCAAGAAGTAGTGTAGGCCTCCTTGATAAGGGCCAATGGAGTATTCCTAGGGAGAGTAAGAATCAAAAATCAAGAGGGTTAGTATCTAGCCAGTGACAGTATGCTACGTTTGGTACACGAGAAATGTGTGCCTTGAAGAAAGACAATAATGGCACCAAAAACAGTCCAACCAGACACTCTGAACCTGCCTGTTGGCTATGGGGTAATAAAATGATCCTTCTTCAGTATATGCGCACAGAGGAAATAATGTTAAAGAAACAACTGTGAATGAATGACCACCATGTGCATAGGCTTGACATTCCAGGCAGTGTAGAATAGGTCAAAGTTAACTCTCCGTAAGGGACTGTAAAAGGAACCACTACAAGAATGTAGACATGTTGCTTAAAATACCTAAACAACTCATGGCTCACGATGACACCAAGTGGGCATGAAGAACGCACTAGGGCAACCAAAGTCCCATATCACTTGACTTGACCCTTGAGACAGGGTATCTGGAGCTAGGCATAATGCCCATTACAATCAAGGAAAAGCAATCTCCTTCGCTGGGTGGAAAATGCGGGTAAATGCGGCGAGTGAAGTGATCGATAGGGCATAGTTATTTAAAAGAAAACCCCTGGTTCTGGCTTTAAGAGTAAAACACAGATCGAGCGGGGAACAAGGGCTGAATCAGGACGATAACATACTCCAAAGAGAGATGTAGTGGCACCAAAACTTCCACTGTGCTAACGCGCTTACCTGCAAAGTCAATCATGGCGTCTCGGCTCACGGAACAGCATATAACCCTTGTGAGCCAAGAAGCCCGTATATAAAGAGTAAATGTAGCGAAAACCGTCAATTAGCCATCCGCAAAGAAAGACTTAGTTGGCATCAAGCCAACATGATGTACTCCAGTTCTGCTTCCAATCCTGCGCATAAGTGACGTCAGGAAAGCTTGATAGGCAGCTGGGCCCTCGCGGTTGAGGCGCAACAGCGACGCTGAGTCTATTGTGAAGAGTAATACCAGACTTTAAACGGATAATAGGTTAAGAAAAAGTAAAAGAAAAAACACCAAAGCATCCCCGTAATACGCAAGAGGAAAGTATATGGCATAACGATGGAAAGAAAGTAAACAACTGTGGTCAAGTGGTGTGATGAGAAACTGCGAGATTACTAAGGAGTGTGAGTCGGATGATGTGAGAAAGAAATGTACCCAGCCACTGAGGGCAGCGAGCTGTAAATCGGTTCTGAAGGGGAAAAAAATGCGGGATTTAAAAGCACCTTAATTGATGGGTCCTCGACGGAAGGCATTGCTGTGGGGAGGGGGGAGGAGAAATGCGACACGGCCGCAGCAGGGGGCGGAGCGGGGAGAGCGGCGATGGGGGAGAGACACGGCCTTACGGCCGTGAATAGTGTGAAGCAGCAGGGACCTTTGAAGTGAAGCTAAGCTTCACTTCAAAGGTGTGGGAGGAGTGCTGCTGGGGAACAGATGGCGATTTGATGATGTGCACGCTCATTTTAGGTCAATGCGCTTGCGCATTGACCTAAAAGCGCACGGGCACAGCACCAAATCGCCAGTTGGGTAAAGTCTTTTTAAGTGCCTATAGTCTCGCTCTGCTCAATGCGCATGCGCATTGAGAGGCGAGACCTAAAAACGCACAAATAAATAAATAAATAAATAAAAAATGCCGGGGAGCGTCACTCACAACAGAGGGGGGGGGGGCGTCACTAACAACAGAGGCCGGGGGGCGTCACTCGCAACAGAGGCGGGGGAATGGGCGTCACTCGCAGCCGAGGCGGGGGGCGTCACTCACAACAGAGACTGGGGGACGTCACTCACAACAGAGGCCGGAGGACGTCACTCACAACAGAGGCCGGGGGACGTCACTCACAACAGAGGCCGGGGGACGTCACTCACAACAGAAGCCGGGGGACGTCACTCACAACAGAGGCCGGGGGACGTCACTCACAACAGAGGCCGGGGGACGTCACTCACAACAGAGGCCGGGGGACGTCACTCACAGCCGAGGGGGGGCGTCACCAGCGTTAGAAGTGGGCGGGGACGGAAGGGCACGGCGTGCCCTTACTTCTTAAAATTAGGTTAGTCCGTTCCCCTACTTCTTAGTTTTGAAAGAGCGTACCGGGGACTGTAAAATTGCCATACTTTAAAGTACACCTTTTTTTCTTTTTCACGCATGAGTGGTGCAACGTGAATATTCAGAAGGCCTCTGCACTGCGCCCGGCCTCCTCCCCTTCCCCGCTGGGTCTAATGGGCCTGCAAAGTGAGACTGAAAGGGCCATCAGTGTAGCATAGTGCGAAAACGGCTACTCTGATGGCCCTGCGGCTGCTGTGAGCCCGTGATCACACCTCATTTGTGAGGACGCTGCCAGCAAATTTACATGCCAATTTAAAGCTGCTATTAGTTGGGTTTTGTAGCATTGATATTCACAGTGTTTACCTGCTGAAGCAACGTTCATCAATGCCTACCAGACTGTTTCCCGGCAATCTCGGCCCGGAGGTGCACCGGGGCCGTTTTCACGCCACTTCTAGTTCTGTTGACAGTTGTCCTCCCCATACAGGCCCCGGTGTAACACACACCATTAATTAATTAATTAATTAATTAACACACACCATTCCAAAGATGTTTGAGAAACCCAAGGGCAAGAGTGGTTTTACACCCATAACCAAACGAGTAAGCTCATATTTGGAAGCAGTATTTACACCACCTCCTGACCCATGTGCACATGATTTGGCAGATTTAATAATTGCATGTACTAACAGATTCGCCCCCCTGCAAAGTCCCATTGATAATGACGCCATCTGTGCAGACAAATCTTTTCCAACTCAAGCAATGACAGCCCCGGCGTTTGACCCCAGTATTTAGGAGTCTGTTAGTGATTTAAGAAAATATTCCAATGTTCTGAAGTCTATGATTGGCGACCTTATGGGGATGATGAAGGGCAGGAGCAGTGATGGGGCAGGAGCAGTGAAGTAGTGTGGCTCACTGGTTAGAGGCGGCAGACCCGAGAGCAGAGGACGGCCCGGGACCAGGGTTCGATTCCCGGCGATGGCAGGTTTCTGGACCAGGGTCAGCAGACTCGATAATTCTCTCGCCTCGGTGCCCACTCTGATCAGCGATCACACTCGGCAACTCTGGGCATTAGCTTGCCTCATCTTCACTAACGGCCCCACCAGACCGCCGGGGATGCCTGGTCTCACCCTGGAGATACCCATTAAGGGACCATCTCTCAGGGAAGCCAGGAAGGGTTTCGCAGCGGTCGAAGCGCCTTGGGACCCTCCGGGTAAGTAGTGCGCTATATAAATGCCTATACATTACATTACATTACATGGGGCAGGAGAGGCGACAGGGCAGGAGAGGAGACGTGGAAGGAGAGGCAATAGGGCAGGAGAGGTGACCGGGCACAAGAAGTGACGGGCAGGTGACATGGCAGGTGATGTGACGGGCAGGAGAGGTGACGGGGCAGGAGAGGTGACGGGGCAGGAGAGGTGACGGGGCAGGAGAGGTGACGGGGCAGGAGAGGTGACGGGGCTTGAGCTAGAGCAGTAACCGGGTGTGAGCGGTGAAAGGACAGCAGCGGTGAAAGGACAGGAGAAGTGAACGGGGCAGGAGCAGTGAACGGGGCAGCAGAAATGAACGGGGCAGCAGAAATGAACGGGGCAGGAGCAGTAAACGGGGCAGGAGCAGTAAACGGGGCAGGAGCAGTAAACGGGGCAGGAGCAGTAAACGGGGCAGGAGCAGTAAACGGGGCAGGAGCAGTGAACGGGGCAGGAGCAGTGAACGGGGCAGGAGCAGTGAACGGGGCAGGAGCAGTGAACGGGGCAGGAGCAGTGAACGGGGCAGGAGCAGCGACAGGGCAGGAGCAGCGACAGGGCAGGAGAAGCAACGTGGAAGGAGAGGCAACAGGGCAGGAGAGGTGACCGGGCACAAGAAGTGACGGGCAGGTGACATGACAGGCAGGTGATGTGACGGGCAGGTGATGTGATGGGCGGATTGGTGTCAGTACAACGCGTTGCATTACAACGCGTTCTGTTACAACGCAGATTTTACAACGCGGGATCCACTACAACGCATGTCATTACAATGCATGGCATTACAACGCAGATGCTATTACAACGCATGGCATTACATCGTAAGTATAGGTAAGTATACCTTTTTTAAAAAATATTATTTAGTTTATTGTAATTAATTTTTTTAATAAAATGTAAGTGAAAGACATTTTAAAATTGTCATTAATTTAATTTAATAAAATAATATCTATTTAATAAATGTAATTTTATTAAAAATTGTAATTAATTTAAATTAAATTTAAAAAAAATTAGTTTAATGTACATATTATTTATAATGAAATTAAATTAAATTTAATTTATTTATTAAAAAAAGTAATTAATGTAAAATAATTAATTTAATTTATTAAATATATTTTAATCAATTTAAAAATGGTAAATATAATTTAATTATCCATAAACCCAAACCCTGCCCTAAAACCTAAAAACACCCCTGTACCCCAAAACCCAAACCCTGCCCTAAAACCTAAAAACACCCCTGTACCCCAAAACCCAAACCCTGCCCTAAAACCTAAAAACACCCCTGTACCCCAAAACCCAAACCCTGCCCTAAAACCTAAAAACACCCCTGTACCCCAAAACCCAAACCCTGCCCTAAAACCTAAAAACACCCCTGTACCCCAAAACCCAAACCCTGCCCTAAAACCTAAAAACACCCCTATACCCCAAAACCCAAACCCTGCCCTAAAACCTAAAAACACCCCTGTACCCCAAAACCCAAACCCTGCCCTAAAACCTAAAAACACCCCTGTACCCCAAAACCCAAACCCTGCCCTAAAACCTAAAAACACCCCTGTACCCCAAAACCCAAACCCTGCCCTAAAACCTAAAAACACCCCTGTACCCCAAAACCCAAACCCTACCATAAAAAATAAAAACACCCCTGTACCCCAAAACCCAAACCCTACCCTAAAACCTAAAAACACCCCTTGTACCCCAAAACCCAAACCCTGCCCTAAAACCTAAAAATACCCAAACACCCCAAAACATATACATCAGTACCCCAAAACATATACTCCTATACTCATACTTATTTAAAAAATTACTTAAATTAATATATTTAATTTATAATATTTAAAAACGAAATAAATATTTTTTAATAATTAATAATAATTAAATCAATTATAAAATATTAAATAAAATAAAAAAAAATAAAAAATACTTACCAATACTTACGATGTAATGGTATGCGTTGTAATAGCATCTGCTATGTAATGCCATGCGTTGTAATGGCATGCATTGTAATGGTATTTGCGATGTAATAGCTGCGTTGTAACAGCATTACGTTGTAAAAGATGCGTTGTAAGAGTAACACACCGTGATGGGCAGGAGAGGTGACGGGGCAGGAGAGGTGACGGGGCAGGAGAGGTGACGGGGCTTGAGCTAGAGCAGTAACCGGGTGTGAGCGGTGAAAGGACAGCAGCTGTGAAAGGACAGGAGAAGTGAACGGGGCAGCAGAAATGAACGGGGCAGCAGAAATCAACGGGGCAGCAGAAATCAACGGAGGAGCAGTGAACGGGGCAGGAGCAGTGAACGGGGCAGGAGCAGTGAACGGGGCAGGAGCAGGAAACGGGGCAGGAGCAGGAAACGGGGCAGGAGCAGGAAACGGGGCAGGAGCAGGAAACGGGGCAGGAGCAGTGAACGGGGCAGGAGCAGTGAACGGGGCAGGAGCAGTGAACGGGGCAGGAGCAGTGAACAGGGCAGGAGCAGTGAACAGGGCAGGAGCAGTGAACAGGGCAGGAGCAGTGAACAGGGCAGGAGCAGTGAACAGGGCAGGAGCAGTGAACGGGGCAGGAGCAGTGAACGGGGCAGGAGCAGTGAACGGGGCAGGAGCAGTGAACGGGGCAGGAGCAGTGAACGGGGCAGGAGCAGTGAACGGGGCAGGAGCAGTGAACGGGGCAGGAGCAGTGAACGGGGCAGGAGCAGTGAACGGGGCAGGAGCAGTGAACGGGGCAGGAGCAGTGAACGGGGCAGGAGCAGTGATAGGGCAGGAGCAGCGACAGGGCAGGAGAAGGAACAGGGCAGGAGAGGAGACGTGGAAGGAGAGGCAATAGGGCAGGAGAGGTGACCGGGCACAAGAAGTGACGGGCAGGTGACATGACGGGCAGGTGATGTGACGGGCAGGTGATGTGACGGGCAGGTGATGTGACGGGCAGGTGATGTGACGGGCAGGTGATGTGACGGGCAGGTGAGGTAACTGGGCAGGAGAGGTGACGGGGCAGGAGAGGTGACGGGGCAGGAGAGGTGACGGGGCTTGAGCTAGAGCAGTAACCGGGTGTGAGCGGTGAAAGGACAGCAGCGGTGAAAGGACAGGAGAAGTGAACGGGGCAGGAGCAGTGAACGGGGCAGCAGAAATCAACGGGGCAGCAGAAATCAACGGGGCAGCAGAAATCAACGGGGCAGCAGAAATCAACGGGGCAGGAGCAGTGAACGGGGCAGGAGCAGTAAACGGGGCAGGAGCAGTAAACGGGGCAGGAGCAGTGAACGGGGCAGGAGCAGTGAACGGGGCAGGAGCAGTGAACGGGGCAGGAGCAGTGAACGGGGCAGGAGCAGTGAACGGGGCAGGAGCAGTGATAGGGCAGGAGCAGTGATAGGGCAGGAGCAGTGATAGGGCAGGAGCAGTGATAGGGCAGGAGAAGCAACAGGGCAGGAGAAGCAACAGGGCAGGAGAGGAGACGTGGAAGGAGAGGCAACAGGGCAGGAGAGGTGACCGGGCACAAGAAGTGACGGGCAGGTGACATGACAGGCAGGTGATGTGACGGGCAGGAGAGGTGACGGGGCAGGAGAGGTGACGGGGCAGGAGAGGTGACGGGGCAGGAGCAGTGAACAGGACAGGAGCAGTGAACAGGACAGGAGCAGTGAACAGGACAGGAGCAGTAAACGGGGCAGGAGCAGTAAACGGGGCAGGAGCAGTAAACTGGGCAGGAGCAGTAAACGGGGCAGGAGCAGTAAACGGGGCAGGAGCAGTAAACGGGCAGGAGCAGTAAACGGGGCAGGAGCAGTGAACGGGGCAGGAGCAGTGAACGGGGCAGGAGCAGTGAACGGGGCAGGAGCAGTGAACGGGGCAGGAGCAGTGAACGGGCAGGAGAAGTGACAGGGCAGGAGAGGAGACGTGGAAGGAGAGGCAACAAGGCAGGAGAGGTGATCGGGCACAAGAAGTGACGGGCAGGTGACATGACAGGCAGGTGATGGGATGGGCAGGTGAGGTGATGGGCAGGAGAGGTGACGGGGCAGAAGAGGTGACGGGGCAGAAGAGGTGACGGGGCAGAAGAGGTGACGGGGCAGAAGAGGTGACGGGGCAGAAGAGGTGACGGGGCAGAAGAGGTGACGGGGCAGGAGAGGTGACGGGGCAGGAGAGGTGACGGGCAGGAGAGGTGACGGGCAGGAGAGGTGACGGGGCAGGAGAGGTGACGGGGCAGGAGAGGTGACGGGGCAGGAGAGGTGACGGGGCAGGAGCTAGAGCAGTAACCGGGTGTGAGCGGTGAAAGGACAGCAGCGGTGAAAGGACAGGAGAAGTGAACGGGGCAGGAGCAGTGAACGGGGCAGCAGAAATCAACGGGGCAGCAGAAATCAACGGGGCAGGAGCAGTAAACGGGGCAGGAGCAGTAAACGGGGCAGGAGCAGTAAACGGGGCAGGAGCAGTAAACGGGGCAGGAGCAGTAAACGGGGCAGGAGCAGTAAACGGGGCAGGAGCAGTAAACGCGGCAGGAGCAGTAAACGCGGCAGGAGCAGTGAACGGGGCAGGAGCAGTGAACGGGGCAGGAGCAGTGAACGGGGCAGGAGCAGTGAACGGGGCAGGAGAAGTGAACGGGGCAGGAGAAGTGACAGGGCAGGAGAGGAGACGTGGAAGGAGAGGCAACAGGGCAGGAGAGGTGACCGGGCACAAGAAGTGACGGGCAGGTGACATGACAGGCAGGTGATGGGATGGGCAGGTGAGGTGAGGGGCAGAAGAGGTGAGGGGCAGAAGAGGTGAGGGGCAGAAGAGGTGACGGGGCAGGAGAGGTGACGGGGCAGGAGATGTGACGGGGCAGGAGAGGTGACGGGGCAGGAGAGGTGACGGGGCAGGAGAGGTGACGGGGCAGGAGAGGTGACGGGGCAGGAGAGGTGACGGGGCATGAGCTAGAGCAGTAACCGGGTGTGAGCGGTGAAAAGACAGGAGCGGAGAAAGGACAGGAGCAATGAAAGGACAGGAGCAGTGAACGAGGCAGGAGCAGTGAACGAGGCAGGAGGTGCGAACGGGGCAGGAGGTGCGAACGGGGCAGGAGCAGTGAAGGGGGCAGGAGCAGTGTCGGAGCAGGAGCAGTGATGGGGCAGGAGAGGCGACAGGGCAGGAGAGGAGACGTGGAAGGAGAGGCAACAGGGCAGGAGAGGTGACTGGGCAGGTGACATGACAGGCAGGTGACATGACAGGCAGGTGACATGACAGGCAGGTGACATGACGGGCAGGTGACATGATTGGCAGGAGAGGTGACTTGGCAGGAGAGGTGACGGGGCAGGAGAGGTGACGGGGCAGGAGAGGTGACGGGGCAGGAGAGGTGACGGGGCAGGAGAGGTGACGGGGCAGGAGAGGTGACGGGGCAGGAGAGGTGACGGGCAGGAGAGGTGACGGGGCAGGAGAGGTGATGAGGCAGGAGAGGTGACGGGGCATGAGCTAGAGCAGTAACCGGATGTGAGCGGTGAAAGGACAGGAGCGGTGAAAGGACAGGAGCAGTGAACGGGGCAGGAGCAGTGAACGGGGCAGGAGCAGTGAACGGGGCAGGAGCAGTGAACGGGGCAGGAGCAGTGAACGGGGCAGGAACAGTGAACGGGGCAGGAACAGTGAACGGGGCAGGAGCAGTGAACGGGGCAGGAGCAGTGAACGGGGCAGGAGCAGTGAACGGGGCAGGAGCAGTGAACGGGGCAGGAGCAGTGATGGGGCAGGAGCAGTGATGGGGCAGGAGAGGCGACAGGGTAGGAGAGGAGACAAGGAAGGAGAGGCAACAGGGCAGGAGAGGTGACCGGGCACAAGAAGTGACAGGCAGGTGACATGACAGGCAGGTGAGGTGACGGGGCAGGAGAGGTGACGGGGCAGGAGAGGTGACGGGGCAGGAGAGGTGACGGGGCAGGAGAGGTGACGGGGCAGGAGAGGTGACGGGGCAGGAGAGGTGACGGGGCAGGAGCAGTGAACAGGACAGGAGCAGTGAACAGGACAGGAGCAGTGAACAGGACAGGAGCAGTGAACAGGGCAGGAGCGGTGAACAGGGCAGGAGCGGTGAACAGGGCAGGAGCGGTGAGCGGGGCAGGAGCGGTGAGCGGGGCAGGAGCGGTGAGCGGGGCAGGAGCGGTGAACAGGGCAGGAGCGGTGAACAGGGCAGGAGCAGTGACGGGCAGGAGAAGTGACGGGCCAGTAGAAGTGACGGGCCAGGAGAAGGGAGGGGTCGGGGAATTGACGAAGCAGGAGTGTTGATCGAGCATGAGCAGGAGTACCGACTGGACAGGAGCAGTGAAAGGGCAGGAGTAGGCGTTTCCCAGGGCGACTGGAAGGGTAGGGGGCCAGTTTAGTTTGGGGGGACCGGTTTTGTAGTTTTTTCAGGCGCCATGCAATGTGTAATTTTTGGCATAGATTAACGCCTGCCAGCACCAATCAACGAAGAGGGCTGAATGAAAACACATTCACGTGCACAAGGAGGAGTACATTTTCCTGTTATGTGGTAAGCAGGAGGAGTTGAGGGGGGCAGAAACAGCGGTGCAATTGGCAGAGGGAACAGGATAAGAGATCTGACAAGGTCTCCACTCCAGTACCCCCTGCTCCTATTCCACTTGTAATTTTCTCTAAAGGAAGTCATCGCCCCGCAGCCACCCATCATTCTGGGACCGCGGGTCCCTTTATTTATTTATTTATGCGTTTTTATATAGCGCGGACTTTACCCGAAGGCGTCAGAGCGCTTCACAATAGGAACAGAAAATTACAAGTGAACAAATTACAAAAGCAGACGTTAAGTTACATGAGGCCGCAAAAGTGACAATCGTGAGCAAACAAAATACAAGAGGTAGTAAACGGTGCATTACAGGAGGAAAAAGTGACGGGAAACATCATTTTCAACGAAGGCTTTTCTACGCGTGACGTTTACTACGAGGCACTTACCTCGCAAACGTCTTTTCCACGCGTATGCCTTCAACGCCAGTCTTTGCCACGCATATACGTTCTGGCTAGGGGGTTGGCGGGGGTTGGCGGGGGTCGGATGGGGGAGGGGCTGGGGGGCTGGGGGGGTCTCCCCCCCAAAAATAAACAAAGGAGCGGGTTAATTAAATTAAAAAAAACGCACTTCAGGACCAACGAGGAAAAAGGAAAGTGCCTCCCCCAAAGACGTGCCGTTACGTAAAAATAGCAGTCCTTTTTTAATTTTGGCAGACGTGTTTTGACGCTTGTTTCGATGGTGGATGGAAGTACGGGCTGCTGGTGAAAGACAGGAAGGTGTCAGGTAAGAAAAAAATCTTTATTATTTGTGTTTAATGGAAGTTAAAATGCGTGGTGTAATCGATCGTTGCAAATTCCAGCGTGGTAAGGCCACTTGCGAACTAAAATTCGCGTGGTATTGCCATGCGTGGAACTTGTATTCGTGGTAACATCATATATTCAAAAGTGACATGTGTGCAGGTTACAAAAGCGTACAAAGTACAAGTAGCGGTATATGGCACGACACACTGGGTAGGCACTTCCATAGTCATGGAGTCACACTCACCAAAGTCGGACGAGCGAGAGGCGAGGAGCGGTGCTGCGCACAGGCTCAGCCCGAGCTGGAGGTAGGCGCTGGGGTGCATGCCGAGGGTCACACAGTGAGGAGCAGCAGGCGCGGTCACGTTTGCCCAATGCTCGGGGAGTGGGAGTCGAAGGGTTAAAGACGTCATGAATGGACTCGAGGTGACGCGGCCCTCCCACTACAAAACGTCATGAAGCGTGCGCCTTAAAACGGTGTCAAAACAGATATATGGGCGGGGCGGGCGGTTCTAATATTATGATGATGTTTGGCCTGCCCTAACGACGCGCCCCTTTCGTCCTTATTTGTAATTTGCCCCGTGCCTGCTCCGATGGACTGACAACTGATCGGTTGCTTATGATAGGAGGCGCTAAATAAATGCAATTTTTAGACAGCAGTGTACATTCTACAATAATTATTCCAAAAAGCGTTACTGGCATATGTTATGTCTTAGCCCTTTCTCCCTTTCTCTTACCCTCCCCTGCGCGTGCTGTTTTCCCTGCGCGCTATTGGTCTACGATCAGCTGGAATGTTGACAGCTGAGAGTCCTATGTGACAGTTACACACACTATTGTCAGTTGGCTCCTTGTTCTTCCCAAGCACACAAGCATCGGAGTGTTGTCTATTGAAAAAACAAATACTTGGAAGCTTCACCTGGTTCTTGGAAAATTACTTTACAAATTGGCGACGAGGACATTGACAACACACCAGTAACCTACACGGAATATTTTTCCGGTAAGAAAATTAATAGAAAGACTGTAAAGTAGACACACAGTGCTTTTGAAAGTGTCACTTTATTTCAAGTAAATACGACACACCGGGCAGCGCGCTCCGGTCACCAGCTCAATTTCATGGACAGCTGCAACTGTCCTAATTAAGTCTACTAACTGTCAGATGACAACACAACGCGACATCTGACGTAATGCATGCAAATAGGGTCGCGCGGCAGGGACGGAAACATGAAAGGGACAATATCCAGAGAGAAGGATACCTACGTCACAAACATGTAAATGCGGGTCGCGCGGCAGGGACGGGGACAAGGAAGGAACAAGTGCGGGAGGGAAAAAGTGTCAACGTAACATCTCCTTCCGTAGGAACGAAGGAAGAAAAATAAAACACATGTAACAGTTGTAACCTGAGATTCTAGTACTACAGGAGTCTGTTCATAAAGCGGCCATGTTGTCACGGATAGATGGTTACATTCCACATTGTCATTATCTGCGTTTGGTTCAAACCTTGACGTATAGTTCTCACCAATTCCCAATACTCCAGTGGTGATGCTGTAAACGTGGTAGGATTGTTCCGTGCGGGCAAATACCAAGTCCTGTCCTTTCCCCCACGTGGATGAAAGAACTTCACAAAGGATACGGTATAGTCTACTGACAACCTGAACAGTGCTCTACCGCAATTTCCTGTATGCAACAGGTAACTTCCAAGTATACCTCATGGTGTGGGCAGCCTCAACCATCCGCTTAACTATTGTGCTCTAGTCCACAATTACACGCACCACTTCTCCATCTTGGTGAGTGACAACAGCCTCGGGATCCTTTTTCTTGGGAACTTTCCTCGACCATATTACACTGCGTCTAAACAAGTTCATACAACAGGTTTTCCTCTTATCGTCATTGTCAGCTTTAGGTCTAACGTCAGTTCTCTTGTTGCACACTGTACTAGAGCCACTTGTAAATCCATCAGTACATGCCTCATCGAAGACCAGCCTTTCAACCGATTCCATCAAACGAGTTCCACTTGAGAATGTGGCTGAATCCCCTGTGTCTCTAAACTCATATTCTCTCCAGCCTTCTCTCAGCGTACAGTTCTTTCCTAATGGAACCTTGGAGTGCGGACATAGTACGTTTGTGTGTGCCTCCACACTTTCCTTCTCAGGTACTCCGCTATATAACCGATCCAAGTACTCTCCTTGTTTGTTATACTTTGACTCCATCAGACTCTGACCATCTACTCTTCCCAGGTCAATGTCATCAGCATATTTCTCCCTTGTCCTAGGTCTGGATTCGACTAGTGCCGTAGCGTGCCTTGCTTTCTCATCTTTGAGGCGGGTGGACTTACAAAGGTCTTCCTCTACTCTCGTGAATTGTGTAACCACACATGTTCCCTTATAGACAACCTCTTTTTTTTCCACAATATCATTTTCACTGATCTTTTCACCAAAACGTTTACTTATATTTTCTTCAACATCCTTTCCCAAGCATGTATTTTGATATTTTTTTAATTTGTCAATCGCTGCTTCTTTTATCCACTCATTCCTCTAAACAGCCCTTGTCCATCCTTCATCGACTATAGATGGTGGTGTTTTTACCCTCAACATCCCCAATTTGGTATTTTGTCTACTGTTTAGAGCCAACCCACTCATTGGTTCTGAACCTTTGGGATTTTGCGTTATTCTTAATTTAATTTGTTCATCCCATCCCAGTACAGAGAACCCTTCTTCTGAAACATAAACTTTACTCCATGTACTTCTCTTCTTGTAACTCAACTCCATCCTTCTATATCCAATCAAGATGATGTTTTCACCCGTGTAGGTTTCCATGGACATGTCTGCTTCTTCTAATTCGTTTCCTAGGAATATTGCCAATTTACTCTTCCATATACCTTTGCTTACTACTGTACTATGTGACCCTGAGTCAACGATAATGTCTATATCAACTCCACCTATTTTGATGGTATACATATGGTTTCTTTCACTTTTGTTCACCATCATTTTGTCATCTCCATCTTCTCTGTATATTTTGTTCCATTGTGCATCGGTATTCATTACTTGCTTATAGTGTTCATCTAACGCAAGCATAACATTCTCAAACACATTCCTGTCTGTTCCCTTATTGATTTTCTTTTCTATGTTATAGTACACTTTCCGTCCACCAGCTCCTAAACTGTGTAACAATATTTCCACCTTTTCCTCAGGTTTTAATGGTTCTTCCTCTTCGTCAAAAATGGATATATAATTGTCAAAATATTCCTTCCACTCTTCCCATTCTGCAATATTAGCACCATCCTCTTTCATAAATGGTTCTGGTGACATTTTGTTGTTATCCATGTTAATTCCGCTATTAATTTCAATTTATACTCAACAGTACCGTTACTTCAGAAATAAACCTTTCCTTGTATTTAACTCAAAAGGATACAATCTTAGAGCTCCTCCAGCATACGATGTTCCAAAGAATATTATCGTGAGAAACGCAAATGTGATGCGTCCTGTTCAGATGTTTCACTATGCCAGCTTCAGTCTAAGATCATATATTTCTTCCCATTTTAATCACGTTAATGGTTTCTTCATAACACAGTGTCTTTTGAACTCAAAATGGCCCCTTGGACGCTCTTACGTAATAACGTACGCTTATTACTCCTTATTATCGTTTTTTTTTTTTATATATATATATCTCAGATAGGGTTAAAGTGTCCACTTTTCATTTACTTTATCCTGCTCGTTATTCTCTTTTTCCAAGAGGATCGACATTCATGTACTTTTTCCAGAAGTTCCGATCGTTACATTCACCTTGTTGCTGCAGTTCAATTTATACTCATATATTATCTCATTTCATTTTTACACACACTACTGGTGCATTGAGGGTATAAACTTTCCTTCAATATTAACACGCACGTTTAATTTACTTCTCTACGCGGTGTCTTCCTCACTCCAAATGGCCCCTTGACGCAAAAGCGTTATGGCGTTTACGCTTGGCTGCACGCTGGAGATCTGAGGAGAATCTCAATTAGAACGCTGTTTGCGCGCTTTTTCACATCAAATTCAAAATGCGGTTACAGGGACTTTGCCCCCTGCCTCGCTCACTTCACCTTAAATTAGTCACCAAGGCTCTTCACATAAGTTTTACGCAGATTCCAGTATTAAGCATTCACCAGTCACGCTTCTTATGCTACGCATCCAAGGCTCCCTTTATCATCTTAAATAACGCGGTGTCAGAATTTCGTTCTCTGCTCCGCTCACATCTCCTCACTCATCTTAAATGGCTCACCACATGAACTTTGCAGATTCCAGTGTTCTTCAACTTGGGTCTTACTTTTCTTCAATATTTCAGTTTAACGAGAACACCCAAGGTTTATTCAGAATTCACAGGTCACTTAAATTCTCTGTAAGTCCAAGGGAATTCATTTCAATTCACTCAAATGTCAGAATTTGCCGGAGATCGCGGAGGCTGCTCTTTTTTTCCTCAACTCATGAATTCTTCGTGTGTGGAAATACACGCTTCACAATATCATCATTTAAAATAATCTTCAGTCGTGGATTCTCCGGTGTGCCGTCCTCGTCGCCAAGTTTGTAAAGTAGACACACAGTGCTTTTGAAAGTGTCACTTTATTTCAAGTAAATACGACACACCGGGCAGCGCGCTCCGGTCACCAGCTCAACTTCATGGACAGCTGCAACTGTCCTAATTAAGTCCACTAACTGTCAGATGACAACACAACGCGACATCTGACGTAATGCATGCAAATAGGGTCGCACGGCAGGGACGGAAACATGAAAGGGACAATATCCAGAGAGAAGGATACCTACGTCACAAACATGTAAATGCGGGTCGCGCGGCAGGGACGGGGACAAGGAAGGAACAAATGCGGGAGGGAAAAAGTGTCAACGTAACAAAGACTGAAACAGAAAAAGTGAAAGAAGAAGCTTGGGAAATATAAATAAGTGAATAAATAATAATAAGACGCCAGAAGTAATTTATGAATGAAAATTGGCTCACCGGATAAAAAACAGACAGAAAAGTGAATGATACAAGAGGTTGAAGTCGAGTGAATGGTTTGGGGAGCATCATTGAAGGACGTTCGCTGTGTGAGGCCTCGAAACAGCGTTTGATGAGGAAAAAAAAAGCTTCATGTTATAGCCTGCTGTAATGATGGGGCCCTAGGCCCTCATGCTGCTGTAATGACGTGACACGGACACTCAATAAGGGGTAGTAAGAATGGCCACGAGCACGTGCGCTCGGCCTCTTTTATTGGCAGCGTCATGTGACACCATGACGTCTGTGGTGGGTGGGTGTAAAGTATATTACATCACTCCTGAACACTAGAACGTGTCCATGCTAGGACACTACATCCCTCCCAATTTTTAATAACAAAAACCCAACGCCAAAGTTCAACCTGTGAAGAAAAACCACATATTACTTGGATGTAGTACAGTGACCAAACTACTGTAGAGTCTCTTCATCCGCCGCTACTGGCTGTTGCAGACGATGTTCTGCCGGCCGCAGAGATCACTAGTTCACATCTGGCATCAGCCAGGGGCGCTCGATGGATTCAGTCTGTTGTCGACTCTGCCCTGAGGTTGTCCTCACAGTCTTTCATTACCTTCCTTCTGTGGCGACAAACGCAGTTGGAGTTCTTGTGGTTCGCTGCTAGACGTCGGTGTGCGTTATCCAGTCCTGGCTTTGTCTTCATCCGCGGCATGCATCCTACTTGGCAAAAGACGGGTTTGTTGCAAGGCATCCTTCTCACCAGAATTGCCCCTCTCGAAGGTTTTCCCCTGCCACGGGATATCCTTGAGGGCCTCTTTTCCCGATTTCCACTGGGCTGGGAGTACCGCATCATGTTGCTCTAACGCCGCCATCAGTGGGGGTATGGAGGAGATGATGGGTCTCACCTCAGGGTCCGCAGCCTCCTCCAGAGGGTAGCTTTTGGCTCCTGTCTTTGCTTGCGATGTCTTCGCCCTCCCCGGACATTTGCCGACGGGCGGCTGATGACCATCTCTCGTCGTGGGGACTGTCGTCCCGGAGGCCTCTGCCCCTGGGCCACCACGGCTCTGGCATTGTCCAGTGTCCGTGTGACCCCAAAGGTGGATGTCACAAACGGTCTCACCTGCTCATCGGCGCAGATCCTGGGTGTGCGGAAGCATCGTGGATTAGCCGGTCTTCTCGCGGTGCCACGGCGTTCACCAGGACATGTGCTCAGGTGTCCTGGAGCTTGTCGCCTTCCTTATCCTCGGGAGTGTGAGTTGTCTTCCTACACTCCTCTCTCTTTTCCTCAGTTGGTTCGCTGTGGGGACATCGTGTCACACTGACTTCTCCTTTCACTCTTAACAGTAGCAACAGGCCACTCGGATATACTTCCTTCCATTCTGGCAGTGGCAAACGTGCCACTCAGATCTCTCCTTTTCTTCTTTCCTTTTGGCAGTGGCAGACGTGCCACTCAGATCTCTCCTTTTCTTCTTTCCTTTTGGCAGTGGCAGACGTGCCACTCGGATCTCTCCTTTTCTTCTTTCCTTTTGGCAGTGGCAGACGTGCCACTCAGATCTCTCCTCTTCTTTCGCTTCGCGACATAACTTGGACCGATCTAGTTTCCTCTTGCCTGGCCTGGCTTCTCCATGCAGCGCGCGCACTCTGCATGTGTCTCCCTGGTCTTGTCCTTGTCGGAGGAACTCTCTCCTTCCTCAGCAGCCAGAGTTAGTGTCGCAAACCTTCCTTTATCGATTTTCTTCTGGGTGACGTTTGTGGGTCCACGTCGGTAGACCTCTTTGTGGTTGAACGTCCTGGACCACTTGCCGGTCCACTTCTGCCGATCTCTGGCAGGTTGCCCTCAGTCCTCCTGTCGGACCTTGTGCTGCAACGATTCTTGTGGACCCTTGCATCGGTCCCCTCCTGTCGCGACTCCCCTGATGGGTCGGCTTCAGTGATCGACCACCTGGCTGGTCGGCGTTGCGGTGCGACCATCTGGCTGGTCGGCTTCTGGGATGCGTCATGTCGTGTGACCGTCCGTGATACCTTCCTGCGCGATGGCACTCCATGCGCTCTTCTTCCTCCTTGCGGTGGCGTCGTGTCGCCACGTGGCGCGTGGTCTGTGCACTTACTCTTCGGTGTGCTTGAACACCTGCTGCGCACACCCTCCGGTTCCTTGGGTGCGGCTTCTTCGCTCTCTGGTGCTGACTTGGTACCTTCGTAGAGCTTCTTGGGCGCAGCTGCTCCGTGCGCTCTTTCACCTAGTTGCGGTGGCGTCAAACAGCCACTGTGCGTGCATTCAGCGCCCTTGTTCGTCCGTGTCGTCGTGTACTTGTTGCTTTTGATCGTTGGCGGGAGTAGTTGATGCTGCGGTGAGCGCCTGTGGCCACAAGGCGTCACTGCTCGCTCCGTCGTCTGATCACGCAGTCTTTTCCCTAGGAATTCTTCCAGTGCTTCCTTGCTACTTGAGGCGCTAGTGCTTCACCATGTCTCACTGTCCTCTTTGTGTTTGCTTTCTTTACCACGTCGCGCTGGAAGTGGCAGCCGCAGACTCCTTGCTGTGGGCGGGTGTCTCCTGCGCTGCTGCGCACTTGCTTGCAGAGTGTGTGTATATGCCTTACTGGAGTGGCGCTACTTGGTCTGTTGCCCCTTGACACACTTGTGATACTGCCCTGATCTCCTTTTAGACTTTCCTCAGCCCTGCTGCTGAGTTCGATTCTGGTGGCAGGTGCACACAGGTGGGGTATAGGGGGAGTGGGGGGGTGTGGGGGGGGGGGGGAGGGGGGAGTTTGCCTCATGCTGGTATGCGGGGTGGTCACCCGCCTTAGGGGATGCTGATGCGTGCGGTCCGCCGCGGGTCGCGTCACACTCGTCATGGCGCCATTACCTTGCGGGTGGGCTCCGCTTTTAGTCACGGTCGTGGTCTCGTCATGAGGGGGGGGCGGGAGGTGGTTAGCTACTCCACACCCTCCCCCTCATTGTTCACGACCATCGCGGAGGCGGGGTGAGCTTCCGCGAACCTCCGGTCACCCTGGTTGGTTTTCTCGGGCAGCCTGCGGGCTCACCTTCGATCTGGCTGACGTCGCGGCTGTCGCGGGTGGGCTCCGCTGGGTCGCGACGTCCCGCTGCTTCTCTGCTGGGCACCTTGATGCGGGGTAGGCACCGCTGGGCGCGCACTCTGCCTTCTGTCGCGATTGATGCGGGTGGGCTCCGCTCAGGTCGCTTATCTTCCCCCAGGCACTCTCGGGCAGGGGCGACTCACTGTGGGCCTCCGAGTTGCAGGGTGGGCTCCTGGTCACTGCGGGCTGTGTCGCAGGGCTCCGACGTGCCCACAGGCTTCTCGGCCCATCGCGCCGTGTCGCAGGGGGTGCCCTCTAGGCGGGCAGCTCTCTCCCCCTTTTCATCGAATTTTGGCAGTGGCACGCATGGGCGCACGTACCGACCTCGTCACCAGTGTAAAGATGGGGCCCTAGGCCCTCATGCTGCTGTAATGACGTGACACGGACACTCAGTAAGGGGTAGTAAGAATGGCCACGAGCACGTGCGCTCGGCCTCTTTTATTGGCAGCGTCATGTGACACCATGACTTCTGTGGTGGGTGGGTGTAAAGTATATTACATCACTCCTGAACACTAGAACGTGTCCATGCTAGGACACTACACCTGCGTAGTTTCATCGAAGACTGCCCGAGCGATCCCGATTTTGGATAGTGAGCGTGGTCGAGTTGAAAAAGCATGGCAAGTTGATTGAGGCTTAGAATAAAGCGAACCCTGGGCGAGCGATTATCAGCTGTGAGGAAAATCGCCTCAGAAGCGTGGCGCAGTCGCTAGCGTGACGTTACGCTGACGCGCGAGACGCCATCTTGGAAGTAGAAAATTCAACGTTATAGACTCATTTATAACACGCAATGGTTCGTCCGTGCAACAAAGACGACTAAATTCCGAACTGGTAAAAAGAAATATAATTGGAATAAGGAAATAACAACAACAGTAACCGAAATATATAGTAAACACATCGGAAAATTGATAATACAAAGGGGAGTGAAATCAATTTAAAACTTTGAGTATGGCAAACAGCAACAATTACAATTTAATACCACCAGAACCATTTTTAAAAGGGACAGCTGCACCACCAATAAAATGGGAGATATGGAAAGAGTACTTTGGTAACTATATATCTACGTTTGAGACAGAGGATCAGCCAATTAAACCAGAAGAAAAGAAAAATAATCTATTACACTGTTTGGGAGCAGGTGGTTTAGAAGTGTACAAGAATATTACAAAGAAAGTGCACGAGGGTGGTGAAAGAAATGTGTACAATGAAGCACTGGACGATTTAAATGGTTACTATAAACCTACAGTATGCGTGGCAGTCCACAGATATAAGTTTTACAGGAGAAAACAAGGTAAAGAGGAAAGTGTAGATGATTATGTGGCTGCATTAAAGAACTTGGCACTAAGATGCAAATTTGAAAATATGCACAGTGACTTAATAAGAGACCAAATAGTAATGTGCGCTGCCAATCCGAACATACAAGATGCGCTGTGGGCTAAAGGTGAGACACCACTACAACAAGTCATTGATATTGTAAAAAAAGCAGAATTAACAGGACGGTGTGCTAAGGAGGTCATCAATGAAAATAAAAATAAAAATTAAGAATCGAATGTTGTAGCTAAAGTAACTGGAACAAAGAAAAAGGTTATCGATTATAGGTGCAAAGGAAAAGATAGACCTAAGCCAAGCGGATATGGCAAAACTTATGAGGAGTTGAGATGTTATCGTTGCAGTAGCAACAAACACTTGGTAAATGATTGGAATTGTCCGGCAAGAAATAACAAATGTGGTAAGTCTGGTCTCATTGGTCATTTCCAAAAAGCATGCATTAGAAGAGAGAAAGCAAAAGTAAAGTATGTTCAAGAGGAAGAAGAAGAGGACACTATCTCTTCAGATGACTCGGAATACAATTTGTGTGTACTAAATGTGACAGAAGTAACTGAAAATAAGGAAGAGAATGATGACAATATCAAAAAGAAACCCTTGAGCAAAATACCAATAGGGGATGTCGAGATGGAAATAATGGCAGATTCAGGTTCTCCATGCACTATAGTCAACCGTGAAGTGTGGAGAAATAAATTTCATGGAGTTCTAGGTAACAAAATGGAGAAACCGGATATAACATTAAAAACCTTCACGGGAGCACCTATCGAGCTGGTGGGTTACAGGAAACTTAATTTTCAAGGAATGAGAAATGAACAGCAAACTGTACTTCGCAGCCACAGGTCCATCCGTATTAGGGTGGAAGGACCAAGGAAAGCTAGGCATTACTCTCAACCCTAATAGTTCTGAACCCATTCTTGTTAGGCAACAGGACACCCTAACGAGCGGAGACCTCAAACAGATTCCCAAATGTATTTAATGGAAAGATTGGTCAATTAAAAGGTTTCCAGTACAAAATTAAGCTAACAGAAAATGCTACTCCCTGTCTACACAAAGTCAGACATGTGCCCTTAACACTGAGAGAAGAGGTTAGAGAAGAAATTAATACATTTCTGGAAGCAGACATAATTGAACCAACAGAATCTGCAGAGTGGGTTGCACCCTTGGGTGTCGCAAGAAAACCGAATGGAAAACTGAGGCTGTGCATAGACTTGAGAGACCTTAAAAGGAATATTCTCATAGACCAATACCCCCTACCAAGAATTGGAGAAATGTTATCCCTCACCAAAGGTATGAAAGTGTTCTCTACAATTGATCTGGCCGCGGCATACCATCAGGTACCATTGCACCCGGAAAGCAAACACCTCACCACTTTCATCTCACCATTCGGGTGTTTCAGGTTCAAGTGAGTACCTTTTGGCATAGCGTCTGCTGCAGCGTTATTTCAAAGACTGATGCATGAATTTTTTTTTATATATATATTTTTTTAATCTCAAATGGTTTTATTGAATTAGTTCAAGGGTACAAGACAAAGGATGCAGTGTGAGTACAATCAGCGAACTGGTTAACGTACACTCGGGCAAGACAAGATCCGCATTGTTGATAACATGGTGAAGCAAACGATAAGTAGCTTGACATTTAAAATCCTTATTGGTGCGTTCCGATGAGTCCGAGTGTCATACAAGCATTCTAATTATAAGTAACATTAAGAGAAGGCTATGCGAAGAGGAAAGTCAGGAAGAGAGAGAAGTAGCAGAAACGGAAAAGAAGACAAAGATTAGAGGAAGAGGAAGAGTAAGAGGAAGAGTAGTAAGAAGGAGCAGAGAGTGCACCACGTCATAGTGAGCAGAGGAACATGTTATCTCCACCCGCCCTGGGAGCTCCACGCAAAATGTGTAATAACAGGGACGTGAGTCTTTCACGGAGGTTTATGGGCGCTGAAGTAGTTATCCAGTGTGACCCATATCTACCTTCGTGTGGGGCGCCATGGTGACTGCTGTAGGGTAATATTGTCTGCCCCTCGGAGGTTAATCACCAAGTTCAACCAGCATGCAAAGTTGGCTTTCTTTGTATCTTTCCAGTTGTTAAGGACGACCTTAATGGCCGCAATGAGTAGGAGGTCTAAATGGGCTCTGTCAGAATCATTTAGGTGCTCAGCTTTGATGAAGCCAAAAACTAGAAAGGGGAGTTCTTTGGGAGTTGGGATTGCGAATAGTTTGTGTATGAATTCAAAAATTCCCTTCCAGTAGTCAGAGACAGACTCACATTGCAGGATGAGATGATCTAAATCCCCTTCCTCACGGTTGCAGTTCCAGCAAAAGGCATCGGGGCTTATTTTGTGTGCATAGAGGCGAGCTGGCGTCCAGAAGACTCTGTGCATGAGCCAGAATTTGGTTTGTGATAGCGTAGAGCTTACTTTGTGACCCATGCAAGATTTCCACGCCGCGGCCCATTCCTCTTCAGAGATATTAAATGAGGCTGGCCGCCTAATCTGTCTCCGCTCCACACAGGGACAGTATTCCACCAGATGCAGCGTGTTTCGAGGCTCAAGGGACACTCAGGACGGTGAATTCGGGAAGCGCAAGACTTGGTGCGCTTGAAAAACCGCATCGCGACCCATTCAATGCCATAGGAAGGAGTTTATAGGCACTCGGTCAGACAGCCGGGAGTCTCGATGCCCAGCCGCCATCTTGTGACCGCAATCATCACTCCCGTGACGGCGGAGCTCCGTTGAGCACAAGACCCTCACAGCGTCTGAGTTCTACACTGAAGGTGAGCGCCTGCTAACCTCAACCATTGCGAGACACAAGAGGTGCATTTAACATGTTACTGCAACGGGAAGCAAAAGTACACGATCCTCGCCAGTGATGCCTAGTTTTAAAAATGCGCAGTGAATAGAGTCGCTACAAACGCAGCCTGCCTCCTCGTATTGCTGTCCTATTCAGGGGGATTTTCGGAACTGTCTATGCGCCCCTACGCCGAGCCATGTCTCCAGCTTGCCCAAACCTCACCAAGCATATATGAATAGGATTCTCCAAGCATTGCTCAGCTCACCATGCCTGACCTTAAAATGGCGGATGGAAGCAAGAAGAGAGGCAGCCAACACATGCAGTACACATGCTCTTCTTGTCCAGAACCCACTTTTGCTGCTCTAGCATTATGCAACCATTGTTCAGCCATTACCCAATACTGCTAGAAATAAGCACACTGGCTTAAATGTGCTACTTCTAGCTTGCCCTACAATTGATCAGTATCTAATTTGAAGCTCTAATGCGACCAGCCTGAGTCAGTACAGTCAACCTGTAACAGTCAGCGGAAGCATATATCAGTCACCCAGTCAGTGGCAGTCAGTGGCAGTCAGCTACAGCAATTGAGACAGTCAGCGTCAGTCAGCATCTGCAACAGTCTGTACCCCAGCCTGTGCCCCAGTCGGTGGCAGACAGAGAACCGGTACGATCAGCAGCTCTGCCATAGCCCATCAGCGATTAGAACGATCAAATGCGTTTTTTCAACAATCTTACAGCATCCAACACCAACCCAGGCTCCTGTTTTCAACTACTAGTGACTATCTGGTGTCTTTCCTTTCATACACAATCAAATCTTCTCAGTGTCCTGATCAAACACAATATCAAGTATGGCGGACAGAGAAACCAAGAATAACAAAGTCCGACCGAATCATCTCTCTCAGACTCACACATCAAAACAAAGGGAGATATCTCTGGCACACTGGACGTGATACTGAAGAAGTTGGCTGACATGCACGACCTAGCCAAATCAACTAAATGCAACACTGACTCTATGCAACTTGAGCTCACTGCTATCAGAGCAAACATGAACACCATGAGCCTACGGATGAGCGAAGCTGAGCAAAGAATAAGCGTCAACGAAGATAAAGTCACGAGCAGCGAAAAGATTATCCAGCACCTAAACTCCACTACCAAGGACCTAAGACGCCAGACCGCCGAATTGGAGGACCGAAACAGAAGAGGTAACGTTCGCATATTTGGGGTGCCGGAAGAATCAGAAAAGGATGCGGACTCCTGCGTATCCTTCCTTGAGTCATGGATTCCGACAGTCACCGGGATCGAATTTCAACATGGCCTAGAGCTCGACAGGGCCCACAGAATACCGACATTCCTCCAACAAAATGCAAGAGGCCCCCGTCCTCTCATCTGTAAGCCGCTTAGATTTCAACATACAGAAGCCATTCTGCAGTACGGAAGGAAAAATCACCATATTGTCTGGGAAGGGCACCGCATTATCTTTACCCAGGATTACTCCAAGGAAACAGTGGAGTTAAGAAAAGGTTTCCTCTCCATGAGAGATAATCTGCGAGCCAGAAGCATCCAATTTTCATTTGCAGGTCCAGCCAAATTCAAGATCATTGATCATGGGAGACCACGCTTTTTCTCCAACCCACATGACTTAGCATGCTACCTGGAAGACTCACAACAGCTCGCAATGGACTTCTCTGGTGGTCCCTCCAACAAAAGGAAACCAGAAGCCCACGAAGTGGATAACCACGATCAGTAAGAGGTTGTCATTAACAATATGAATTAGCATTGCCAGGTCACTCAGGGAGAGTGTGAGGGGACTGTGCTTGCATGTTCTCCTAAGACAGTCTTAAATGAAGTGCCTATCACGCCATTGATGGCTTATAGCCCTAGCCTAAATGGTATATTAGTCCGAAAATGTTAACAGTAATTAATCCAGTGATTCGAGGTAACCAACTCTTATCATTGTTTAGGAAACTGGTAACAGGTACGAACCCAGTGAAGCGAGGTTTACCAACTCTTGCCATAGTTTCGAAAATTTTGGTTGTAGGATAGAGTTGTCCTAGAGTTCTAGGATATCTAGTTACAGATGTGTTTGCACTCACACTGCGTCAGATAGTTAGCCATATGTTTTCCTGTGTTGAGCTCGACAGTACTGCCGTCGCAGCTCAGGTTAATGCATGACATTTTTAAGGGAGTCAGAAACATACTCATCTTTCAGGATGACATTGGTCATGGGTAAGGATCAAAACGTTCATGACAGCAAACTGATACAAGTGTTGAAAAAATTAGACAAATGTGGAATGACAGCAGAATACAAAAAATGCAAATTCAGTAAAAAATTGCGTAAACTACCTAGGACATGAAATCTCGTGCGATGGAATAAAACCAAAAAAAGAACTTATAAAGGCAATTAAGGATGTACCAGTACCTGCTAACAAAGAAGAACCTTGAGCATTTTTAGGGCTGGTAGAGGGTGGCACAATATGTGCTGCAGACCATAGAGGTAGAAAAGGGGGAGGAGATGGACGGAGCATCTGAACCAATCAAACACTCACACCCAGTTAACAGATCTGGGTTTGATCCATCACCGTTCTTTAGCCCACTCTGCCACCCAAGTTTAGACATGGCCATATGCAAATCAGTCTGACCCTGTGCCTCATGGGAACAGTTCAGCCCGAACTGCCAAGCCATGCCTTCCCTGGACAGGAATCAAGCGTCCTAGGACCGGTTTCTGGCATTACAGCCGTCTTCAGCCAGGCTTGCTTGAATCCAGTGGCAAAGTGAGCAAGGGACTCACGTCTGAGCCTACCCAGCTAACTTATGGCGACAAAGCGGTACAAAAGGAGGTGGCCATGTCTGAACTGGGGTGGTGCGGAGTGCAAAAAAACGATGGATTTAGGCCCAGATCTCTGTACTGGGGTGAATGTATGCCATTGTTCTGCATTCTGTCCATCAATTGTTGTTTTTGCATTGGTCACCCCTAGTGGGATGGGTATGCTCAGACGAGTCCCATGCTCTCCACACCACTGGAGTCAAGCTATCCTGGCTGAAGACAGCTGATAGCCCGAAACCGGTCCTAGAATGCTTGATTCCGGTCCAGGAAAGACCTGGCTTGACAGTTCAGGCTGGACTGTTCCAATGAGGCACAGGGTCAAGGCTGATTTGCAAATGGCCATGTCTAAACTGGGGTGGTGTGGAGTGCAAAAAAACGATGGATTAGGCCCAGATCTTTGTACTGGTGTGAATGTATGACATCGTTCTGCATTCTGTGCATCAATTGTTGTTTTTGCATTTGTCACCCCGAGTGGGATGGGTATGCTCAGACGTGAGTCCCATGCTCTCCACACCACTAAAGTCAAACTATCCTGGCTGAAGACGGCTGATAGCCAGAAACCGGTCCTAGGATGCTTGATTCCGGTCCAGGAAAGACTTGGCTTGGCAGTTCGGGCTGGACTGTTCCCATGAGGCACAGGGTCAAAGCTGATTTGCATATGGCCATGTCTGAACTGGGGTGGTGTGGAGTGCAAAAAAACGATGGGTTTAGGCCCAGATCTCTGTACTGGGGTGAATGTATGACATTGTTCTGCTTTCTGTCCATCAATTGTTGTTTTTGCATTGGTCACCCAGAGTGGGATGGGTATGCTCAGACGTGAGTCCCATGCTCTCCACACCACTGGAGTCAAGCTATCCCGGCTGAAGACAGCTGATAGCCAGAAACCGGTCCTGGGATGCTTGATTCCGGTCCAGGAGAGACATGGCTTGGCAGTTCAGGCTGGACTGTTCCCATGAGGCACAGGGTCAAGGCTGATTTGCAAATGGCCATGTCTAAATTGGGGTGGTGTGGAGTGCAAAAAAAACGATGGATTAGGCCCAGATCTTTGTACTGGGGTGAATGTATGACATTGTTTTGCATTCTGTGCATCAATTGTAGTTTTTGCATTTGTCACCCCGATTGGGATGGGTATGCTCAGACGTCAGTAACCTGCTCTCCACATCACTGGAGTCAAGCTATCCTGGCTGAAGACGGCTGATAGCCAGAAACTGGTCCTAGGATGCTTGATTCCGGTCCAGGAAAGACATGGCTTGGCAGTTCGGGCTGGACTGTTCCCATGAGGCACAGGGTCAAGGCTGATTTGCATATGGCCATGTCTGAACTGGGGTGGTGTGGAGTGAAATGAAATGAAATGAAAAGAGTCTTATAATGCGCAACTAAGCCCGAGGGCGTCAAGGCGCCTAGCAGAAAACAATATAAACAAATGAAAAGTATCTACAGGTACGCCTTTGCGAACAACCAGGTTTTCAATGCTTTGCGAAAAGCGGGGACGGAAGCCTGTGATTTGATTTCGCATGGAAGAGTATTCCATAGCTTAGGGGCAATTGAAGAGAAAGCCCTCCCGCCCCATCTACTCTTACGGAAACGAGGGACCACCAGCAGGTTCTTAGAGGAGGAACGTAGAGGTCTGCTTGAAACATAAGGTAGCAACAGTTTCTTGACCCCACCGCACCCTTCCCAGAGAGTGCACTGTGGGTCATGCGGAGCGTTTTGAAAGTGATCCTCGCTTCAATGGGAAGCCAGTGTAAAGCCTTCCTGGCTGCCGTGGACGACGCCAATCTAGGAGCGTCAAGAACGAATTTGGCTGCCGCATTTTGAGCAGTCTGAAGACGTTGGATTAAGCTCTTATTCATGCTGATGTAGAGGGCGTTACAATAATCTAGTCCCGAAGCGACAAGTGTTACCACCACTTGCTTCCGCGCCTGAGGGGACAAGTAAAGTTTTATTTTACGGAGTATTTTAATAATGCCCCAACAGGTAGCAACAGTTCTGTTAACCTGCAGGGTCATGGAGAGGGCAGGTTCAATCAGTACCCCTAAGTTCCGCGCTGATCCCGAAGGAGTGGGACAGGACCCCAACAAGGGCGGCCACCATTCAGGTGGCCAGATGTTGTTGTTAGAGCCAAACACCAAGATCTCAGTCTTTTCCCCGTTCAACTTTAGAGAATTGTAAATCATCCACTGGGACACTGCTTGCATGCAGTTCCTAAAGTTGGCCGGGGACGGGTCACCAGAGTGGGAGAGGGACACCAAGATCTGAGTGTCGTCCGCGTAGGAGACTACCTCCATCCCAAAAGATCTAATTAACCTGGCAAGCGGAGTCACGTAGATGTTAAACAGGGTCGGACTTAATACCGAGGGACCCCACATTGCACAGGTAGGGATGGAGATAGAAACTCTCCCAGCTTGACCCTCTGTACCCTCTGGTCTAAGAAGGAGGCCAACAGATTCAGAGCCGCCCCTTCTACCCCAATCTCCCTCAGGCGAGATGTTAAAACCGAGGGAGATAGGGTATCGAAGGCGGCTGTAAGGTCCAGAAAGACCAGGACGGTGGAATGTCCCTGGTCTACCTCCATATGGATGTTATTCAGTACGACCGTGAGGGCTGACTCGGTGCTATGGTGTCTCCTGAAGCCATGTTGGGATTGGTCTAAGAGACCCGAGGAGTCAAGAAATGCCGCCAGATGTTAATTCAGGTGCGTCTCCAGCATCTTTGCCGGCGCAGGAAGCAAAGATATAGGGCGGTAGTTCTTAAACACCTCGGGATCTAGAGAAGACTTCTTTAGAAGTGGCTTGACCACGCGCTCTTCCATTGAGATGGAAAAATGCCCTCTCTCATGGCCCTATTCATGATATCAAGCAGGGGGGGGAGGAAGGGGTCTCTGCACTCCTTCAGGACTTTCAGGGGGCAGCGGTCCAATGGAGATCCCGACCTTGTCTTATTTAGGAACAGGTTAAGCTCCTGATGGGACAGCGGCGGAAACTCTGACAGATTTTTAGAAGTGTTGGAAGAGATCTCCTCCGTAACAGGAGAAAAAGGGACAGGTGGAGGCGGAGTAACAGATCTTTGTAATTCAAGATCCCTATATATGTCCGCAATCTTAGAATGAAAGAATCCTGCGATCTTATCGCAGAATTCCTGAGTGCTTACTACAGGGTCCTGCGTCTGTAGCGTACAAAGCGAGTCCACTATTTTAAAGAGATCCCTGGGAGAGGAGACAGCCGTTGTCAGGTTGGCAAAGTACTCTTGCTTAACTCTGATGATCTCAAGCTTATACTCCTTGAGGAGTTTTTTATGTTTTTCCCTCTCCTCAAGGTTCCAACTCGTCCGCCAGAGCCTTTCTTGCTTCCTACACCTTTGTCTCATGATCCTAAGGGGCTCAGAAAACCAGGGTGAGGAAGGTTTCTTTCTCGCAGAGTAGCAAGAGTGCAAAAAAACGATGGATTTAGGCCCAGATCTCTGTACTGAGGTGAATGTATGACATTGTTCTGCATTCTGTCCATCAATTGTTGTTTTTGCATTGGTCACCCCGAGTGGGATGGGTATGCTCAGACGTGAGTCCCATGCTCTCCACACCACTGGAGTCAAGCTATCCTGGCTGAAGACAGCTGATAGCCAGAAACCGGTCCTAGGATGCTCGATTCCGGTCCAGGAAAGACATGGCTTGGCAGTTCGGGCTGGACTGTTCCCATGAGGCACAGGGTCAAGGCTGATTTGCATATGGCCATGTCTGAACTGGGGTGGTGTGGAGTGCAAAAAAACGATGGATTTAGGCCCAGATCTCTGTACTGGGGTGAATGTATGACATTGTTCTGCATTCTGTCCATCAATTGTTGTTTTTGCATTGGTCACTCCGAGTGGGATGGGTATGCTCAGACGTCAGTAACCTGCTCTCCACATCACTGGAGTCAAGCTATCCTGGCTGAAGACGGCTGATAGCCAGAAACCGGTCCTAGGATGCTTGATTCCGGTCCAGGAAAGACATGGCTTGGCAGTTCGGGCTGGACTGTTCCCATGAGGCACAGGGTCAAGGCTGATTTGCATATGACCATGTCTGAACTGGGGTGGTGTGGTGTGCAAAAAAACGATTGATTTAGGCCCAGATCTCTGTACTGGGGTGAATGTACCAGATCTCTGTACTGGGGTGAATGTATGACATTGTTCTGTCCATCAATTGTTGTTTTTGCATTGGTCACCCCTAGTGGGATGGGTATGCTCAGACGTGAGTCCCATGCTCTCCACACCACTAGAGTCAAGCTATCCTGGCTGAAGACGGCTGATAGCCAGAAACCGGTCCTAGGATGCTTGATTCCGGTCCAGGAAAGACATGGCTTGGCAGTTCGGGCTGGACTGTTCCCATGAGGCACAGGGTCAAGGCTGATTTGCATATGGCCATGTCTGAACTGGGGTGGTGTGGAGTGCAAAAAAACGATGGATTTAGGCCCAGATCTCTGTACTGGGGTGAATGTATGACATTGTTCTGCATTCTGTCCATCAATTGTTGTTTTTGCATTGGTCACCCCGATTGGGATGGGTATGCTCAGACGTCAGTAACCTGCTCTCCACATCACTGGAGTCAAGCTATCCTGGCTGAAGACGGCTGATAGCCAGAAACCGGTCCTAGGATGCTTGATTCCGGTCCAGGAAAGACATGGCTTGGCAGTTCAGGCTGGACTGTTCCCATGAGGCACAGGGTCAAGGCTGATTTGCAAATGGCCATGTCTAAACTGGGGTGGTGTGGAGTGCAAAAAAACAATGGATTAGGCCCAGATCTCTGTACTGGGGTGAAAGTATGACACTGTTCTGCATTCTGTGCATCAATTGTTTTTGCATTTTTCACCCCGAGTGGGATGGGTATGCTCAGACGTGAGTCCCATGCTCTCCACACCACTAGAGTCAAGCTATCCTGACTGAAGACGGCTGATCGCCAGAAACCGGGCCTAGGATGCTTGATTCCGGTCCAGGAAAGACATGGCTTGGCAGTTCGGAATGGACTGTTCCCATGAGGCACAGGGTCAAGGCTGATTTGCATATGGCCATGTCTGAACTGGGGTGGTGTGGAGTGCAAAAAAACCATGGATTTAGGCCCAGATCTCTGTACTGGGGTGAATGTATGACATTGTTCTGCATTCTGTCCATCAATTGTTGTTTTTGCATTGGTAACCCCTAGTGGGATGGGTATGCTCAGACGTGAGTCCCATGCTCTCCACACCACTGGAGTCAAGCTATCCTGGCTGACGACAGCTGATAGCCAGAAACTGGTCCTAAGATGCTTGATTCCCGTCCAGGAAAGACATGGCTTGGCAGTTCGGGCCGGACTGTTCCCATGAGGTAGAGGGTCAAGGCTGATTTGCATATGGCCATGTCTGAACTGAGGTGGTGTGGAGTGCAAAAAAAACGATAGATTTAGGCCCAGATCTCTGTACTGGGGTGAATGTATGACATTGTTCTGCATTCTGTCCATCAATTGTAGTTTTTGCATTTGTCACCCCGATTGGGATGGGTATGCTCAGACGTCAGTAACCTGCTCTCCACATCACTGGAGTCAAGCTATCCTGGCTGAAGACAGCTGATAGCCAGAAACTGGTCCTAGGATGCTTGATTCCGGTCCAGGAAAGACATGGCTGGGCAGTTCGGGCTGGACTGTTCCCATGAGGCACAGGGTCAAGGCTGATTTGCATATGGCCATGTCTGAACTGGGGTGGTGTGGAGTGAAATGAAATGAAATGAAGAGTCTTATAATGCGCAACTAAGCCCGAGGGCGTCAAGGCGCCTAGCAGAAAACAATATAAACAAATGAAAAGTATCTACAGGTACGCCTTTGCGAACAACCAGGTTTTTCATGCTTCGCGAAAAGCGGGGACGGAAGCCTGTGATTTGATTTTGCATGGAAGAGTATTCCATAGCTTAGGGGCAATTGAAGCGAAAGTCCTCCCGCCCCATCTACTCTTACGGAAACGAGGGACCACCAGCAGGTTCTTAGAGGAGGAACGTAGAGGCCTGCTTGAAACATAAGGTAGCAACAGTTTCTTGACCCCACCGCACCCTTCCCAGAGAGTGCACTGTGGGTCATGCAGAGCGTTTTGAAAGTGATCCTCGCTTCAATGGGAAGCCAGTGTAAAGCCTTCCTGGCTGCCGTTGATGACGCCAATCTAGGAGCGTCAAGAACGAATTTAGCTGCCGCATTTTGAGCAGTCTGAAGACGTTGGATTAAGCTCTTATTCATGCCGATGTAGAGGGCGTTACAATAATCTAGTCGCTAAGCGACAAGTGTTACCACCACTTGCTTCCGCGCCTGAGGGGACAAGTAATGTTTTATTTTACGGAGTATTTTAATAATGCCCCAACAGGTAGCAACTGTTCTGTTAACCTGCAGGGTCATGGAGAGGGCAGGTTCAATCAGTACCCCTAAGTTCCGCGCTGATCCCGAAGGAGTGGGACAGGACCCCAACAAGGGCGGCCACCATTCAGGTGGCCAGATGTTGTTGTTAGAGCCAAACACCAAGATCTCAGTCTTTTCCCCGTTCAACTTTAGAGAATTGTAAATCATCCACTGGGACACTGCTTGCATACAGTTCCTAAAGTTGGCCGGGGACGGGTCACCAGAGTGGGAGAGGGACACCAAGATCTGAGTGTCGTCCGCGTAGGAGACTACCTCCATCCCAAAAGATCTAATTAACCTGGCAAGCGGAGTCACGTAGATGTTAAACAGGGTCGGACTTAATGCCGACCCCTGTGGGACCCCACATTGCACAGGTAGGGATGGAGATAGAAACCCTCCCAGCTTGACCCTCTGTACCCTCTGGTCTAAGAAGGAGGCCAACAGATTCAGAGCCGCTCCTTCCACCCCAATCTCCCTAAGGCGAGATGTTAAAACCGAGGGAGATAGGGTATCGAAGGCGGCTGTAAGGTCCAGAAGGACCAGGACGGTGGAATGTCCCTGGTCTACCTCCATATGGATGTTATTGAGTACGACCGTGAGGGCTGACTCGGTGCTATGGTGTCTCCTGAAGCCTTGTTGGGATTGGTCTAAGAGACCCGAGGAGTCAAGAAATGCCGCCAGATGTTAATTCAGGTGCGTCTCCAGCATCTTTGCCGGCGCAGGAAGCAAAGATATAGGGCGGTAGTTCTTAAACACCTCGGGATCTAGAGAAGACTTCTTTAGAAGTGGCTTGACCACCGCGCTCTTCCATTGAGATGGAAAAATGCCCTCTCTCATGGCCCTATTCAATATATCAAGCAGGGGGGGGGGGAAGGGGTCTCTTCACTCCTTCAGGACTTTCAGGGGGCAGGGGTCCAATGGAGATCCCGACCTTGTCTTATTTAAGAACAGGTCAAGCTCCTGATGGGACAGCGGCGGAAACTCTGACAGATTTTTAGAAGTGTTGGAAGAGATCTCCTCCATAACAGGAGAAAAAGGGACAGGTGGAGGCGGAGTTTCAGATCTTTGTAATTCAAGATCCCTATATATGTCCGCAATCTTAGAATGAAAGAATCCTGCGATCTTATCGTAGAATTCCTGAGTGCTTACTACAGGGTCCTGCGTCTGTAGCGTACAAAGCGAGTCCACTATTTTAAAGAGATCCCTGGGAGAGGAGAGAGCCGTTGTCAGGTTGGCAAAGTACTCTTGCTTAACTCTGATGATCTCAAGCTTATACTCCTTGAGGAGTTTATGTTTTTCCCTCTCCTCAAGGTTCCAACTCATTCATCAGAGCCTTTCTTGCTTCCTACACCTTTGTCTCATGATCCTAAGGGGCTCCGAAAACCAGGGTGAGGAAGGTTTCTTTCTCGCAGAGTAGCAAGAGTGCAAAAAAACGATGGATTTAGGCCCAGATCTCTGTACTGGGGTGAATGTATGACATTGTTCTGCATTCTATCCATCAATTGTTGTTTTTGCATTTGTCACCCCGAGTGGGATGGGTATGCTCAGACGTGAGTCCCATGCTCTCCACACCACTGGAGTTAAGCTATCCTGGCTGAAGACGGGTGATAGCCAGAAACTGGACCTAGGATGCTTGATTCCGGTCCAGGAAAGACATGGCTTGGCAGTTCGGGCTGGACTGTTCCCATGAGGCACAGGGTCAAGGCTGATTTGCATATGGCCATGTCTGAACTGAGGTGGTGTGGAGTGCAAAAAAAACATGGATTTAGGCCCAGATCTCTGTACTGGGGTGAATGTATGACATTGTTCTGTCCATCAATTGTTGTTTTTGCATTGGTCACCCCTAGTGGGATGGGTATGCTCAGACGTGAGTCCCATGCTCTCCACACCACTAGAGTCAAGCTATCCTGGCTGAAGACGGCTGATAGCCAGAAACCGGTCCTAGGATGCTTGATTCCGGTCCATGAAAGACATGGCTTGGCAGTTCGGGCTGGACTGTTCCCATGAGGAAAAGGTCAAGGCTGATTTGCATATGGCCATGTCTGAACTGGGGTGGTGTGGAGTGCAAAAAAACGATGGATTTAGGCCCAGATCTCTGTACTGGGGTGAATGTATGACATTGTTCTGCATTCTGTCCATCAATTGTTGTTTTTGCATTGGTCACCCCGATTGGGATGGGTATGCTCAGACGTCAGTAACCTGCTCTCCACATCACTGGAGTCAAGCTATCCTGGCTGAAGACGGCTGATAGCCAGAAACCGGTCCTAGGATGCTTGATTCCGGTCCAGGAAAGACATGGCTTGGCAGTTCAGGCTGGACTGTTCCCATGAGGCACAGGGTCAAGGCTGATTTGCAAATGGCCAAGTCTAAACTGGGGTGGTGTGGAGTGCAAAAAAACAATGGATTAGGCCCAGATCTCTGTACTGGGGTGAAAGTATGACACTGTTCTGCATTCTGTGCATCAATTGTTTTTGCATTTGTCACCCCGAGTGGGATGGGTATGCTCAGACGTGAGTCCCATGCTCTCCACACCACTAGAGTCAAGCTATCCTGACTGAAGACGGCTGATCGCCAGAAACCGGGCCTAGGATGCTTGATTCCGGTCCAGGAAAGACATGACTTGGCAGTTCGGAATGGACTGTTCCCATGAGGCACAGGGTCAAGGCTGATTTGCATATGGCCATGTCTGAACTGGGGTGGTGTGGAGTGCAAAAAAACCATGGATTTAGGCCCAGATCTCTGTACTGGGGTGAATGTATGACATTGTTCTGCATTCTGTCCATCAATTGTTGTTTTTGCATTGGTAACCCCTAGTGGGATGGGTATGCTCAGACGTGAGTCCCATGCTCTCCACACCACTGGAGTCAAGCTATCCTGGCTGAAGACAGCTGATAGCCAGAAACTGGTCCTAAGATGCTTGATTCCCGTCCAGGAAAGACATGGCTTGGCAGTTCGGGCCGGACTGTTCCCTTGAGGTAGAGGGTCAAGGCTGATTTGCATATGGCCATGTCTGAACTGAGGTGGTGTGGAGTGCAAAAAAACGATGGATTTAGGCCCAGATCTCTGTACTGGGGTGAATGTATGACATTGTTCTGCATTCTGTCCATCAATTGTAGTTTTTGCATTTGTCACCCCGATTGGGATGGGTATGCTCAGACGTCAGTAACCTGCTCTCCACATCACTGGAGTCAAGCTATCCTGGCTGAAGACGGCTGATAGCCAGAAACTGGTCCTAGGATGCTTGATTCCGGTCCAGGAAAGACATGGCTGGGCAGTTCGGGCTGGACTGTTCCCATGAGGCACAGGGTCAAGGCTGATTTGCATATGGCCATGTCTGAACTGGGGTGGTGTGGAGTGAAATGAAATGAAATGAAGAGTCTTATAATGCGCAACTAAGCCCGAGGGCGTCAAGGCGCCTAGCAGAAAACAATATAAACAAATGAAAAGTATCTACAGGTACGCCTTTGCGAACAACCAGGTTTTTAATGCTTTGCGAAAAGCGGGGACGGAAGCCTGTGATTTGATTTTGCATGGAAGAGTATTCCATAGCTTAGGGGCAATTGAAGCGAAAGTCCTCCCGCCCCATCTACTCTTACGGAAACGAGGGACCACCAGCAGGTTCTTAGAGGAGGAACGTAGAGGTCTGCTTGAAACATAAGGTAGCAACAGTTTCTTGACCCCACCGCACCCTTCCCAGAGAGTGCACTGTGGGTCATGCAGAGCGTTTTGAAAGTGATCCTCGCTTCAATGGGAAGCCAGTGTAAAGCCTTCCTGGCTGCCGTTGATGACGCCAATCTAGGAGCGTCAAGAACGAATTTAGCTGCCGCATTTTGAGCAGTCTGAAGACGTTGGATTAAGCTCTTATTCATGCCGATGTAGAGGGCGTTACAATAATCTAGTCGCGAAGCGACAAGTGTTACCACCACTTGCTTCCGCGCCTGAGGGGACAAGTAATGTTTTATTTTACGGAGTATTTTAATAATGCCCCAACAGGTAGCAACTGTTCTGTTAACCTGCAGGGTCATGAAGAGGGCAGGTTCAATCAGTACCCTTAAATTCCGCGCTGATCCCGAAGGAGTGGGACAGGACCCCAACAAGGGTTCAACCATTCAGGTGGCCAGATGTTGTTGTTAGAGCCAAACACCAAGATCTCAGTCTTTTCCCCGTTCAACTTTAGAGAATTGTAAATCATCCACTGGGACACTGCTTGCATACAGTTCCTAAAGTTGGCCGGGGACGGGTCACCAGAGTGGGAGAGGGACACCAAGATCTGAGTGTCGTCCGCGTAGGAGACTACCTCCCTCCCAAAAGATCTAATTAACCTGGCAAGCGGAGTCACGTAGATGTTAAACAGGGTCGGACTTAATGCCGACCCCTGTGGGACCCCACATTGCACAGGTAGGGATGGAGATAGAAACTCTCCCAGCTTGACCCTCTGTACCCTCTGGTCTAAGAAGGAGTCCAACAGATTCAGAGCCGCTCCTTCCACCCCAATCTCCCTAAGGCGAGATGTTAAAACCGAGGGAGATAGGGTATCGAAGGCGGCTGTAAGGTCCAGAAGGACCAGGACGGTGGAATGTCCCTGGTCTACCTCCATATGGATGTTATTGAGTACGACCGTGAGGGCTGACTCGGTGCTATGGTGTCTCCTGAAGCCTTGTTGTGATTGGTCTAAGAGACCCGAGGAGTCAAGAAATGCCGCCAGATGTTAATTCAGGTGCGTCTCCAGCATCTTTGCCGGCGCAGGAAGCAAAGATATAGGGCGGTAGTTCTTAAACACCTCGGGATCTAGAGAAGACTTCTTTAGAAGTGGCTTGACCACCGCGCTCTTCCATTGAGATGGAAAAATGCCCTCTCTCATGGCCCTATTCAATATATCAAGCAGGGGGGGGGAGGAAGGGGTCTCTTCACTCCTTCAGGACTTTCAGGGGGCAGGGGTCCAATGGAGATCCCGACCTTGTCTTATTTAAGAACAGGTCAAGCTCCTGATGGGACAGCGGCGGAAACTCTGACAGATTTTTAGAAGTGTTGGAAGAGATCTCCTCCATAACAGGAGAAAAAGGGACAGGTGGAGGCGGAGTTTCAGATCTTTGTAATTCAAGATCCCTATATATGTCCGCAATCTTAGAATGAAAGAATCCTGCGATCTTATCGTAGAATTCCTGAGTGCTTACTACAGGGTCCTGCGTCTGTAGCGTACAAAGCGAGTCCACTATTTTAAAGAGATCCCTGGGAGAGGAGAGAGCCGTTGTCAGGTTGGCAAAGTACTCTTGCTTAACTCTGATGATCTCAAGCTTATACTCCTTGAGGAGTTTATGTTTTTCCCTCTCCTCAAGGTTCCAACTCGTTCATCAGAGCCTTTCTTGCTTCCTACACCTTTGTCTCATGATCCTAAGGGGCTCCGAAAACCAGGGTGAGGAAGGTTTCTTTCTCGCAGAGTAGCAAGAGTGCAAAAAAACGATGGATTTAGGCCCAGATCTCTGTACTGGGGTGAATGTATGACATTGTTCTGCATTCTATCCATCAATTGTTGTTTTTGCATTTGTCACCCCCAGTGGGATGGGTATGCTCAGACGTGAGTCCCATGGAGTTAAGCTATCCTGGCTGAAGACGGGTGATAGCCAGAAACTGGACCTAGGATGCTTGATTCCGGTCCAGGAAAGACATGGCTTGGCAGTTCGGAATGGACTGTTCCCATGAGGCACAGGGTCAAGGCTGATTTGCATATGGCCATGTCTGAACTGAGGTGGTGTGGAGTGCAAAAAAACCATGAATTTAGGCCCAGATCTCTGTACTGGGGTGAATGTATGACATTGTTCTGCATTCTGTCCATCAATTGTTGTTTTTGCAGACCATAGAGGGCTTCGCTGGGCACAGTGTCCTTGGTACCCATTGTACTTTTTCCAAGGGACTTAAATGTGGCCAGAGAGGTGACAATTGGGGGCAAAAGGGTACCATTTTGGGAGAGAGCATAGTGCCCTGGAAACCTGATTGGCAGGGACACAGGGCACATCAATTCAAAGTGCATCAGAAACCTGGCAAATAGTGTGTAGGTGGGTTACTGCAACCAGAAACCCACTTTCCTACAATAGAGTGTTCCTAATAGCCTGGAGTGAAGTGGGCACTGTTTCTCACACTATTCACCTCTGCTTACCGCAACATACTGCTGTGCACACAGTGATAAAAAGGTGCATACAAATATTGCGATCCCACATACAGAGGAAAACTAGCACAGGAAACATTGCTTATGAGTGTCTCTATACTTGAGGGAGCGAGCAATGAATACGAAGTGAGGACAGATGTGGGAACAGCGAATAATGAAAGGCAAGTGAGCAAATTAATGTCGTAGGTATCTATTGGTGCCACCTGGCCACTTTTATAGCAGCATGACAGGTACAAAAATATGAACAAGCATTTGCAATGCAATAGGTCTCGCATTAGGAAAGTTTGAGCTATTGGTATTGTAAATGACAATTATTTTATTTATGAGTTGGTTTTGAAAATAGCGAAATTAATAGCTTTGTCATTTACAATGCCAATAGTTTTTTCTTTCATAAATGTGACAACTATAGCATTTATAATGCAATATGTTTTGTATTTACGTGAGTTTGATGTATTGATATTACAAATAACAATGACAGTGATCCGGCATAGATGGAGACCATGATTAAAAAAGTTTGAGCTATTGCCATTGCTAATAATGCAACACCAATATCTCAAACTTTTTATAATGCGAGACCTATTGCATTGCAAATGCTTGTTCATCCTTGCTTCTCCCTTTGGCAATGTTTTCTCATCTTTTGCTTCCGTGCTGTTCAAGGTCAAATGCTGACGATGAAGAATAAGTGCTGCTCCCCAAACTGAGCGCAGGTGTCCATCACCAGCAGCCATCTCCATAAATCATACCTATGTTTTTGAAAGGATGCTAGTACCCCTATTGTCTATGATTGATGTAGGAGAGATGTTTGCACTGCTGTCCGTGTGTGCTTTACATTTGAAGGAAGGTTCACATAGGTGACAGGAGCTCCCTCATTTTCCATGTCAGGACATCTAGGCACATACCTGCAATTAGAGTACTGAAAGTATAAACTCCAGAATGCATTCTGCCATCGGTTAAAAATAAATTTTGAATTTCTGAATGTGTCACTCATTGTTTGAAGTTTCTTGGCAGCTGCATAGAGCTTTCCTGCTGTATGTGCTGCATGTGTATATGTGAAGTATTATGTACTTGCACAGAATGCAAGAAAAAGTAATTTGCAATTGTATGTAGTACAGAATAAGGCAGGTAAACTACTGCAATCTAATGACTAGCAAAATATAAAAAATGTATTCTAACTTAGGGTAACAAAATAAAAGGTGCACAACAAATAGTTGAGAGGCTTCAAAATATGAGGCACTATGGACCTCACCATCAAAAAGGCACTGGTGTACTGTGCCCATCAGTGAAACTTCAGCAGTTATAAGTTTCCCCATACTGAACCTGTTCTGTGCGTGATTGGTTGCATGCTCTGTGCAACGAGGAGAAGCTGCCAATGCCTCACATGGTTATTTATTGGTATCTACATAGAACATTCTATACCTTTTGCAAGACAGTGTGCCGTATTGTTATTTCTGCCTGAATGAAGCTTGAGAAGAAGGCCGTACTGAACATTCTGGCTCCGATTTACAAAGGTAATATACAATTTGAGTAAGTTTACAGTTTTGAGTATGATTACTATTCTTCAGTATTCACAAACTTCAAGTGTAAGTTACTACATCTAATAACAAGCTTAGTCTGCGCAGCAGATACTAGTGCCAAACGTATAGCAATAGAGAGCACAAAAAATGTTATGTCACCTGCAGTTCTACATTGCAGAAGATATGTTCTTTGTGGTGGTCAGTAAAAAAAAAAAAAACAGAAAGCTAGAGATGACAAAGCAAATAGGCGTGGCTAGCATGAAATCTACACTAATATCTAATACATCTATGAACAAGCAGGCGCATGCTTTGCGGGCTCTCAGAGGGATTGGAAGAGCGGTAACTGCTCCTTAGCAGGCAGACCTCGGTTGAAGCTGCATGATACAAATAGGGCGGCACATATAGTAAAATGACAATTATATAGTTGGTTGTGCTTTTCATTTCTACTACGTATCCAATGCCCTCCCTTGAAATTAGGGCTCATTTAATAGAAGCGGTTTTAAGTACCCTGCTGAGTAGTGTGTTCAGAGCAGCCCTGCTTTGCCCGCTCTGTCCCTTACACATTCAAGCATACGCACATACACAACACACAGACTCACAGCTTTATGAATACGCACACATACACTCACAAAACACTGACATACATCTGCAGATATGTACCCCTGCACTAAGTGCACAGATAAACACGCTAACAGCACTGATGCACTCAGAGATATTCCGATATGCGAAAACGCCCACATGCACACACTTGTACAAACACACGCACGTGCATGCGTACACACTCACCAAAACACAGACGCAACAGACATGCAGGCACAGTCACAGATCTGCACGTGCGTGCCCCCTCCCTCGCCCCATACATATATATCACCAGGTCAATGCTTTCAACATCGATTGGTTACAATATATCCCTTCAACGAGGGAGGGAACAAATTGGCGTGAGGATGACCGAATGAGTCGAGGTTTGGGTAAATGAGCGACTTTTGAGTCGAGGTGTGAAATAGCAGGTGAAAGAATCCCCGAGAATCTGAGTGAGCGAGTAAAGCCATTTGCCTAGCACTCGTCAGGACACATAGGGGTTGAGCAGTCAGTCAGCGGTAGAACACCCGTATTCAGATCGGGTGAAGCCAGGGCACTTTACTAAGCTAATTTACAAAGCCTCATCTCCTCAAGCTTCAGTTGTCGCCAGTAATTAACCACATGTCTAAGCTCACCTTTGTAGAGACACTCCGGCCACCGTCCAGGACATGCTTTCACTAAACACAATACACTCATGGTTTGTAAATCCATTTCTATGCTCAGTTTAAAGTATTTTAAGTACTCCTAAAGAAATCCCACTGTCTGATTTACGGCATGCGGGCCCTAGCTCTGAATGTGCAGAGGGGTTTTCATAGTCATTCACCATGCCAGACGGTGTAAGTGATACTATGGCACTATTTATGAAGGCCGGGTTCATCTCGCAGAAGGTTGCACAATTTCCGAGAGCGTGAAATCTGTGTTAGATGGAAGCCTCACTTGCCCCATGTGTGTCGTTCCTCTGATCTGCAGTCACTAACGGTCTCCCACTAGACAGGGCTTTTGTGTTTTCAATAGTACTGGCGCTGCATTACTGCTCAGTTGTGTAGTCTAATTTACAAACACGGCTATTAATCCTCCGAAATTTTAAAAACAAGGCGGAAGAGACGCGAGACGCCAGCGGCCAGTCGCGTGCACATCTCCTGTTCTTGTAGTGATCGGGAGAGTGCCGCCGCGCTGCTTGCGGCGACCCGGAAGCTCTTGGCCGGCCGGCCGACCGGAAGTCCCGCCTCCTGAGGTCCGTGAGAAGGCCTGCCGGCGCATGGAGCGCCCTGCCGGTCCTGGGTAGCCCGGGTCCCCAGGAGGGGCCCGGGGAGAAGGAGGAGTGTGGCGCCTGTTGCGGGGCTCCTCTGACCTGAGGGAGCAACGATTGAGAAGAGGAGACGCGCCGTGAGGAGCCCCGCCGGAAGAGCGCAGTCGGTGAGTGGGGCCCAGGGCTGATGTGAAGTCCGTGCGTGCCTGTGTGTATGCCTGTGGGGGAGGGGGGGGAGGGGGGGAGTGTGTGGGCGTGTGCGCGAGTGTGTGCGTGTGTGCGCGAGGGAATGTGTGTGCGCATGCGTGACTGTGTGTGATTGAGAGAATGCGAGGCAGGGGATAGTGTGCCGTGTGCCTGTATGTGTGCCGTATGCCTGCGTGTGCATGCGCGCGCCTGTGTGTGTGTGTGCGTGCGTGCATGCAGAGGGGTGGGGGCTGCCTGTGTCTGTGTGTGAGCAAGGGCTTTGCTCCGCGCAAGCGCAGCTCAGACGCGCGCTCCCGAGGTAAAATCTGATATTGTCAAAGCGCGCGTCTGATAGCTGTCCACATTCCTAAATACGGGCCACAATAGGTCTGAAGCAGACACCTTCAATGCTCACGCATTGAGGGTAGGTTTGCTCGACCTAAAAAATCACCTAAAGACTGTATTTATTCAGTCTTTCAATACATACTTAAAACGGTAAATGTAGGATGAAAACAATTTAAATGTGCTCTATTGCTGCCCTAATGACCCCTGACAGGTAACTAAAGTAAACAAAGACAGAAAGGCAACGTTAAACAAGAATACAGATGTTTTCATTTTAGGTTCTACTTAAGAAACATGTCCTGACCATTGCAGAATGTTGAAAGTGAACAGATACCCAGTATGTTTCTCTCAGAAAGGCGGGAACAATACCGGGTGTATGTAATGAATATGAAGCGAGTGAAGTGAGGGACAGGGATAACCTGGAGAGTGTTGGGTAAGGTTCAATCATTTGGCAAAAGCAAGAGTGACATGAGCCAGAACCGATCTCTGTATCGAAAGCTTCTGTCACTTTTCATGTTCCTCTCTGAGAAGGGTGCTTGAAGTGGGGGCTGGGCAGGGAAGCTTTAGAATGTTGGCACAGAATACTGACACAGGGCATTCTTCTCTCAGAATGTCCATGCCAGCCTCTGCCCTGGTGGCAGAAGAGGTCAAAAGTTCAACTCAGCTGATAGAGATACCACTCAAAGTGTGTGCCCTCTTTCAGCCAGACTGCTGGATAAACTGCATATTAAGTTTTGGCAATAACTGGGCCCTCCTAACAAGCAAAATACTTCTACAGTCTTCAACTGGTTCAGCCAGGAAACAACCTTTACAACGCAGTAATTACAATGCAATACCTTCACAACGCAGTCATTACAACGCACTGCCCTTACATCACATGCCATTACAACGCATGCCATTACAACGCATGTCACTACAACGCATTATAAGGCAGGTAATGGGGATTTTGTTTAGTTTTAGGGTGGGTATGGGTTTTGGGGTACATGTGGACAGTATTTTTACCCCTACACTATCCAACACTTACCCTATTGTTGCACTCACTGGAGTGGGAATAGTAATTTTTACCCCTACGCTATCCAACACTTACACTACTCTTGCCTTAAAAGTATTATTCGTTGTAATGGTATGCGTTGTAACGGAATGCATTGTAATGGAATGCGTTGTAACTGTAGTTTCTAAAAATGCGCTGTGATTGCATGCGTTGTAAAATCATGCGTTGTAATGGATGCTGCGATGTAAAAACCACGTTGTAAAGGCATGCGTTGCAATTGTTTGTGTTGTAACATCATATATTCGGATCAGCCTCATTCAGACATGTCAACATTTTAAAAGTGGATATTTTGAAAACAAATTAGGGGGAATGTATTTTGCCAATTGATATACATTAAAGAAGAAGCAATTTCAGGTCGTAAACAGATAAAGCCATTTTGGCTTAAACATTGGTAGTCTTGAGCTTGAATCAGGTATGTTGGTATATATACTCATTGAAGAGAGTTTAAGTATTCACATATATAGGTGGGCACCTATCGTCACAAAAGCATTTAACCCTACTACCCTGAACCATAAGAAAGCCAAAAGTGGACTCCCATTGTCTCAATACAGGGTAGGCAAACAATAGCTGTGTCTGGTATGAAGTCATTTCCTAAATAGGAAAGGCCAAGTTAAAAAAAGCTGGCCAGGTGATCAATGCAACAGTTCAGTACAGTGAGAAAACCACAGTCCAATAAATTGTTTCTAATATAACCAAAGGAACACGTTTTTTCTGACTGGATTTGTAAATGAAAAGCATGTTTACTACTATACATTTTGGTTTTCGCCTGTGTGAGAACCACAAAAACTACCTGCTATGCTGAGGATAAAAGGTGGGAGGCAACAGCAATACCAAAAAGAATATGAATTAAAATTAAAGTTTTTGTGAAAATCATGTTAGGTATTTGATGGCAACAAAAATATTGTTAAAAAAAACAAATGTTTAGTGAGAGAAATGTGAATCAGCTGTGCTATCATTTGTGAAAGATAAAAGTGTTTTTTCACTGAAAACACTAACCTTTGTTTACGATTCTTTAGCCTAAAATTGAAGAAATGAAGCACACATTTGTTTGTAAATTTGTATATGAGTGCACTGAAGAACATCCTCCATTTTGTGTGAACTGAGACTTAATGCAGTCAGAGGCAGTACAAGATGGCCGCCGTGCTGAGGGAAATCTCACTGAGTCCACTCTCTTTCTCTCACAGAGAACCAGCATAGTAAATAAATGTGCAAGGCAAATGAATGCAACAAGGGGTGTGAATAGTAAATCATTTAGGAATGGATAGAAAAGGTAACAAAACAAGGCTTAATAGAAGGATGGGCAGTAAAAAGATGAGATTATCAAAAGGAGAGGATGACAGAATTGGTAAATATGTAAGCAAATGGGCAACAACTCAGCCAGTGTGATGCAATAATAAACTTGACAATTGAGAAATATTTCCAGACACCAAACTGAGCAAAGAAGGCCATGGGATAGAAGCAGTGCCTGACACAACACTTTTAAATGTGCTGCATATGAATAACATTGCACCAATATGTGCAGTGCAGACCGTAACGGGTAAATGACTACAACTGAGAAAAAGAAAGGGCATGAACAAAACAATAAAATCTGTGCATTGCCAGACAATGAGTAAATGGTACAACAGAAAACATTCAAAATTGGCACAAAGTGAAGAGATTACCATGAGGATGTCCCGTCTAAACCTGAAACAAGAATAACAACAAAATGCACAGTTTCTGTAAGTCTTAATGCCAGGGAACACTGAAGAGACCAGACTTTTAGGGTTTAAGACACCAACTTTGCTTTTAACTACCACAGTTACACAAGGAAAACAGTTCTAAGAAGGGGAACACATGTGACAGTGGCATTCACAACTCAACAAAATTTGCACGAGCACAGACACCAATGGCCACAACCGTAGAAAGGATTAGGGATCTGGTAAACAACATATTGTTTAGCAACAAAGGTGTATCACTGACAACTTTGTTTTGGAAAGTTTCTGTAAGAGAATGGCCTTGGCCTGTCTTGCATCTACACTGACCTGCAGGCACAACATTCTCTTAACCAATCGACTTATTACAATATCCAGGGAAAAACCTTTTTGGGTTGTAAGCGTGCAAGGAGCACTAGCACACAAGTCGACTGGTATTTTACATTTCTCATTATGAGTGGTTAAGTTGGTGTTAATGGTGTGCCTGCTTGTGCCTGAAGCTTATGCTGAATAGACATGAGCTGTCTTGCACAAAGGTGGGAATGTACAGGGACATTTGGAGTTCACTTACCAGAAAGTAGAGCTTATCTGTGAGATAGACAGTAATCAATATTTGCCTATTGTCTATGTATTGATAATCATTACAGAACAGTGCATCACAGGGGCTTAGTTAGACCCTCTTGTATGACCTGTAACTGGATGCTTTGCTTGGTCTCGATATTGGCTTCAATGTACTACTTTTACATCTACTTCTGCAGCAACTACGATTGAAGCACAACTAGACTGAGGTCAGCTTGTAGAGGCTAAACAGTTGTGCCTACTTCACGTATAGCCAGCAGCTAACTGAGTTCTAAAGATGTATTTGGGTGTCTGGCTCTGTATGCTGTCTGCCTTTAAGTGTAGTAGCTAACCATGTTTAGTGAGTGACCTCTTTTCGCCTGAGCACATGCCCTTTGCTTTTGTAACAAAATCAAAGTAACCCTGATACCAGACACCAGCTCAGAGATTGAAACTTTGGGGACAACAGCATATCTGCCTCATGTTGTCATTCTCGTCCCTGTGCTTCAACCCCCTTTTGTTTGCATAGGGTCGTGGAAGATTGATAACACATTGATGGGATGTGTCAAAAGACCTTGGGAAACACAGCCGGATTTAGGGCGGTGCGACTGGTGTGGCTGCACTGGGCGCTGACCTGTTGAGGGGGCACCTACCTAATTGAGGGGCTCTGTGTTTAGCAGTAGCTCATGATTATAGAGATGAGGTGCCCTTTTGCCGGGTGGTACTGAGAGAATCTGAGGAGGCGGTCATGGGGTGCGGGGCATAAAAAATGAATGTCGCACCGGGCGCCACCAGCTCTAAAGCCGACCCTGCTGAGAGGGTGCCAAATATGGCTGCCTTAAAAAGTAATTGATTATTTTGCATTGTATACTGAGTAATAGATGAATGAAGAGTGAGTATTGAACCTGATGACCTCATATGAGCAAAGAATGCTGGGCAAGGGAGTTAGCAAAGGAGCGAGTGAATGAAAAGTGACTCAGGAGTAAGTAATAAATGAGTGAGAGATAGCTTCAAATACAATAAAATGTGAAACAGAATCTAGACGTGAGTGAATGAATGAGCTGGGAATGCAATAGGAGGAAGAATAGTTGTGAATGAGGAAGGAGTTTGCAAGAGACAAGTTTGTCCGGGGAACATCCATTACTACGCGGTTTCTACACCGCCCTACCATTACAACGCAGGAATCACAACGCAGGTCGTTACAACGATTTGAACTACATGGCGCTAGAAACTAAGGAATAGTAGATTTACTATTCCAACACCTTGCCTACTGTTGCGTAGGCTGGAGTTGGAACAGTAAATTGTACTAATTCTAAGTCCAACACCTACAGCGCAAGTCGTTGTAACGACTTGCGTTGTGATGGATGTGTTGTAATGGCAGCGCGGTGTTAAAAAACACGTTGTCATGACATACATCCAGTTTGTCCAGAAGGAGTAAGCAAGACAGTAGTGTGTGCTATATGTGTGAAAAGAAAGTGGAGAGCAAGTACATTATCTGGGACTGATTTAAGAGTGAGTATCAAGTAAGGATAAGTATAGATTGTCACGGTGAAGTTAGCAAATAGACATGTGAGGAGTAGAATTACCAACCGGTGCCCTGCATCAGTTTACTAAAGACATTCCAGTATTTTTAAACACTTCCATTTTGAATGATAGTTGTTCTGATATACACTAATGTTCGAAAAACAACAGCAAAGGCATCAAAATCAAAATTCCAGGACTTGCTCGAAGTGACTGATGAAATGGAATGTCTGCCAAATTTTGGGAACATGAGTGCATTCTAAAAGAGTGAGTAGGGAGCAATGAATGAGTGAGAAGTGAGTGAAGTTTAAGAGATGGCATTAGTGAGTCTACATTATAACGTTATACGAGTGAGCAGAGAGACTTAAGAGCTTTGTTACCTCTAAGCTGGGTGCCTTGAAAAGCTTTTTCTGTGCCATAAAAAGTTTATCAGAAGAGATCTTTCAGAGTAAGATGGCGGACACTGAAGAGTGGGCTTCATCTCGCCTCCCCACCTGAGGGCTGGAGTTGGCAGAGGTGGGCACACCTTCTGGGATGTTCTGATTTTTCCCACCTGTACTCCCGCCAAAAAGGGGTGAGACAGGAAGGTGCCTGCTCCTGATAGCAGGAGAGTCTGGGGGCTGCGTTACAAAGGCAGCAAGCTTCACTACCACAGATGCCTCTTCCTGACCTAGGGAAGGTGTGACCACCTCCACCCAAGAAAGGCTTTGTTTCTGGGACCAGAGAGCAAATGCTCCTGCCCCACGTGGCCAGAAACATCTTGTGTGATGGCAGGCTGGTGTTTACCAGTCAGGGAACCTACCAGAGGCGGGTTGTTTTTCATGGTCATCTCTAAAATACTGTCTCAGTGCATGGTATAACAAATTTCACACTGGCATCAGTGTGGGTTTATCATACTGTGAAATTTGCTACCAAACTTGCAAGAATTCAGTAAAGCCATTATGGTGCTGTGGAGTTTGTAATGACACACTCCCGGACTATATAATCTATATGGCTTTACTGCAGTTACAATGTATAAGAATAGACTTAGACACTGTAGGGCTACAGTGCTCATGCAACTGTACCCTCACCAGTGGTACAGTGAAACCAGCTAGAGTGAGTGTCTTGCCTATACCATAGGCAGTGGGTTGCAGGCATGACACACAGGAATGTGTGCCCTGTCGACTGTTCACTTTTCTCTGCACCAAAACACGCATCCTGCAATGGCAGTGTGTGTCTGTTAAATGTAAAAGACCTGAGCACAATATATGCTGCAGCCCTTGAGGCCTTCCCTGGTCATAGTGCCCTTGGTACCCCTGGTACCTTTTGCAAGGGACTTACATGTTGCCAGAGAGGTGCCAATTGGGGGTACAAAGGTAAAGTTTGGGAAAAGAACACAGGCCCTGGGAACCTGATTGGCCGGGACCCAGGGCACATCAAGAAGTCTCGCAAAAAGTAGGGGAGGGGAGGGGTACTGCAACAGAAACCCATTTTCCTACACAAGAACCCCGTCACCTTCCAAAGCTCCAAAGGCCAGGAGACTCAGCCAAACCTGGGATAGTCTTCCTAGTCTTTCAGGCGAGGAAGTGTAGTGGAAGTGGTTTGAAAGTTACAGGGTCTACTCTGCCTTGCATCCTTTTTCCCAAACCAGTCCCTTTGGGGAGCTGGCCTACCTCAACAGTTTCGGGACATACTTCCCAATGCTCCTTTCCTAGCTCTTTAGTTTCTTTACCCCATCTTTTTAGCTTGGGCTTACAGGTGCCTACCTCTGCAAAAGTCTAACATAGCTAGGGCAAGTCCCAGTTTACCCAAAGAGGTTACCCACAGCTTGAGTAACCCCACCATGACCAACAGGGTCAGGGTACCTAACTTGCTATTTGGCAGAAGGTTAGACCACCAGGCCGAGGACAGTGCTTCCATGAAGGTTAACACACAGCAGAGGCCACTGACAGCTGCCAGTACCCAGAACCACACCTTTAGCTCTTCCCTGGTAGGTGAAGGGGCTAACGTACAGGCTTCTTTGGGTTCTGGTGGTCTGTCTGTTGTTTTAGGGTAGGGGGTCACTTCACTAGTAGTGAACACCCTTCTTCTTCCATCTGAGGAGCCACCAACTCAGGCTGGACAGTTGCCTGACTAGTCAGGTCTTTTTGTGGGCTAGGGAGGACTACACCAGTGCCAAGTTGGAGGTCTCCCTTACTAGGATAGAATCTCCCTGGCCCACTGGAACTGTGTCTAACAGTTGTCCACCTTCCGTACACTGTCCTTTCTTTTGGGGCTTCTCTGCACTAACTGTAGGTTCAGCCCCTCCCCCCCAGTCCTTGCATGAGGTCTGGCACTGGACCAGTACCTCACTGTGGCTACGACCAACCTCTGAGTGGTCACTCCGAAGGAGACAATCAAGGGGAGGGTGTTTGTTAACTGCCACCTTTCTCGAAATAAAAGACCCATCGATTTCTAGGGGCACTACAGCCACAGACCTAACAGTGGCCTCCCCTGAGGTAGCCCTTACTCTTTTTGTTTTTCCTCGGACATACTGGTTGGCGAGCACCAACCTGTCATGCACCACTGTGTGACTGGCACATGTATCTCTCAGGACACGGGCTGGGATTCCATTCACCAGCAGGTAGTGGAAGTGTCTACTCCCCTCTGGAATCTCCAACTACCCTTTTGTGCCCATTTTCCAGTTGAAGGCTAGAAGAACTTCCTCATCTGAGAAACCACCCTCAGAGACTACACTGGCAACCCCTGGAGCTACACTAGGGGGCTCTGCTTTTAGGACAGCTAGGGTCCTTGGTGTGGTGTCCTGTCTTTTGACAGTACCCAGTTTTAGGTTGTGAGGTGTCTATGGGCCCACCCTCCTGGACAGGTTTTTTAGGGGGCTACCTGGGACTCCTTACTTTTATCTTTAGGAGGCTCACTGTCTTTCCTCTGGGGAGGTTTTTTAACCACTTCTTTTGGTCACCCCCAGTGGACGTCCTGGTCACCCTCGTCTGAACCAGTGGTCCGCATTCTTTCCCAATTCTTAGGGAGAAATTGGACCTAATCCTACCAGATACTGATGCAACTTTTCATCAATGCAATTACTTAATATGTGTTGTTTCATAAACAAATTATAAAGACCATCATAATATTGCACTTTACTTCCAGTCAACCAGTCACCTAGTGTCTTCATTGAGTAGTCTACAAATTCCAAGCAGGGCTGACTCTGGATTTTATGAGACCCCTGAATCTAATTCTATTCTCCTCAAAAGGGAGGCCAAATCCCTCAATCAGGGTGACCTTCATGAGTTCATAGGACTCTGCTTCTGCCCCATTGAGGGCACTTACCAGAGAAAAGTTCCCAAAGCAGCGCTCCCCACTGAGTTTTCTTCCCTTTTCTGGCTACACAATCCCTCTCATTGGCTGTGCACCACCTGGCAATATCATCACCATCCTCAAATTTAGGGATTTGGGGCTTTTGGGATCCTAAGATTGCTCTCTGACCCTATTATTAAGTTGCTGCCACCATTGATGGGAGCTAGTCCCATCTCTGCTCTTTCATTTTCTAGAGCCAGGAGTCTGGTCTCTAGGTCTAATCTTTTGGCCAACCTCACTAAGAGGTTGCTCTCCTCATTGAGGCAGTCCTTAATGGACTAGGAACCACCAGACCCACCTGTGTGGGATCTAGGTGCCGTGAGTTGTATTTTTGGAGTCAGGGGCACAGGGACCTTCTCCTCCATAGGAAGTAAGGGGGGTTAGAAGTTATCCTCATCCCCTATATCTTCTTCCCCATCTGAGAGGTCTTCAACTTGCCAACAGCTCCTGCAGCTTTTGTTTGGAGGGTTGGGACCCCGTGACAATGTTTTTCAGTTTGCATAGAGACCTTAACTCCCTAAATACTAGATGGAGGTAAGGGGTGAGGTCGAGCTCCTCAACCATGTTCGCTATGCCATTTGGTAGGTTTTCACTAACAGTTGAGTTCTTGTTAAGAGACATTCTGAAACAGAACTAAACCCTCTTACCCCTAAATATGGAGAGTTTTTATTTTTCTAAAACATTCTAAAGGAGTTAACAAAGGCCCTAAGAAGACTAAGTAGTTTTGAAAAAAAATTGCAAATTTAAAAAAAATCATAATTCTAAAGTAATTTGAGGAATTCGGTCATGTGGTCAGATGTTGACCAAGTCAGTTAAACAAATGCAAAGTTCTGACTCTGTATATACTTTACCAAATGAAGGTATAGTGTGCACAGAGTCCAGTGGATCCAGCAAAGGCTTACAGAGGTTAAAGTAGATAGCAACTTACTCTCTATTTGTGGTAGTGTGGGCGAGCAGTAAGGCTTAATCAGATGGTAGTTTAAAGGATGTATTGTACACACTAAGGCAACAAATGATTTCATACACTCAAAGACTGAACTCACCCAATTGTTTTGTATAAAAAAAATTATTTATTGTATTTTATTTTTAGGACCAATCCAGACTTGGTGCAGGTATGTAAAATTAGTACCTTTCTAATAATACAGTCGAATGCAGTTGAACATAGATACAGGTAGGCCAAATGTTCAGGAACACTTGAAATCACTTTTAGATTACTTTGCAATTACTTTTTCTACTCAGTGTGATATGCCTAGATATCACGCTGGCACATTTCCTAACTCAAAGGTAAGTAAGTCAGTTTTAGTAAATACACATTTTCTAGGTTCTCTTACAATTTTCAACTCCACATAACTTTTTTCACAGAAAAGCAGTCAATGCAATCCTATAGGAGGAAATGAATAAATGTAAGTACTTGGTTGGTAGAGTTGTGTTGCTGGGTTAGAATCAGGGTTCAGGATGCACTCATAGAACACCCTCAGCGGCACTAGGGCCGGCGGGTACAGAGAGCTGAGTCCCAATGTTTTCCATTGGGGATTGGGGGCCTTCGGCTGGTGGCTGCTCACGGGCAGGCCACAAGGTTGTGGGAGCCAGGCTCCTAAGGTTCAGCTCAGGGCAAATGATTAGATTTCGTGAACAAGGTGCACCCACAGCAGCACAGGGGCGGCCGGGTGCAGTGTGCTGGCTTGGCGTTGGCTGACCCGTTGTTTTCAATGGATGTTGCCGGTTTTGGGCTTTGACTGCATGCTCGGTCCAGGAAGTCTTCCAGGAGGAAACAACAGCTATGCAGGTAAGTTGGAGGGCTCGGGGACATAGGTGCACCTCAGGTCCTCTTCTACAGGGTGCAGGGATGCCGGACAGAGGGGGCCCTTTTGAGGTCAGATTCCACCTAATTGTGTTACTCACGGTTGGGGGTTCTCCGTGCAGAGGCTGCAGGCAACGTCGGGGAGTCTTGGAGGGGTCAACCCACAGTGGTCTCGGACTCTGGAGCACTGGTGGACCTCGCTGGAACCGGTGGGAAACTTGGACTCTGGCCATAGGCGTTGGGTGCAGTGGTGGTTCCAGGCATGGAGTTTCTTTTGCCTCAGTAGACTCAGAGTCTGTCTTTGGAGTTTCTTTTGAACAGAGCTGCTGTTCACAGGAGATCCGGTCTTTGTTCAAGGCTGTCAGTCCTCCCGGGGTTCTGGAGGTAGCTGGCTGCAAGACAAGGCCATTTTTGGCACATGTTAGAACTGGCTATTTCTGGTTGGCTAAGGCTGACGCCAAAGCTATGCAGAAACCACCATTCTAGTCAGGGCAAGGGAGTCACACGCCAAGATAACCCCTGCTCACCCCTTGGTAGCTTGGCACGAGCAGACAGGCTTATCCCGGAGGCAATGTGTAAAGCATTTGCGCCAGCACACAACAACAACAACATACTAGGCACACCACAAAAGGAACTCCACACAAGGTTATATAAAAATAACTTCTGTATTGTAAAAACACATCAGATAGAAGTCACACATGTACATTGTGCCAACAGGCACGGGCAATATTCACAAGGGATTATTTACAGGACAGGGCCACAGTCAGAATCAACACTTTTAGAAATAGCACTTCTAGAACTTAGAATAAGTATAGCACAAAATAACAGTTATAAATCACATCCAGTAACTACTGGGAACAGGTAGGTACCACCTACGCAACGCTAAACACCTTAGGAGAATGTCACGCAGGGAACCAGGACCTCACTAGGACCATCTGTACTGGAAAGAACCACCACCTAAGAATAAAATACATTTAGGGGTATAAGCAAGAACACATTACACATGATGCATCAAAACATTCAGAGGTGTAGGGAAGGAAAAACACATGATGCATAAAACATACATTTAGCGGTGTAATAACAAGGCACATGATGCATCAAAAACACATTCAGAGGTGCAGGGAAGTGATAAGCGTGGCTCAAATCCACCCGAGTGACTTACCGTACTCACCTATAGTCACTATATAGGAAGTCAGCCGGACAGTGGAGAAGAATAAACAAAAGTCTTTATTAGGCCAAATATCACTCATATGAGAGGGCCCTGTCCGACCTCACTCCTAGGAGTGCGAACGAGAGGACTGACTCTCTACATCACAGCAATACATTATAATGCAGTACAGTTAGTTAGGGTACGCCCCTTGTGGAAAATCACCGAAACCCGGGGCCAGTGAACAATGCCATCATACAGCAGGCATCTGCACCTGCAAGGGATACATCGCTATCTCTACTCAAGGCCACGGAGCTAGGCTTCAGCGTCTCTGAGCCTGAGAACATTACTGATAAAGAGACTTGTTAGTTTCGGCCACAGCCAGACGAGAAACGAAAACTGCTGTCTGAGTGAATTTCTGTATTCCTGCGGGAGGGGCACATGAGCGAGCAGGGTCCGCAGGCACAGAGAGATACACAAAATGGTGGCACATAGGCTAAGCTAAGGAACTAATATGGTCACACGTATATTTGAATATGAGTAAAGGAGCAAGTAAACTAATTCAGCATATGCGCATATACGAACTTCATCAGTTAGCCACATGATGCTAACTCACACATCATTAATGGGTAATTGGGGTATAAAAAGTGAATTCTATCAGACCCTCCTTTTAGCATCATTGGCTAACTATAGCCTCATTTATTTGCCAAAAGGTAGTGCCGACATCCATTCTAGGGGCAGGACATTTCTAAACCTTTCTTTTATTTCTTTAGTCTAGAACATCCTCTGCAATGAACATCAACCAACTCGCATCAGCAGGAATTTCAGTAATCATAGAAGTTGTATATTGACCAGGTAACTTCTTCTTCGGACGCAAATTCGTAGCACACATAGAGCAACATGGAGGGAGGCAATATACACAAAGGCAGCAAGTCAGTATTACACTCACCACACCAACTAAACCCATCAATATTTTCCAACCCCAGGAAGAAAAGGCACCCCAGAGCCACCCCTGTAAGGACCATGTCCCATTATCCTGATGTAGTTCAGTCGCTAATCTATGTAATTTCTGTACTGCCAAGTTAACAGTCGGAGCTGAGTCGGGAATATACACGCAACAAGATGTCCCGATGACGCGACAGATATGTTAGTCGTAATATCAGCTTCAGTGAGAACTACCTTTTCCATCACCCGGGACAGTCGCCGAATAGCCCTACTGTTAAATATCGGACCCCAGAAAGGCAGCAAACCCTTAGAAAAATCAGTCCATTGTTGGTACGAAGTGTCCGTCTGATCAACGTCATCTACCTGAAGCTCCCTCCTTTTGCGCTGCTCTTGTGGACTGGGGAATCGACGATGAGTTTTGTGGTAATCAGAAGGAGCCACATATACAGGAGGAATCATATAGGCTAAATAACACACCCCACCCCAACTCTCGGGCAACCATAAGTATCCATTATCTCCACACACGAAATAAATGCTGGGTGGGGCAATCAAAGAGGGGCTGAGAGGCAAACGTATCGATGCAGTCACATTACAGGAGCTATTACCCACTTTGATGGGACCCCTCCCCTCTATACAGAAAAATGGAGAAGGACCTACCACAGCCAGGGGTATTAGAGACTTGGCACTATCGTTACCCTTCGGGGGGTGTCTGTAAGACAGAGAAGCATTCAATTTCATAAAACTTTCCCTAACTTTGTCAGTATCATTCGGTATCAGAAACCGGCCCAACTTTTTCTCACATGTCTCTATAAATTTCTGGTCAAAACGTCCGTCAGTATATATTCGTCCAAGGGAAGATGGGGGTAGAGGGCGTACTCGCATTGTCATTGTCCACCCCCTATTCTGCAGTCGAGGAGTCAGGAAATCTGGCTGCTGGAAATATTTAACAAGACCTATGAGAGTATACCACCCCACACAACTATTCACAGGCGTCAAAGGGAGGGCAAGAAATCTATCCTTCTTATAGGCAGCAGAGGGCAAGAGCCCACAAACCCAACAATCTGTCAAATTGGTAGTGGCGTGTGCATGGTGCAAAGTCTTAATAAAAACATTTTCTTTATAACCTTTTCTCAACATTCTTTCACCATAATCAACAGTAATCATATTATGTTCAGGAACAGCAGTGGGTGTGGGTGCAAACACATGAACGGGGTAAGCTTTATCCAGGAAAAACAATATTCCAAGAGTCACTATAAAAGCAATTAGAATAATAATGATGACCACAATTTTTCCTTTCCGGGGAAGGGCCAACCAGGGGGAATCAGGCACAGGTCTCAGAGGAGCCGCAAAGGGCTGCTCCTCATCAGGAATGGGGCGTCCAAAAGGATACATTTCTCAAGAACGTTCAAAATACCAAAAAAGAAAAAAAAAAGAAAAACACTTCTACTAAAAAAAATAGTCCCAGACAATCCTCAACCGGCCAGAGGGGCTCTTCAACCCTTAAAAAGGGATCTTCTCCCTGTGTCCTTCAAAGCCTCACAGGCAGGCTTTTACCGTCCATACCTTATTCCAACGTCGCTGTTCAACAATTGAAAACAAGGGAGCACTTAATTCGGGCCCCGAACCACTCTATAGTCTCATAACACACAATCTTCGGCTAAACACCAGGGCTCTTAAAGTCCATCCCTACCACTAAATCTTCGTATTCAGAAAGTTCACTAAGCCCTTCTTCCAGTGTTTAGTCCATCATATTTCAGCACTGTTACTTATTTTCTTCGGGGCCGCAAATTATATCGAGTGCTCCCTGGCACTTCGGGGTCAGTGAACAAAGCAGATGTATCTGTGACAGATGCTGGACTCTCTGGTGTCTCTTCACTAGTAGCAACAGGAGTAGTAGAGCTCACTGAATTCTCTATTCCGCTTCGCTCTTCTCCAATCAGTGAAGCATCCGAGAAAGGAGCATACCTTGGTATATTCTCATGCTCTTCGTCAGCAATGCCGTCCTTTACCCACTGGTCATAGGGCAACGGGAGCGGGACCCTCTTCACATGTGAGGCGTGGGTCCACGCCTTCCTTCCTTCCACCCGAAGCGCCGTACGCGTGGTGAGGAGCACCTGCCGCGGCTCCGACCACCTTGGCTCCAGACAAGACTTCCGTTGATATCTTCGGACAACAACCCAGTCCCCTGGGTTGATGGAGTGTCCTGGCCCCTCCGGCAACGGCTTCAGAGTCTCTGCTACCTGCTGATGAATAGAACGAAGATCTTTAGTCAAAGCATACAGATAGTCTGTCAACAAAGGGTATGGTATTTCCGAAAAACATTTAGGCCTGAGCACTCCCCAGATATTGGCCGGGCGGCCGAATACCACTTCAATGGGGGAGACGCCCGTCTTCGAATTCACTGTTACTCTCGTTGAAAACAAGGCTAGGGGAAGGGCATCTGGCCAACGGAGACCTGTACCCTCACATATTTTGGCCATTTTTAATTTGAGCGTGCCATTAAACCGCTCCACAAGTCCTGCTGCCTGAGGGTGTAAAGCTGAATGAAATGTTTGGGAAATCTGTAAGCCTTTACATATTTGCTTGACCAGTTCTGCATTAAAGGACGTGCCATTATCACTCCAGATCACCCTAGGTAATCCAAAGCGAGAAAAATACTCCTTTATCAACATTTTTGCAGTGGAAATGGCCGTGCAGTCTTTCGTTGGATACGCCTCCACCCACCTACTAAAGGCGCATACGACTACAAGGACGTACTTTAAGTTGTTGACCCTTTCCATTTCAATGTAATCCATCTGAATCACCTCAAAAGGGAAAGAAGGAGGTGCAAAGTTTCCCGTTGGGACAGGGGTACCCTTACCAGGATTATGCCTCAAACACACCATGCACTGTCGAACCAAGTGAGTGGCCACTTTAGAGATATTCCTATTGCTCCATACTGGGTCTTACAATTTACAAATCCCTTTTGCACTGACATGGGCAGGCCCATGCGCCATCGTCACTACTGGAAGAACGTATGCATTCGGGAGTAACCATCGTCTCTTATCGGTCACATCTGTCCAACATTCATCCGCATCCAATCGTCCCTGCCCATCCTTCCATGCCCTCAATTCATCTTCTGTCACTTTTCCCTGTATACTCTTCACGCTCTGTACGGTGTCTGAAAACATATGGATATCTGGGACCCATCTGGCTGGTCCTGCCACAAACATTCGTGGTAATTTTTCCCTGGCAGTCTCTTTTGCTGTTTCGTCGGCGAAGGCATTGCCTCGCCCTACATCATCCACTATTGTCTTGTGTGCGCTACACTTTATCACAGCCAGTCTTTTGGGTAGTGTCAATGCTGCTAGCAGTCGTAATATCAGTGGGCCATGTTGTATGCGTTGTCCATGAGAAGTCAGAAATCCCCGTTCTGCCCAAAGTCGCCCATAATTATGAGCCACGCCAAAGGCGTATTGGCTGTCAGTATAAATGTTCACATCTAATCCCTCACTCAATTCACATGCTCTCAGTAAGGCTATAATCTCAGCAGCTTGGGCCGAATTGTAAGGTATCCTAGAGGTCTCCACTACCGTCTGTAATGTTGTTACTGCATATGCTGCTGTCGATGTACCATCTGGCAATTTAAAACAGGACCCATCCACATACAACTCCCCGTCTGGTTCGTCCAAGGGCCTGTCTGTCAGATCCACCCTCCCCTTTGTCTCCTCCTCTGTCCTAAACAGACAGTCATGTATGTCATCGTCTTTTATATCTGTGGGGATAGGTAACAATGTGGCCGGATTCAGTGTTGCACACTTTTTTATCGTAACATGAGGTGCAAAAAGAGTCACCTCATAACCCTTAAGACGAGCACTAGTTAAGTGCTGCGTCTGTGTCCTGTTCAACAGAATGTCCACAGCATGCGGTACCATGACTGTGAGATCTGATCCCAATACGAGTCCTGCCGATTGTCTTATGGAGACCGCAGCAGCCGCCGTGGCTCTTAGACAACTCGGCAGCGCTCTCGCCACATCGTCAAGCATTGCGGAAAAATAAGCGCAGGGTCTCTGTTTCCCCCCGTAACACTGAGTTAAAACAGACAACGCGCAACCTTCCGCCTCATGTACGTAAAGAACAAAAGGCTTCTGGTAATCAGGTGTTCCAAGAACAGGCGCAGAACATAAAGCCGTTTTTAGTGACTCAAAAGCTTCTTGACAAGCGGGGGTCCAGGGTAGGGGTTCGCGCACTTCCTTGGTAGTCAGATACAATAGGGGTTTTGTTAGTAACGCATAGTTAGGTATCCACTGGCGACAATACGATGTTATGCCCAAGAACGCGCGCACTTCTCGCTGCGTGTTAGGTACCTTCATGTTATTAATAGCTTTTATGCGCTCTGGCGTCAATCTCCTCCCCACTTTCGAAAGGAGGTGACCGAGGTAGGTTACCTCCGTTCGACAGTATTGGAACTTTGGAAGGGACACTTTATGCCCTCTTTTAGCCAAATGGTGAAGTAATTTCACAGTAGCATCCCGACAACCCTTCTCGTTGTCCGATGCTATCAGGATATCATCCACATACTGCAACATGACGTTGCCAGGTGGAAGTTCCAGTTCATCCAATTGTGCCTTCAATGCTTGACTGTATATACTCGGACTCTCAGTGTACCCCTGGGGAATTCTCTTAAAGCGGAAGCTTCTGCCAGCCAATGAGAATCCGAAGAGATAACGGCTTTCTTCATGTACTGGAATACTGAAGAAAGCATTTTTCAAATCCAGGACAGAGAAATATTTAGCAGAGGGGGGAATCATTGTCAATATTGTAGTGATGTCCGAGACCACCGGGTACTGTGGCTCCACTACTCTATTTACGTGTCGCAAATCAATCACAAACCTATAGACATCAGGGGTATTATCAGTAGCTTCAGGTGACCGTCTTTTAAGGATAGGTAAAATAGGGCTGTTACATATGTTCGAATCAGTCTCCTCTACTACACCCGACCGTATTAAATCTTGTATTATTTGTAACAGAGCCTTCTCTCCCTCCCTAGGAATCCTGTACTGTGGAACCCTGGGCAATTTCGCTCCCACCTTCACTCTTATGGTCACCGGGGCAATATCCATTTTACCTACATCTGTATCATTGATAGCCCACAAGCTGTCGGGTATGCCTTGAAATTCAGGTGGTAATGGGTCATCTTTCGAAAAACACTGCAAGGGGCGGGCGACATTCGGGCCCAAAGTGAGGTACACGCCATCTGGGGAACAATAGATGGTGGCGTGCAACCTTTTCAATAGATCTAAGCCCAGCAAATTTTCCCCACAATTTGATGTCAATAGAAACGGTGAGTCAACAGTGAAAGGGCCAATCGTCAACGTGAGAGGTTTAGAAATGGGGCTAATCACCGGAGTTCCTGCGAAACCCACAGAGATGTTATTCTTGCCAGACAGAGCCGCCCCTGGGACCCGAGAACGAGCCACTGAACTTTTCATTGCACCCGTATCCACTAGAAATTTTTGTTGAGACCCCAATAAGTCTGCCTCGACATAGGGTCCCCTCTGATCAACTTCCATAAGTACTGGTCCCATGCTCTGTCCTACGCTGTCCTAGTTGCGGGAAAACCCTGTCAAATCGTCCACTGAGTAATCATCGTTATAGTACTGACCACCACCCCTCTGCAACTGTTGTCTATCTGTAACATTGTCAAAGTAATTTCCTCCTGGTCTCCCGCCTCCTTCAGACCGTGCAACTTGCCTCCCAAAATCGCCACCACCTCTCCCTCGTCCTCTCCCTGGACCAGCGTTCGACTGAAGCAGTGGGCAATCCCTCCACCAATGCCCCTCCTGCTTACACTTCGCGCACTGATTCGGTCCCAGCCTTTCCCTACTCTCCCCTCTCCCGAAGCCGCCTCCACGACTCGGTGCTACACCCCTTCCTCTGCCTCTAGCCACTTGCTGCAACAATACCCTTGTCTTCAGATCCTTAGCCTTCTTTTCCTGCTTGTCCTTACTTTCATTTTCTCTGTGCTCATAATACTGTGCCATACTGAGAATACCCGAAGGAGAGGACGTTGTCCACGTGCTCTCCGACGCTTGCAATCTTGCCGAAATTTCAGGCAATAAGTTCACGACAAACCTATTAACAAAAAGCCGCAACCCTCCATCCTGTGACACATCTTGCCCACTAAAATCTATGAACGTTTCCTCAAACCTCGTAAAGAAGTCCGAGACTGCCTCGTCCTTTTTCTGCTTACAAGCCGTCAACTTGTCCCAATCTACCTTTTTCGGGGGAATGAGAGAATGCATATATTTTATTATGCGCCCTGGTAAAGCTAAGATCTCAGCCTTCGGCTTCTCCCCTGGCTTACGCTCCTTATCCCAGTCCTGCAACTCCTGCCACGTGCCTCCTAATTCCTTTGCATGGTCAGTACCTTTCACTTGCCGCCACACATCAACTGGGACCAAAAGCCCGAAAAACAATTCGACATCAGCCAAAGTCATTACAGTGGAAGACGCAGCTTCTGCTAGCTCTTTGTAATAGGCAGTCGGATTCTTTCTAGAATCTGGAAGCTGAGCCTTCAATGATAGTACCTCACTTCTCTTCCATGGCGTATACACCCATTGCTCCTGGAAATGCGCATCTATCCTGTCCCTAGTGACAGCCCTTGTGATAGGATCTACCACCTCGGGAATCTCGGGATGAAAAATAGGGTGAACCTCGCGCATAGGATGTAGACCTGGGAAATGGGGCGTGCCTATAGAGGGTAATTCATTTCTATATTGTAATAGGGCACGTAAACTGCTCATCACCTCTTTCACTCCGGTATTCGTTCTATAGGCTCCGGCCTGTATGTCTCGCAAAACCGCTGGAGCCACACCTCCATACCCTTGTTCCCATAGCGGTATCAATACATTTGACATATGCCACAAAACATGCTGTTGCATCAAAGGGCTCAAAATCCTTCATAGTGGACCAAATATCTTCAAACGAATAAATATTATTCCTGGCCCACTGACATGCCTGATTAGCCACCATACTCTTCTCATCTAAACCAACTGTAGAACGCGTAAGCAACTTCCGTACCTGTGAGAATAATCCACTACCTGCGCCTCGACTCGGCGTTAGCATCTCCTGACTGGGGGTGGTACTAGCTGAAACAGTAGGGAGTGCTAAAGAAAATTGGGAGGGTGCAGGCGAAGTAGCCTGGAGTAAAGAAACAAGGGGTGTCGAGGGCGAGGACTGTTGTGGGGCACTTGCTGAAGGACCCGGAACTCCACTACTGGGGGCTGGAACTGGCAAGGAGGGATACAGGGGCTGTGGGGCATAAGGGGGAGGGGGACGGGTATTCAAAATGTCTTCCATCTCATCTGGATCATCCTCTTGTACTACATAACTTTTATTTTCTTTCAACCTACAAAGTCTATCTGAGCGCTCCATACGTAGCGCATTCTCATTTCCAACCTGTTCTCTCGCCTTCTGCGCCATAGTCTGAGTGGACTTTTTATAAGCCTCCTTCTCGTCTCTCAACTTGCGTTGTCTGGCCTCTTTCTGCCACACTCGCAAAGAATCAAACATACTCTGACGGCTGCGCCTAGCAAACAATTTGTCTTGCACATAATCCAATTTAGCTTCGTCGAAAGAACCCGTTAAAGGCCATTGTAAATCCACATTATCAGCAGTATACCGGTGCCACAAAGTACCGAACAAAAGCGGGACCAGTCCATGTTTGACATACATATCAAAGCTTGGAGTGCCTTCAGGGGGTGCAGGTTGGCTCTCGGCCAGTCTAGTATCTGAGGGTCGACAACAACATCCAAAACATCGTAACTTACTAAAACACGGCATCTTTACTTCGGTGTGAAAGAAACACTCCTCCACAGGCTACGTTACCTTGAGTCGCTAGCTCGAGCTCGTTCATACACACATATAGGCATACATTAGAAAACCACACACGCACATATACAATACCTCCAAACACGTGTTATCAAATGGGACAAGGCCCGTCGACCAAGTCCTGGGGAACCTGGACTCTACCGCAGACCGAACAGTACACTAACTGTTCTGAGGAAGGGGAAACGAATCCGCTCCCCGTGCGGCACTACAGATCACTGCGCACTTTACCACGGGAGACCCAGGACTCACCTTCACTGAACCACCACTCTAGGAGTTCAGGGCAAGCACCGGAGTCCACCCGCGATGAGCCACGCCTTCACCACAGTACCACCCGGTCGGATCGCTACAATCAATACATCTAGCTATTCCCCCAACCTCGTCAAGTCTGTCAGAGCGCTTACTCGCACTCTGAGTTCCCCGGAGCACACTAGCCCCAAGAGCACACCGGCTCCTCAAACCACTGGAGACACCCTAGTCTCCCGGAACACTCCAGTTCCTGAAACAATCACAGGTGGACCACTCACCTTCCGTAGGCGGCACCGACCTCTACCGTTCTCCACCTCCGGCTGCCAGGACCAACACGGTCAGCTTCAAGTTCCGCCTTCTGGACCCCGGCGTAGGATCCGAACCGGGACCTCTCCCGATCAGCAGGGTGGGGCAGCGCTGCGAGAACCAAGCTCGGCATCAGATGGGTACCCGGGCCCACCGTGCCGACCAGCGGGTCCCCGGTCTTCTGCTACCCACTTACGGGTGAGAAAGATCCTTATCGCGGGGTCCCTATTCGGGCGCCATCTGATAAGCGTGGCTCAAATCCACCCGAGTGACTTACCGCACTCACCTATAGTCACTATATAGGAAGTCAGCCGGACAGTGGAGAAGAATAAACAAAAGTCTTTATTAGGCCAAATATCACTCATATGAGAGGGCCCTGTCCGACCTCACTCCTAGGAGTGCGAACGAGAGGACTGACTCTCTACATCACAGCAATACATTATAATGCAGTACAGTTAGTTAGGGTACGCCCCTTGTGGAAAATCACCGAAACCCGGGGCCAGTGAACAATGCCATCATACAGCAGGCATCTGCACCTGCAAGGGATACATCGCTATCTCTACTCAAGGCCACGGAGCTAGGCTTCAGCGTCTCTGAGCCTGAGAACATTACTGATAAAGAGACTTGTTAGTTTCGGCCACAGCCAGCCGAGAAAGGAAAACTGCTGTCTGAGTGAATTTCTGTATTCCTGCGGGAGGGGCACATGAGCGAGCAGGGTCCGCAGGCACAGAGAGATACACAAAATGGTGGCACATAGGTTAAGCTAAGGAACTAATATGGTCACACGTATATTTGAATATGAGTAAAGGAGCAAGTAAACTAATTCAGCATATGCGCATATACGAACTTCATCAGTTAGCCACATGATGCTAACTCACACATCATTAATGGGTAATTGGGGTATAAAAAGTGAATTCTATCAGAAGGAAACACACACGATGCATAAACCAACACATTCAGAGGTGTAAAATTAAGGAAGACGCATGATGCATAAAAACATTCAGAGGTGCCAGAACATAACTCAATAGCGCAAAAACACATGATGCCTAAAAACATTCAGAGGTGTAAGATCAAGGTGCGTAATCATATTAAATGCATTACATTTCCTAGCACCACATCACATTGCGCAAAACTCACATTAGGCAATTACCATCACATAGATAATCACATACCAGCCCCCATCTAATAAAGGGACTAAAGAGCCCTGTGTCTAGAATGTCAGGGCGCGCTGCCAATGCAGCGCCAGTCAGGGGTGCGCCACTGGTGCAAAACCTAAACGTTGCAGGTGCCCACTACTTGCTGGGCACCTGGGAACATCCCAAGACCTAAACGGTGCAGCTGCCCACTAATTGCTGGGCAGCTGGGAATCAAAACTGCGACAGGGTCCTCACTGACCCTAGAACAGAACTGCGCAGAACGTTGGAGCCACACAGGCTCTGACACCACATAGGTCCAAAACGTTGGGGTCCGCCCTCTGGGGACTCCTGATCAAAAGCAATGCCCCGTAAATACCATGGGGCTTTGTGAGGGCCATAGGCATTTTAAATAAAGGGTGCCCTAGTCAGAGCAACACAGGCTCTCTAGACAAATACAAAGTGCCCCCTGAGCCTCTCTGGGCTCGAGCCCAAATATGCGCCGTCGTTGGAGTCCCTCAGCGGGGACTCAGAAACACAGAAATGCCCCGGAGCCCTCTTAGGGCTCTACACACAAATGTGGGCATAGGAACCTCAGGCTCCGTTGAAACGTTGGGGCGGCCCACTGCCATCTGGGGCCGCCCTACCTCCACTCTCGCCATTGTGCCTCTCTCCGGCACCAACAGCAGCCGCACGGAGCCCCCCCCAGCCCTTCCGACTCACCGGGCTGTCACTTGTGCGGGGCTCCTCCGGGCGGCGGCTTCCTCTCACCGGCTGCGGGGCTCTCCCTCCATTCTGGGAGCCTCGCTGCCCTCGCGCCGGACTTCTCTCTCGACCCGGGGCTCTCCCTTTACTCAGGAGCCCCGGGGAACCCGGCAGGCAGCTTTCCTTCTTCCGGTGGCGGCACCTCTCAGGGCGAGACGCGAGCGCTGGACCAATCCCAGCGCGGCTCGCACAGTGTGCTTCGGCTTTCCCAGGAGTCAGCCAATCCCAGCACGGCTCCTGGGCGAGCCCTTCTTGACGCAGCAACTTCTACGGGGGGAATCAACCAATCGGAGCGCGGCTCCACAGCCAGACCCTCAGCAACGGACCAATCGGAGCGCGGCTCCACGGCCAGGCCCTCAGCAACGGCCCAATCGGAGCGCGACCCATTCGCTCACAGCCCCGCATCGGGGACAGCTGATTTCAAGCCCGGGCAGCGGCCAAACAAAAAGAAATGTCGAGGAAGCGCCGGCAAGGCCATAATTTTGCCGGCCATGCGGCGGGCAGATAAGAGGGGCGCTCGTGACAACAAGGAAAGCCCTCTGAAATAAAAAGCAAAGCGTGACCTCACCAGGTCACGGCCTCAGCGCTCTAAAAGGGGGAAATGGAAGGCACTCCTAGGAACAAAAAGTCCAGCACTCCCCAACGCTGTACAAATCCAGTCTAGGGACAAAGAGAGGGAGCACCATCAGCTCCTATCCAGGAAAGTCCTCCAGCCTCCAAGTCCATCCGATATCCAGGGGCTGGGCAGGGCTCAGGGAGGCAAGCCTTCCCCTGAGCCCAAGCAGCAGCACGCCCCTGGCAGGATTCAAGTCAGAAACAAGAACATTTTTAGAGTGTCACAGCACCCTTTTTTTACAGAGAAATCCTTTGTCTAGCAGGGTGCAGGCAGTGTGAGAACCAGCTAGAACTGGTTATAGGGAATTCCTTTCACTGACCAGGCTAGGGACATCAGACGCACCCCAGGGGGTGGAGCCAGCATTGTGTGGGGAAAACCCAGCCTCACTCAGGACCCTCAAACCAGACGGTCAATCCACAAGCAGGCCCAGGCTCACTCCTCCCCTCACATCAGCATGCTAAACACTCCATTCACCACCGGGGCAGACCCACCCAGACTCTTGGAGCCAGGCTCACCAGCCAGCCTCAGCCAATCACACGCCAGAAACAAATTACACAAATATGCCAACTTCTAAAAGTGGCACTTCTACACTAGACACAATCATGCCGCATATACCATTACGCAGCATTCAATCTCACGAGTTCGCACATACCAAACTCGACCCTGCACTCCCCAAACATCAGGATCTACCATGGGCATTCATATTCCCCATTCATTCCTATGGGAGGGCTGGTCACTCACCACACATACACAGAGAGCTCACGCACTTTACACTGTACCACAATGAAAACGTGCGCAGAGGCCTAAAATCACCAACACCAGGTCACAGAAACAGGCTAGGAAAAAGCAAAAAGTCTCGGGGTGAACCTGCCAAAAGGGCCGGGTCCAACAGCGCATCATTTCCAGAAACTACAGACGGGCCGGTAGGGCTGGGCCGAAGTCAGTTCTTCTCTGCAGTCTTTTCTGCTGGGCATCTGAGTGGTGTGGCTCACTGGTTAGAGGCGGCAGACCCGGAAGCAGAGAACGGCCCGGGACCAGGGTTCAATTCCCGACGCGGCAGGGTTGTGGACCAGGGTCAACTGACTCGATAATTCTCGCCTAGGTGCCTACTCTATCCAGGGATCACACTCAGCAACTCTGGGCATTAAGCTTGCCTCATCTCTACAACGGCCCCCCACAGACGCCGGGGATGCCTGGTTTCACCTTGGAGATACCCAGAAGGGACCATCTCACAGGGAAAGCCAGGACGGGTTCCCCAGCGGTCTTCAGCGCCAGGACACCCCGAAATGGGGTAACAGTGCGCTTTACAAGTATCATCATTAACATCATTAACATTAATCTTCTTTTCTACCAAATGTCCCAGAATTCAGTAAAGCCATTTTGGTGCTGTGATGATTGTAATGTCAAACTCCCAGACCATATACTCTTTGTGGCTTTACTGCTCTTACAATGTCTCAGAATGTCTCGCCTGTACTCTCACCAGTGGTACAGTGCACCCAGCTAGAGGGGTGATTTGTCTATGCAATAGGCAATGGGTTGCAGGCATGGCGCACAGGTATGTGTGTCATGTTGACTTTTCACTTTTCTCTGCACCAAAACACGCAGCCTGCAATGGCAGTGTGTATCTCTTAAAGGTACAGGACCTATAAGGGTGGCACAATATGTGCTGCAGCCCTTAGAGGCCTTCCCTGGTCACAGAGCCTTTGGTACTTATGGTACCTTTTACAAGGGACTTGCATGTGGCCAGAGAGGTGCCAATTGGGGGTACAAAGGTACAGTTTTGGGAGAGAATACAGGCCCTGGGAACCTGATTGGCAGTGCCCCAGGGCACATCATGTCAAAGTGCATCAGAATTCTAGCAAAAGGTGGGGTGGTTACTGCAACAATAACCCACTTTCCTACAAGAGTGTTCATAATCATATTCATCTCTGCTTACATCAACAAACTGCTGTGCACACATTGATAAAAAGGTGCACACTAACATTGCAATCCACATACAGAGGAAAACTAGCACAGGAAACAATGCTTGTGAGTGTTAATACATGGGGGAGCGAGCAATGAATAAGAAGTGAGGATAGATGAGAGAACAGGGAATTCGTAGTGAAAAGCAAGTGAGCAAATTAAATACTAGGTATCTTTTGGTGCCACCTGGCCACTTTTATAGCTGCATGACAGGTAAAATCACCTAAAGAGTGTATTTATTCCCCCTCGCACCACATATTTGAAAGAGTAAATGTAGGAAGAAAACACTTTAAATGTGTTCTATTGCTGCCCTAATGACCCCTGACAGGTAACTAAAGTAAACAAAGACAGAAAGGCAACGTTAAAAAAGAATACAGATATTTTTATTTTAAGATCTACTTAAGAAACATGTCCAGGCCATTGCAGAATGTTGAAAATGAAGAGATACCAAGTATGTTTCTCTCAGAAAGGTGGGAACAATACCTGGTGTATGTAATGAATATGAGGCGGGAACAATACTGGGTGTATGTAATGAATATGAAGTGAGTGAAGTGAGGGACAGGGATAACCTTGAGAGTGTTGGGTAAGGTTGTTGTAAGGTTCAATCATTTGACAAAGCAAGAGTGACATGAGCCAGAACCGATCTCTGTATCGAAAGCTTCTGTCACTTTTCATGTTATTCTCTGAGAAGGGTGCTTGAAGTGGGGGCTGGGCAGGGAAGCTTTAGAATGTTGGCACACAATACTGACACAGGGCATTCTTCTCTCAGAATGCCCATGCCAGCCTCTGCCCTGGTGGCAGAAGAGGTCAAAAGTTCAACTCAGCTGATAGAGATACCACTCAAAGTGTGTGCCCTCTTTTAGCCAAACTGCATATTAATTTTTGACAATAACTGGGCCCTCCCATCAAGCAAAATACTTCTACTGCCTTCAACTGGTTCAGCCGGGAAACAACCTTTACATAGCAGTCATTACAACGCACTACCTTCACAACGCAGTAATTACAACTCAGCTGCCCTTACATCACATACCATTACAACGCATGCCATTACAACGCATGTCACTGCAACGCATGCCATTACAATGAATACCATTACAACGCATGCCATTACAACACATTATAAGGTAAGTAATTGGGATTTTTTAGTTTTAGGGTGGGTATGGGTTTTGGGGTACATGGGGATAGTATTTTTATCCCTACACTATCCAACACTTACTCGCCTGTTGCACTCACTGGACTGGGAATAGTAGTTTTTACCCCTACGCTATCCAACACTTAAACTACTCTTGCCCTAAAAGTATTTTGCGTTGTAATGGCATGCGTTGCAATGGTATGCATTGTAATGAAATGTGTTGTAAATGTAGTTTCTAAAAATGAGTTGGATGTCATGCGTTGTAATGGATGCTGCGATGTAAAAACCGCGTTGTAAAGGCATGCGTTGTAATTGTTTGCGTTGAAACATCATATATTCGGTTCAGCCTCATTCATACATGTCAACATTTTAAAAGTAGATGTTTTGAAAACAAATTAGGGGGAATGTATTTTGCCAATTGAAATACATTAAAGAAGAAGCAATTTCAGGTCACAAACAGATAAAGCCATTTTGGCTTAAACATTGGTAGTCTCAAGCTTGAATCAGGTATGTTGGCATGTATGCTCATTGAAGAGAGTTTAAGTGTTCGCATTTATAGGATGGCACCTATTGTCACAAAAGCCTTTTACCGTACTCCCCTGAACCATAAAAAAGCCAAAAGTGGACTCCCATTGTCTCAATACAGGGTAGGCAAACAATAGCTGTGTCTGGTATGAAGTCATTACTTAAATAGGAAAGGCCAAGTAAAACAAAGCTGGCCAGGTGATCAATGCAACAGTTCAGTACAGTGAGAGAACCACAGTCCAATAAAGTGTATCTAATTAAATTAAAGAATTGAAGCTCACAACTGTTTGTAAATTTGGATATGGGTGCACTGAAGAACAACCTCCATTTTGTGTGAACTGAGGCTTAATGCAGTCAGAGGCAGTCCAAGATGGCCGCCGTGTTGAGGGAAATCTCACTCAGGCCACTCTCTTTCTCTCACAGAGAACCAGCATAGGAAATAAATGAGCAAGGCAAATGAATGCAACACGGGGTTGTGGATAGTAAACAATTTAGGAATGAATACAAAAGGGAACAATACTGGGTGTATGTAATGAATATGAAGTGAGTGAAGTGAGGGACAGGGATAACCTTGAGAGTGTTGGGTAAGGTTGTTGTAAGGTTCAATCATTTGACAAAGCAAGAGTGACATGAGCCAGAACCGATCTCTGTATCGAAAGCTTCTGTCACTTTTCATGTTATTCTCTGAGAAGGGTGCTTGAAGTGGGGGCTGGGCAGGGAAGCTTTAGAATGTTGGCACACAATACTGACACAGGGCATTCTTCTCTCAGAATGTCCATGCCAGCCTCTGCCCTGGTGGCTGAAGAGGTCAAAAGTTCAACTCAGCTGATAGAGATACCACTAAAAGTGTGTGCCCTCTTTCAGCCAGACTGCTGGATAAACTGCATATTACTTTTTGGCTATAACTGGGCCCTTCTAACAAGCAAAATACTTTTAACATCTTCAACTAGTTCAGCCGGGAAACAACTTTTACATAGCAGTCATTACAACGCACTACCTGAACAATGCAGTCATTACACCGCAGCTGCCCTTATATCACATACCATTACAACGCATGCCATTACAACGCATGTCACTACAACGCATGCCATTACAATGAATATCATTGCAACGCATGCCATTACAACGCATTATAAGGTAAGTAATGGGGATTTTTTTGTTTTAGGGTGGGTATGAGTTCTGGGGTACATGGGGATAGTATTTTTATCCCTACACTATCCAACACTATCCAACTTACCCGACTGTTGCACTCACTGGAGTGGGAATAGAAATGTTTACCCCTACACTATCCAACACTTACCATACTGTCACACTCACTGGAGTGGGAATAGAAATTTTTACCCCTACACTATTCAACACTTACCCTACTGTTGCACTCACTGGAGTGGGAATAGTAATTTTTAGCCCTACGCTATCCAACACTTACACTACTCTTGTCCTAAAAGTATTGCACGTTGTAATGGTATGCGTTGTAATGGTGTGCGTTGTAATGGAATGCGTTGTAAATGTAGTTTCTAAAAATGCGTTGGGATGGCATGCGTTGTAAAATCATGCATTGTAATGGATGCTGCGATGTAAAAACTGTGTTGTAAAGGCATGCGTTGTAATTGTTTGCGATGTAACATCATATATTCAGTTCAGACTCATTCAGACATGTCAACATTTTAAAAGTAGATATTTTGAAAACAAATTAGGGGGAATGTATTTTGCCAATTGAAATACAATATAGAAGAAGCAATTTCAGGTCAGAATTCTACAGTCTTCAACTGGTTCAGCCGGGAAACAACCTTTACATAGCAGTCATTACAACACACTACCTTCACAACGCAGTCATTACAACGCAGCTGCCCTTACATCACATACCATTACAATGCATGCCATTACAACGCATGTCACTACAACGCATGCAATTACAACGCATGCCATTACAACGCATGCCATTACAACGCATTATAAGGTAAGTAATGGGGATTTTTTAGTTTTAGGGTGGGTATGGGTTCTGGGGTACATGGGGATAGTGTTTTTATCCCTACACTATCAAACACTATCCAACTTACCCTACTGTTGCACTTACTGGAGTGGGAATAGAAATGTTTACCCCTACACTATCCAACACTTACCCTACTGTTGCACTCACTGGAGTGGGAATAGAAATGTTTACCCCTACACTATACAACACTTACCTTACTGTTGCACTCACTGGAGTGGGAATAGTAATTTTTACCCCTACACTATCCAACACTTACAATACTCTTGCCCTAAAAGTATTGCGCGCTGTAATGGCATGCGTTGTAATGGCATGAGTTGTAATGGAATGTGTTGTAAATGTAGTTTCTAAAAAGTGCGCTGTGATGGCATGCGTTGTAAAATCATGCGTTGTAATGGATGCTGCGATGTAAAAACCGCGTTGTAAAGGCATGCGTTGTAATTGTTTGCGTTGTAACATCATATATTCAGTTCAGCCTCATTCAGACATGTCAACATTTTAAAAGTAGATATTTTGAAAACAAATTAGGGGGAATGTATTTTGCCAATTAAAATACATTAAAGAAGAAGAAATTTCAGGTCAGAAACAGAAACAGAAAAAAACATTTTGGCTTAAACATTGGTAGTCTCAAGCTTAAATCAGGTATGTTGGCATGTATGCTCATTGAAGAGAGTTTAAGTGTTCGCATTTATAGGATGGCACCTATTGTCACAAAAGCCTTTTACCGTACTCCCCTGAACCATAATAAAGCCAAAAATAGTAAACATCCCTCCCCAGTGCTGCGCTGTCCATTGGAACCAGTGCTGAATGGGCGTCCAATGGTCGTGCGCAGCACTGGGGAGGTAGTGCTGCCGTCGGCCAACGCATGACGCAGCACTTAAGGGGTTAAAGAATTGAAGGTCACAACTGTTTGTAAATTTGGATATGGGTGCACTGAAGAACAACCTCCAATTTGTGTGAACTGAGGCTTAATGCAGTCAGAGGCAGTCCAAGATGGCCGCCGCGCTGAGGGAAATCTCACTGAGGCCACTCTCTTTCTCTCACAGAGAACCAGCATAGGAAATAAATGAACAAGGCAAATGAATGCAACACGGGGTTGTGGATAGTAAACAATTTAGGAATGAATAGAAAAGGGAACAATACCGGGTGTATGTAATGAATATGGAGTGAGTGAAGTGAGGGACAGGGATAACCTGGAGAGTGTTGGGTAAGGTTGTTGTAATGTTCAATCATTTGTCCAAAGCAAGAGTGACATGAGCCAGAACCGATCTCTGTATCGAAAGCTTCTGTCACTTTTCATGTTCCTCTCTGAGAAGGGTGCTTGAAGTGGGGGCTGGGCAGGGAAGCTTTAGAATGTTGGCACAGACTACTGACACAGGGCATTCTTCTCTCAGAATGTCCCTGCCAGCCTCTGCCTTGGTGGCTGAAGAGGTCAAAAGTTCAACTCAGCTGATAGAGATACCACTCAAAGTGTGTGCCCTCTTTCAGCCAGACTGCTGGATAAACTGCATATTACTTTTTGGCTATAACTGGGCCCTTCTAACAAGCAAAATACTTCTACTGTCTTCAAATGGTTCAGCCAGGAAACAACTGTACATAGCAGTCATTACAACGCACTACCTTCACAACGCAGTCATCACAACGCAGCTGCCCTTACATAACATACCATTACAACGCATGCCATTACAACGCATGTCACTACAACGCATGCCATTACAACGCATTATAAGGTAAGTAATGGGGATTTTTTAGTTTTAGGGTGGGTATGGGTTTTGGGGTTTATGAGGATAGTATTCTTATCCCTACACTATCCAATACTTACCCTACTGTTGCACTCACTGGAGTGGGAATAGAAATGTTCACCGCTACACTATCCAACACTTACCCTACTAGTGCACTCACTGGAGTGGGAATAGTAATTTTTACCCCTACGCTATCTAACACTTACACTACTCCTGCCCTAAAAGTATTGTGCGTTGTAATGTCGTGTGTTGTAATGTCGTGCGTTGTAATGTCATGCGTTGTAATGGTATGCGTTGTAATGGTATGCGTTGTAAATGTAGTTTCTACAAATGCGTTGTGAGGGCATGCGTTGTAAAATCATGCGTTGTAATGGATGCTGCGATGTAAAAGCCACGTTGTAAAGGCATGCGTTGTAACTGTTTGCGTTGTAACATCATATATTCGGTTCAGCCTCATTCAGACATGTCAACATTTTAAAAGTAGATATTTTGGAAACAAATTAGGGGGAATGTATTTTGCCAATTAATATACATTAAAGAAGAAGCAATTTCAGGTCGGAAACAGATAACGCCATTTTGGCTTAAACATTGGTAGTCTCAAGCTTGAATCAGGTATGTTGGCATGTATGCTCATTGAAGAGAGTTTAAGTGTTCGCATTTATAGGATGGCACCTATCGTCACAAAAGCCTTTTACCGTACTCCCCTAAACCACAATAAAGCCAAAAGTGGACTCCCATTGTCTCAATACAGGGTAGGCAAACAATAGCTGTATCTTGTATGAAGTCATTACTTAAATAGGAAGGGCCAAGTAAAACAAAGCTGGCCAGGTGATCAATGCAACAGTGCAGAACAGTGAGAAAACCACAGTTCAATCAAGTGTATCTAATATAACCATAGGAACACGTTTTTTTCTGACTGGATTTGTAAATGAAATGCATGTTTACAACTATACATTTTGGTTTTCGCCTGTGTGAGAACCACAAAAACTGCCTGCTATGCTGAGGATAAAATGTGTGATGCCACAGCAATACCTAAAAGAATATGAATGAAAATTAATGTTTTTATGAAAATCATGTTATGTATTTGGTGGCAACAAAAACATTGTTAAAAAAGCAAATGTTTAGTGAGGAAAATGTGAATCAGCTGTGCTATCATTTGTTAAAGATAAAAGTGTGTTTTCACTGAAAATACTAACCTTTGTTTACGATTCTTTAGCCTAAAATTAAAGAATTGAAGCTCACAACTGTTTGTAAATTTGTATATGGGTGCCCTGAAGAACAACCTCCATTTTGTGTAAACTGAGACTTAATGCAGATCCGAGGCAGTCCAAGATGGCCGCCGTGCTGAGGGAAATCTCACTGAGGCCACTCTCTCCGACAGAGAACCAGCATAGGAAATAAATGTGCAAGGCAAATTAATGCAACAAGGGGGTGTGAATAGTAAACCATTTAGGAATGAATAGAAAAGGGAACAAAAAGAGGCTTAATAGGGGGGAGGAGCCAAGCAAGCAACCGCGATGGCCGCCTGACTCCTCGGCTCCGCCGACCCGCCTGCTTTCTTCCCGAAGCGCACCGGATCCTGAAGCCTATCCTGTCTGGCAGTGGGCGCTCCGGAACCGCGCTGGTCTTCCGACTCGGATGCTGTGTTCCCTGTCGACCGGCTCGCAGTGGATCCGGAGCTCCGTCCTCGTCCTGTCCCTCCGTGGCGTGTGAGGGTCCGGGTCTTTGTTCCTCAGCGGCTGCCCCTGGATTCAACAACAACGACAGCCTGCGGCGGGAGGGATCGGCGGCTGGCGAGATACTGTTGCACTACTTGCTACAGTTTTGCCGACCGACCCTCCGCGCCTCCATGCCTCCGCGTTCGCTTTGGAAATTGTAGCGGGCGCTACATTGTATCCTTCGCCCGGCTCGAGATCGGAGCTGGGCGAGTCCCCGTTCCTTGGCGCTGCGGTAGACGCCATCTTCCTGGACACATTGTGTCTCAGCTCGCAGCCTCTGGAGACCTGCATGGGTCGCTCTCCATTATTTGAGCAGTTTCTGGCAGAATCGGGGCAGCTGGGGTTTGCTTTGTAACGCTGACCCGTGCTACCTGCGCCACCTCATAGCATCATCGGCTTTCTCATCGGGATGGACTCCTGTGGACGCTCCAGCGGACGACAACATGGCGGTGCCCCTCGGGGACATGACTCTGCTGCCGAGAAACCCATTTTGCTTGCGGAGGTTTTCCATGCCCTATGCGACCTGAGATCATTCATTAGGGCGAGCGCCCGGGACCTGGGTGACCGTCTGGATGCTGTACTGCCTGGAGAGCCTTCGGACGTTAGCGCTGCCTGCTACCCCTCGCCAGCTCTGCTGTACCCGGTGATCGGTGGTGATGTCCTGAGCGCCCTGCCGTGTGTAGCAACGCGGAACCTCCCGGATGAATCGGCTGTAGGGCCCCCCACCCTGGAAGTGCTGGGGCATGCGGCAGTGGAACCTACCCTTTGGCTGGAGATTTCTTGTGGGTCGACCTGCCTTGTGCCCACCTTGGGGCCCCCCGGAGTGCCCCCCTGTTCTGCCGGAAGATTGCTGCTTTGGCCCTGGCTGGTCGGCCTTCAGGTACTGTTGCTGGGTTTCTATCCTGATTGGATAGCTACTGACTGTTTGGCGCTACGTGGGACAAATTTCTTTGTGGGGTTCTTGACTTGGTGGTGGTCCCTACATCTGCGCTTCTCGCCTAAGATGGCCGCTGCCCGCCCGGACTTCACTGCTGGGCTAGATCGACGGGGACAAGGCTGACATTGTCTTTATGGTTTCCAGATGGTCGGATGCTGTTATGGTTGACGGAACACTAGCATTTCTGGACTGATGTATGCTAATACGGTGTCGGGTTGGAGTCCGAGGAGGGGTGGCCAAGGGTGGACACGTTAATCGTAAGCTTTCTTCACCTGGGCCCTCCCCCGGTCTTTTGTGATTTCTTTTCTCTCTTTTCTTTCTTCTGCATTTCGGGTACTCTTTTTGGGGCGACAGACACTCTGCTAGGGGGGGGTAGGCCGTAGCCTCTGCATGTGTGTAGGGTGGGTAGGGCATTCTTATGTTTGTTTTTTGTTACTATGGGCCTTGGTTTTATTTCTTCTATTCTTCTTCTTTTCTCCTCCTTTTTCTCCGGGTCATTGGGTGGATTATAGTGGTGTGGGAGGTAACTGCCGACCGCAGTATTGCTTGCTTACAATTTCTCCTGTCCGGTCTTCTGCGGTCAATTGCTTCGGATACATTGTTTGCCTGATATTGATGCCGCTGCTTGCCCACTTATGTCCTGGATGATCTATTTTGCCTCTGATCCTCTTTAGCTTCTTTTATGGACATACTAAAAAACTTTAAAATTAAACCTCACTTCTCCTGAATCCCGGTAGCATGTGGGACTCCAGTGTAACTCAGCTTTATCCTGTTTTGTGCTCTATTGCTCCCGGGTCGCTGTAATGCTTGCTACCTTGCTTGAGATGTTTGCGAGGCCGGCCGGATGGTTGTAGGCCCGTATTTGTATGATTCTAATTTGCAATAAAGGTTTTCAAAAATTTAAAAAAAAAAAAAAAAGAGGCTTAATAGAAGGATGGGCAGTAAATAGGTGAGATTATCAAAAGGAGAGGATGAGAGAATTGATAAATATGTAAGCAAATGGACAACAACTGAGTCAGCATGATGCAATAAGAAACTTGCCAATTAATAGAAATATATCCAGACACCAAACTGAGCAGAAAAGGCCATGGAATAGAATCAGTACCTGACACAACACTTTTAAATGTACTGCATATGAAGAACATTGCACCACTATGTGCAGTGCAGACCTTAACGGGTAAATGACTACAACTGAGACAAAGAAAGGGCATGAACAAAACAATAAAATGTGTGCATTGCCAGACAATGAGTAAATGGTACAACAGAAAACATTCAAAATTGGCACAAAGTGAAGAGATTACCATGGAGATGTCCAGTCTAAACCTGAAACAAGAATGACAACAAAATGAACAGTTTCTGTAAGTCTTAATGCCAGGCAACAGTAAAGAGACCAGACTTTTAGGGGTTAAGACACCAACTTTGCTTTTATCTACCACCGTTACTCAAGGAAAACAGTTCTAAGAAGGGGAACACATGTGACAGTGGCATTTACAACTCAAAATTAGCACGAGCACAGACACCAATGGCCACAACTGTAAATAGGATTATGGATCTGGTAAACAACATATTATTTAGCAACAATAGTGTATCACTGACAACTTTGTTTTGGAGACCTTCTGTTAGGAAATTGCCTTAGCCTGTCTTGCATCTACACTGACCTGCAGCCGCAACATTCCCTTATCCAAACTACTTATTACAATATCCAGGGAAAATCCTTTTTGGGTTGTAAACGTGCAAGGGACACTCACACACAAGTCAACTGGTATTTTACATTTCTCATTATGAGTGGTTAAGTTGGTGTTAATGGTGTGCCTGCTTGTGCCTGAAGCTTATGCTGAATAGACATGAGCAGTCTTGCACAAAAGTGGGAATCCACAGGGACACTTGGAGTTCATTTACCAAAAAGTAGAGCTTATCTGTGTGATAGAGACAGTAATCAATATTTGCCTATTGTCTATGTATTGATAATCATTACTGAACAGTGCATAACAGGGGCCTAGTTAGGCCCTCTTGTATGACCTGTAACTGGATGCTTTGCTAGGTCACGATATTGGCTTCAATGCACTGCTTTTAGATCTACTCCTGCAGCAACTATGATTGAAGGACAACTAGACGGATGCCAGCTTGTAGAGGCCAACCAGTTGTGCCTATGTTACATGTAGTCAGCAGCAAACTGAGTTCTAAAGTTGTATTTGGGTATCTGGCTCTGTATGGTTATACAAAGTGCCTCTGTAACTCTGTCTCCTGAGTCACTGTGATTTTAGACCAGCCCATTGTAAGCGTGAGCACAATGTTCATGGGTCAGATCAAACCGAGGAATCACAAGCATGAGTGTGGCTGTATCACAAGGTGGACAAGAGCCACCTCAACCCGATTGTGAAGCTTGAAGGAGGACGTCTGAAGCAGGGCCCCTAGCTCAGAAGGGAAAATCCTCACAGATCCACGGGGTAGGAGGGGATAATGTGTAATGCTGCTTACAGCTTACAGGCTCTGTTAAAAAATCAAGCCTTGACCCTTCAGACCTGGGAAACTATCGCCCTATCTCGTTGCTCCCTGGAGTTAGCAAAATTACTGAAAAATATTTTAATTTAATACTATCAGCGCACTTGGAGACTCATAATCTTCTCCATCGGACTCAAACCGTTTCCCGCCCATTACAGGGAACGGAGACGGCCCTTCTCTCTGTGGTGGAAGAGACAAGAAGGATAGTCGACGCCGGTGGCACCGCGGTGATCCTCCTTTTGGACCTCACCACGGCCTTTGATACTGTAAACCATCAGATTTTGATCCATAGGCTCCATAAATCAGGTATCACTGGTATTGCCCTGGCCTGGCTAAAATCTTTTCTGAACAGCAGATCCTTCCATGTTTTTTGACAAGGAAGTCACGTCCAAACGGACACCCCTTCGTTGTGGAGTGCTGCAGGGATCTTCTTTAAGTCCCACTTTGTTTAATGTTTATACCTGCACTCTTGCGGAGGCAGTTTTACCCTTTGGAGTCCACATAGTCACCTATACGGATGATACACAACTGGTGATTGGGCTCAATAAAGCGGAAAGCTCTCCTTCCAGTCTTCGTTCTTTGAATGGAAGAAATTGTAAGATGGATGAGCGACTCCTTCCTAAAATTTAATGGGGAAAAGAGTGAAATCATGATTTTGGGTAACCACTCCCCCCTTGATTTGACTGAAATCTGGCCTAGATCCATGGGCTCCTACCCCACTCCTAAAACCAGTTAAAGAGTCTGGGTGTTTGGATGGACCATGAACTTACATTTAAATCTCAGGCCCGGAAGACATCTGCCTCTTGCTACTGGATCCTTAAAATGATCCGGAAAATCCTCCCCCTCCTCCCCTTCCAGGCAAGAAAAATAATGGTCCAAGCGCTGGTGTTATCCAGATTGGATTTTGCTAATGCCCTTTACTTGGGTTCCCCTGCTGCTACTATCTCCAAATTACAGACAACTCAAAGTTTGGCTGCAAGACTTCTTTTGGGCATCCCCAACCATCACTCTGCTAAACCTGCCCTTAAATCACTCCATTGGCTGCCAGTCCAGGAGAGAGTTAAGTTCAAAGCCTTGTGTATTGCTCATAAGTCTATGTTTAAAACCGGGCCCTCTATTCTCCAGGGCATTATTCAGCCTTATGAGCCCAAGAGATCCCTTCGCTCCGAAACCCAGAACTTGGCCATTATTCCTAGAATTAGGAAGGCAAGAAGCGTAGGTCGATCTTTCTCATTTAACGCTGCAGGACTCTGGAACTCCCTTCCTCTTCACCTCCGCATAGAATCCAACCACTTTTCCGGTCGTAGATCTCTGAAAACATTTCTCTTTCCAAACTGAGTAACATCCCCCTGTTTTTAACTGTAAGCGCTGGGATGCCTCCGGGCAGCCATGCGCTATATAAATGCTTTTTACAATTACAATTACAGAAAACATGAGCAGCAGAAGTCACCAATTGATTCATTAAGGAGAAAATGCCTGAAGCTGCTAGTTCTGCTAGGTCCTAGCCAGAAAACAGCCTGTGTTTTTATAGGGGGTTGTCCATTGGATTGACCCAGCCAGAAACCACTTCTCCCTAGGACAGAAGTGCAAATCTAGCAGGCCTTGTCCTAATCTGGAGATTGTGTGCTGAAGGGAGGATCACAGAAATGCACAACAGCTCGAGCCACCACGATGAGGACGAGGAAGTTCCCATGGAGGGTCCCACAAACTTTGAGGGAAGCCTAAAGGCGAATGTGATCTTGACAGTCAGCCTGTTAATGTTACAGTAAAGGAGGCTTATCTAACTCACCTACATGACAGAATAGGATGCACTGTATCATAACTTTGAGAGCAGGTATAAGATGTGAAATAATAGTCAAAACTACGACATCAGATATACTAAAGTAATGTGTGAGGAGGGTAGCTCAGTTGGTAAGGACACATCTTATGATTTACCATCAAAACACCAACAAATAGGCAAAGTTGTTGATTTGACTTAAGTGAAACAGTACTTTAATCAAAGTTATTACCGAAGATCATTGGCACTATAGATAACTAAGAACAAATGTGGCATGAGCAGTCTATCATTTAGTGTGCCCTAAAGTCTGTTTCAAGCAAAAGGGAAGGAAAGCACGAAGAATAGTGTTTTCATGCCACCAACGCCTGCAGGTGTAGCCTTAGTGTAGGGCTTAGGTGTAGCCCTAGGTGTAGGGCTTAGGTGTAGCCCTACTCCCCGGGAAACACAGTGAAGGTAATGGTCATCAACCGGAGACACTCAAGCTACAGGAGGAGGGAAAACACAGCTGCACTTTGATTAGAAATGATATGCTTTGGTAAAGAAATAAACATGGAAACGCTGGAACTTCATGTTTATAATGAATCCAAAGGGCTGACTTGCTTTCTTTTTTAGAGATGAAAACTCATCGAAATCTCCAAAACATGCAACTCAGATGGCTCCTTCAGAAAAGGCGTGTTTTGCCTAAGGTGAAATTTCACCTGAACCGGTCAGGATATCTATATATCTATATATCTATATATATCTATATATCTATATATATCTATAGCTATATCTATATCTCTATATATATATATATGAAAACAGGAATTCCTCCTCAGCTTGCTCTGCGCTCGCAGACACCGCCTCCACGCCAGCAAAGGATCATGTTCCCTGTAATGTTCGCAAGACTGAGGTGATGCTTTTCGGTGAGGCTAGGGTCCAATGGTCCCCTGATTGGTGGCCACTGGACTTAGGCCCAGTTCCCGAACCTAAGCTAATAATCAAGAACCTGGGGGTACGGTTGGAAGCGGAGTGGACTATGAAACAACATGGTAACAGCATAGTGGGATCTTGTTTTCATATGATAGGTCTCCTTCGTAGGATATTCCCTTTCCTCCCGGACTCCTTCAGAAGAACTTTGGTTCAGGCTTTAGTAATAAGCCGTCTTGAGTATTGTAATGGTCTTCTGGCAGGTGCAAATGAAGAGGTACTAGACCGTTTGCAAGTAGTGCAGAACACTGCAGCCAGGCTGGTCCTCAATGCCCCCCCCTAGATCGCCATCTAAACCACTGCTGAATAAACTGCACTGGTTGTCCATACGTCAACGAGTGAAGTTTAAGACATGTTGTATCATACATAAAGGTCTACATGATCTAGGACCGGACTATTTGTCCAGAAAATGTGTACCATACGTTCCTACCCGCACACTTAGGTCTAGTGAACAGCTGCTGCTGAGTGTACCCAAGATCAGTAGAACTAGATTGGGTGGTAAGGCCCTGTCTGTGGCGGGTCCTATTTTGTGGAATGCGCTTCCACTTTTACTGAGACAATGTCCCGACCATCTCCTTTTTAGGAAACAATTGAAAACTTTTTTGTTTAGCCAAAATTAGCTGAAGCCTGTCCTTTGTTTAAAAATTATGTAACTGTTTCAGAAGGTTTTTAGAATATCAATGTGATTGTTCTGATACTTGCTTGCCGGCTGTCCTAAGCGCGGAGATACTCCTTCTGGAGTTTATTCCTAGCACTATACAAAACCTGCAAATAAATAAATAAATAAATAAATAAATCTCTCTCTTTCTCTCTCAATATTCTTTCTCACTCTCATTCACATCTTCTCTCCCTCTCTCTCACTTAGCCACCCCAGGACAGCCTACCAACCACGACAATGATTGTCAGGTCATTTATATTGTATAGTGAAACTTTGCTTAGGCTGGGGTGGGACTACGTCGCTTAGCAACCAACCCATGAAGAGCTCAGGATCATACATTCTTAAGCCCACAGCAACTCAGAAGAGACTGGGTCTTTCGTACTTCATCATAGTCTGAAAGAAGATGTGCTAGGCCACCGTACTTGGCACCACCTTTACAGAGGAACCCAACCTAACTCCACCAAATTCCTGCTAGAGGCCTGAGTAGTATATATCATGGGGAGTAAAAGCCAGCAGAGGGGACCCTGACTCACACCTTTACAACTACCCTAATTCCATAGATCGTATGCTCGAAAGGGAAAAGGGGGTAGTGAGCACCAAGATCACCCTCTCAGAAAGGAGCATGTTGTTAAATCTAGGTTCTCCAACTCTGGCCTCACAACCCCTACAGACCTTCCAGCCTCCCAACAGAGGCTCATACAGATTTTGACCTACCTGCCACCCCATTCCAGGGTCTAATTCCCAGTTCCACATCGAAACTACAATACCTGGCCTTGGTGGGAGCCACCAGTGTGGAGAATGATAACCATTCCCCTGACCATACCACTTCCTTGCCCCCCGCAAATCCAAAAGGGTAACAAGCCCAAAACAAACAAGCAAGGGAGCTTAGGCCACGAACCCCGCTTCCTCTAACAAATCAAGTTGCTTACCAGATAAAGCTTTGCAGTGCGACCTGCATCCTCAGTCCCTCCTGACCGCGAAAAACGAGGGTCCTCAAGAACCCCCATCCCAGTACATGTCCATGCTAGTTGTAAGCTGTACAAACAGATTAATAGATTATTCTAAGGGCAGAGCTTGTTCCCCTAGTAGTTCGCCTCGATGCTCTGGACATCAAAATAGAGGCCCTTAGGAGTCCTCCTCCCCCAGCGGTAGGAATTAAATCTCCCCCCACTATTGTGCTGTTACATCAAGGTGAGCAAGTAAGGCCCAACCCTTTCCCTTTATTGTAAACGCCCTGTCTGCTTGAATGTAAAACTTGAGAGGGCGCAGCAGGCTTAGTGGGTAATCCAGAGGGACGAGCCCAGAGTAACAAAGATGCAGTGGGTGGAAAGAAAAGGCATGTCCAGCACAAATGGCCATTTAGGAAGAGCAAAACGAAAAGATGATGGGCGGAATGCTGAACAATGCAAACATTCACCCCAGTCACATGTCTGGGTTGAATCCATTGTTTTTTGCTCACCATATCATCCCAGTCTGTACCCAGCCATGGTGAATGTTTGACAATGTTCACATTCTGTCCATCATCTTTCTGTATTGCTATAGTCACTCTAAGTGCAAAAGGTATGCCCAGGAGTGGGTCCCAGGCTCACTATGCCACTGGATTCAATCTAGCCTGGCTGATGTGGGGTGATACCAGGGAACTGGTCCCAGGATGCTAGTTTCTGGTCCAAGGAGGGCGTGGCCTGGCAATTTGGGCTGGATTATTCCATGGGAGACAGGGTCAAGACTGATTTGCAAATGGCTGGGTACCAACTGGTATGGAGTGGTGAGCAAAACATAAAATATGGATTAAACCCAGATCTTTGATTGGGGGCGAATGTTTGACCCCCACCCCCATTGTCCTCAAAGTGCACGCCCTACCTGATTGTCCTCCAGAATGTTTCTGGGATACCCCCTGGTGCAAGCAAAGATTCCCTGCCACTGAAAAACAAAGCTGCTCACTGGATAAAAACAAATGCAAGATGGTCCCAGGAATTAGCCCAAGAGGGCAAATGTGTAGGAAGAGTCCCTTGTTTAGACAAACATCCCAATGACTGTTCTGGGGACAGAGTATTAGTTAACTTCAAGCCTCCGTTATTGGTAGAATTGCTTCTACTGCGATTAAGCTCTATGACTTCTCCTCTAGACCAAATTAAAATGCTTCCAGAAATGTATTTCGAAAGACCAGTTGCTGCGCTCACCTCTAATTGGGATACAACCATCAGCAACCATGGCCAACTAATTTTCAAAATAGTCACAAAAAACACTTTTGAACCCCTTTCACTTTTGAATGCCCAAGATTGACGATGTGTGAAAATGTTACTCGGGGCATCAACACATCCCCTAGAGGGGGGACCTACCAGAATAACTCTGGATTCGCAAGTGCATTAAATCTAGTACCATCAAAGGGGGCTCATTTCCTTCCAGTGGATTCCCCTTCCTCCATGATTTGCGCTATAGATGCATCTAGAACACAGTCAAAAATAGGATGCCAGCTGGGTGTTCTTGATTCTTATTCTGACCCTGTTAATGCCATAACAACTACTGCCAATTTGACACCAACAAACGGCACACACAACGATTTTGCACCTCTGTCCTCTCCAATAACTGCATCCCATAGACTGGCATCTCTGTTCTCTAATTCTCCTCACCCTAGCCAAAGCTCCAACTCAGCAAGGACAATCAGAATTCTCTTGTGGAACGTTGCTAGTATTAAGTCCAAAGAACCGCACCAGACTGTAGAGAATATATAGACCAATTCAATGTATGTAAGCTCCAAGAGATGTGGGCAATTGAACCCCAGTTTAAATCTGGCTACACCTAAGCGTGGGCGGAAAATCCGTTCCGCTCGCGGATTTTGCGGATTTTCGGGAAATCCGCAATCCGCGAGATTTGCGGATTTCCCGCAAAATCCGCAAATTCGCACGCAGCGGATTTTTTTGGCGGCGCGCGGCGTTGGTGATACAATTTTTGCGGCGCGCGGCGTTTATCATCGTTTGCCGAGTTGTTTTTTTCGATAGTTTGCGAGTGCTGCGCCATTTTGGATCTTGCTGTGTGATCCCGCGGGAATTGGCGAGCGCGATTACGTCATCGCGGCTTGCCAGCGATAGTTTGTCAACGCGAGTACGACGAGATCACGTCTCGCGGTACTTCGCAATTGCGAGATTTGAGATGCGGCGAGCGAAAATATAAATTTGCAATTCTGCACAAGAAATCCACCAGCAAGCAGCATAAACCTTCTAGAAATGATGCTTTTTATGTGAATAACTCCTTAGTTTGACATTTGCCTGCACTTTTTTAGCGAGGAGTCCATTTTGGGGAGGGGGGCAGGGGGGTGGGAGGAAGGAAGTGCCCCATAGTCTTCAACTTCCTGTTCCTGTTCAGCAGGCTCCTCCCAGTGCTTTGTCCATCTCCTGGTCACTTTTCATTCGGATGTGGACCTGGAAGGATTACTTTTTGTGGATGCTGCTGGATCTTTGGATTTGAGGCCTTTTTGACTTTCTTTGGATCACTGTTGGATTAGAAATTTTACAAGTAAGTTTGTTTGGGGCATTACAGTTGCTGCAACTAAAATTTTGGGATTTTCGATTTTTGGGCTGTTTTGGGGCCTTTTCCCCAGGGGTACTCAGTGGTGGGTGGACTGATTCTTTCTGTGGGTTGTCTTGAACTTAAACATCATGGAGGCCATAGATGAATTGGGATTGTGCTGATTTTTCTGTGTTTTTCGATTTTTTTTTTTGTAAAATTTTGTGTTTTTCGATTTTTGACCTGTTGTTGGGGCCTTGACCAGGGGTAGTGAGTGGTGCATGGGCCTAGTCTTTCTGTGGGCTGTCTTGAATTTAAACATCATGGAGGCCATGGATGGAATGGGATTGTGCTGATTTTGCAGTGTTTTTCGATTTTTGGGGGTGTTCATGGGGAGGGACATGCCATGTGGCTGGTGGCCATTTTGAGTGCAGCTACAGGCACTGGCCATGTGCTGGCAGGCAAGTGGCCATTTTGAATGCAGGCTTTGTTGTTAGGCCTCCAACCATTTTGCCTACTTTTCAACCTTTATTTATGCCCAGGGGTAGTGAGTCTTGCATGGGCCTAGTATTTCTGTGGGTTGTCTTGAATTTAAACATCATGGAGGCCATGGATTGAATGGGATTGTGATGATTTTGCAGTGTTTTTCGATTTTTGGGCCTGTACTTGTGGCCTTTTCACCAGGGGTATTTGAGTCTAGCATGGGCCTAGTCTTTCTGTGGGCTGTCTTGAATTTAAACATCATGGAGAGGCCATGGATGGAATGGGATTGTGCTGATTTTGCAGTGTTTTTCGATTTTTGGGCCTGTACTTGTGGCCTTTTCACCAGGGGTATTTGAGTCTAGCATGGGCCTAGTCTTTCTGTGGGCTGTCTTGAATTTAAACATCATGGAGGCCATGGATGGAATGGGATTGTGCTGATTTTGCAGTGTTTTTCGATTTTTGGGCCTGTACTTGTGGCCTTTTCACCAGGGGTATTTGAGTCTAGCATGGGCCTAGTCTTTCTGTGGGCTGTCTTGAATTTAAACATCATGGAGGCCATGGATGGAATGGGATTGTGCTGATTTTGCAGTGTTTTTCGATTTTTGGGCCTGTACTTGTGGCCTTTTCACCAGGGGTATTTGAGTCTAGCATGGGCCTAGTCTTTCTGTGGGCTGTCTTGAATTTAAACATCATGGAGGCCATGGATGGAATGGGATTGTGCTGATTTTGCAGTGTTTTTCGATTTTTGGGGGTGTTCATGGGGAGGGACATGCCATGTGGCTGGTGGCCATTTTGAGTGCAGCTACAGGCACTGGCCATGTGCTGGCAGGCAAGTGGCCATTTTGAATGCAGGCTTTGTTGTTAGGCCTCCAACCATTTTGCCTACTTTTCAACCTTTATTTATGCCAGGGGTAGTGAGTCTTGCATGGGCCTAGTATTTCTGTGGGTTGTCTTGAATTTAAACATCATGGAGGCCATGGATTGAATGGGATTGTGATGATTTTGCAGTGTTTTTCGATTTTTGGGCCTGTACTTGTGGCCTTTTCACCAGGGGTATTTGAGTCTAGCATGGGCCTAGTCTTTCTGTGGGCTGTCTTGAATTTAAACATCATGGAGAGGCCATGGATGGAATGGGATTGTGCTGATTTTGCAGTGTTTTTCGATTTTTGGGCCTGTACTTGTGGCCTTTTCACCAGGGGTATTTGAGTCTAGCATGGGCCTAGTCTTTCTGTGGGCTGTCTTGAATTTAAACATCATGGAGAGGCCATGGATGGAATGGGATTGTGCTGATTTTGCAGTGTTTTTCGATTTTTGGGCCTGTACTTGTGGCCTTTTCACCAGGGGTATTTGAGTCTAGCATGGGCCTAGTCTTTCTGTGGGCTGTCTTGAATTTAAACATCATGGAGAGGCCATGGATGGAATGGGATTGTGCTGATTTTGCAGTGTTTTTCGATTTTTGGGCCTGTACTTGTGGCCTTTTCACCAGGGGTATTTGAGTCTAGCATGGGCCTAGTCTTTCTGTGGGCTGTCTTGAATTTAAACATCATGGAGAGGCCATGGATGGAATGGGATTGTGCTGATTTTGCAGTGTTTTTCGATTTTTGGGCCTGTACTTGTGGCCTTTTCACCAGGGGTATTTGAGTCTAGCATGGGCCTAGTCTTTCTGTGGGCTGTCTTGAATTTAAACATCATGGAGGCCATGGATGGAATGGGATTGTGCTGATTTTGCAGTGTTTTTCGATTTTTGGGGGTGTTCATGGGGAGGGACATGCCATGTGGCTGGTGGCCATTTTGAGTGCAGCTACAGGCACTGGCCATGTGCTGGCAGGCAAGTGGCCATTTTGAATGCAGGCTTTGTTGTTAGGCCTCCAACCATTTTGCCTACTTTTCAACCTTTATTTATGCCCAGGGGTAGTGAGTCTTGCATGGGCCTAGTATTTCTGTGGGTTGTCTTGAATTTAAACATCATGGAGGCCATGGATTGAATGGGATTGTGATGATTTTGCAGTGTTTTTCGATTTTTGGGCCTGTACTTGTGGCCTTTTCACCAGGGGTATTTGAGTCTAGCATGGGCCTAGTCTTTCTGTGGGCTGTCTTGAATTTGAACATCATGGAGAGGCCATGGATGGAATGGGATTGTGCTGATTTTGCAGTGTTTTTCGATTTTTGGGCCTGTACTTGTGGCCTTTTCACCAGGGGTATTTGAGTCTAGCATGGGCCTAGTCTTTCTGTGGGCTGTCTTGAATTTAAACATCATGGAGAGGCCATGGATGGAATGGGATTGTGCTGATTTTGCAGTGTTTTTCGATTTTTGGGCCTGTACTTGTGGCCTTTTCACCAGGGGTATTTGAGTCTAGCATGGGCCTAGTCTTTCTGTGGGCTGTCTTGAATTTAAACATCATGGAGGCCATGGATGGAATGGGATTGTGCTGATTTTGCAGTGTTTTTCGATTTTTGGGGGTGTTCATGGGGAGGGACATGCCATGTGGCTGGTGGCCATTTTGAGTGCAGCTACAGGCACTGGCCATGTGCTGGCAGGCAAGTGGCCATTTTGAATGCAGGCTTTGTTGTTAGGCCTCCAACCATTTTGCCTACTTTTCAACCTTTATTTATGCCCAGGGGTAGCGAGTCTTGCATGGGCCTAGTCTTTCTGTGGGTTGTCTTGAATTTAAACATTATGGAGGGCATGGATGGATTGGGATTGTGCTGATTTTGCAGTGTTTTTCGATTTTTTTTGTGCTCTATAACTGAACTGATGTTCCTCTGTCTTCCATTTTTTTTAGGTGCACAAGACTCAAGAGAACCACCAGTGCCAGGAAGAAGTCCTGCAGCGGTGTGTGTGTGCAGCATAACGTCACGCAACGTCACGTCTGGCCTCAGACAACTCTACAATTCGTGCAACTGCGGCCTGCTGTCTGACCTGCTCTGAAGAAGATGGCCCCAAAGAAAGTTCTCCGTAGCTCCTCTAGCAAGAAAGTTGCTAGTAAGGAGCAGAAGAAGCAAGTTACCAAGGAGGCTGGTGTGCCACCCGCCACGTTTTTTGGGAGCAAAAAAAAAAATACGCCTGCAGCAGCAGGATCTGCTGGGGACCAAGCTGGGAGCAGCACCCCTGCTCCATTGGGTTCAGTGCCTCCACCACCACGCCAACTTAAGTCAAAGCCCTTGAGTGCTTCAGAGGCAGTCAGTGTACTTCTCCAATCACCATCGACCAGTGATGTTGGCTCATCGCAAGAAAGTAGCAGCAATGTCCCTGAATCAACACAGGTTGTTGTAACTCATCTGACAAGTGTTGAACAACCACAGCCGCAACAACAACACCATGTGCAAGTACACGCCCAAGTACATGTGGAAGGAGAGGCAGCAAAAGGAGATGCGCAAGCAAAGGTGCATGGAGGTTCACAAGTGCCCACAATAGTTGTTCCTCCTGAAGTAGGGGCACATCAGGAAATCGACAATGAAGCCGAGGTATCATTGGAAGCCACTCCTCCTGATGATCATTCATTGTCTTCCACATCCCTAGCAAGGAAAAGATCAAGGGGGGTGTCTACATCTTCTTCAAGCCCACCTCCTTCTGATGATACAGATCCAGCTTGGGAACCACAACTGCGGTCTGACAGTGAGGCACACCATGATCTGACACTGGTACCTAAGCGTAAAAGGAAGGTCGTCCAAAAACTCAAACCTATGGAGTGTGATGAGGCTCAACAAGAAGTGACAGATACTGCTGGTGATGAAGCCTCTCCCGATGACGACGAGGCAGTCATCACAATGGTCACTGCAGCCCCACCGGGCATGCAGCAAAGAGACATTTTGACCCTATCCCGAGAAGCTGCTGAGCGTGATGATGATGTCGACGAGGAGGCAATGGAAATGGAATCATTAGATTTGGAGTTAAGTAGTACACCAAAACCTACCGCTTCCATATTTCTTCCTCGCAAGAAGGTACCCACCTCGACCTCAATTTGTGGTGGTGAAAGTGCAAAACGTACTGAAGTTCGGCAATCCACATCCTCCACTTCATCTGGCATTAGCAGCAGGACCACCACCACCAGTATCGCCGCCTCCTCCAGCCGCCCAAGACATTTCAAGTCTCCAGTTTGGGACTTCTTTAGTGTTTGCCCAAAAAAGGAAAACGTAGCCATTTGTAGCATTTGTAAGCTTCGAGTTAGTCGTGGTAAGTTGGGTTCCAACTATGGTACCGGAGGCCAGAGAGGTCATCTTGAGAGAACGCACGATGTCCAATGGTTTGCGCACCTACACACGATAAAGGAAGCCGCAATTGCACGCAATGAAAACGTTGTTTTTTCATCTGGTGATGACGAGGAGGTAGAAGACGATTCAAACACTTCACTTACACCCAGTTCCCCTGTCAGCAGCACACCCCATGGGAGCCATACTAAGAGTGTGGGAGAGAGTGAGACATCAATGCGGAAAAGTTCATCAGTGAGCGTAACTGGGTCGAAGAGATCATCATCATCCCGTAAATCCTTGGTCCAGGGCAACATTAAAAAGATGTTTTTTACAGAAGCGCAATATGAACGCAACCACCCAATGGCCCGTCTGTATAACACTAAGCTGGCTAAAATGCTAGCTCTGGACCTTCTCCCTTTTTCTTTTGTAGAAGGGGTTGGTTTTCTAGAATTAGTGACAGCGCTCTGCCCTAAATGGAAGGTTCCTAGCCGGTTCTATTTTGCCCGAGTTGCGGTTCCAGCACTACATGAAGATGTTCTGAAGGTGATTGGGGCAGCTTTGCAGAAGAGTGCTGTTCACACTATACATCTGACAACAGACATGTGGACCAGTGGCGCAGGCGCTGATTACATGTGCATCACTGCACACTGGGTCTCTTTTTCAGGGGCTAAAGCAAAGCTAAACGCAGGTGTTGACACGGACATTGTTTTTAAAGCTGCTCGGAAACATGCAACACTAGCCATGTTTGGTTTGGAGAAACGTCACACAGCAGAAAACATTTTGGATGTCTTTAACACAAAGGTCCTTAACTGGCTGTCCCCACTAAAACGCAAGGTTGGTTATGTTTCCACGGACAATGGCGCCAATATAGTTAAGGCCATGAGGGACGGTTACTATTTCAGAGTGCCGTGTTTGGCGCACTGTATAAACCTGGTTGTCCAAAAATTCTTGGGTAATAAAGGCAGTGCAGCGTACAGTGTATTGGAGACCTGCCGAAAAATGTGCAAGCATTTCAGCCATTCTTTTAAGGCCCGGAAGCAGCTGAGGAGCCTGCTATATCAACATCAAATGCCAGTGAAAGCACTCATCCAGGAGGTGGTAACACGTTGGAACTCAACCTTCTACATGCTTGAGCGTCTGTATGAGCAGTATACGGAACTCGATCAATATTTCTTGAAAGAGGGTATAGAGGAGCTGAGGATGGGTGGGCCGCAATGGAACATAGTTGAAAGCCTGACACGCATGCTTCGTCCTTTTGAGTTCTTCACGCGTGCAGTCAGCAAGGAGGACTCTAATTTGGGAAAAGCTATCCCATTGTTGTACATGCTGGAGGAACAACTGAAGGAGGTGTGTTCTGTGTTTAGAAAAGATAAAAACCAAGACTCTTTGCTTCTGGCCGAGCAATTATTAGAGCTCCTACAAGGTGATGAACGTCTTAAAAAGATCCACTCAGAACAGCATTACATTTGTGCTACTATTCTGGATCCACGCTACAAAAAGGCGCTGGCAGGCCAAGCATTCTTTCCTTTTGATGATGAACATGTTCTAAAGTACAAACGTTGGCTAGCCTTGTCAGCCAAGAAGTTTGAAACAGAACGGCTGGAAATTGAAGGAAATGGCAGTAAATCAGCAGGCCATCCCCAGTCAAAACAATCCACTTCTGCACCTGTGGCTGTGGCACAAGTGACCTCTCAGCCGTTAAAGACACCGGCAACCGGATCATCTGCACGAAAGACAACAGAAACATTGGAGGCTGAAGAGGATTGGCTAGCTCTGCGTGGGTTTGGTTCTCAAAAGGTCAGAGGCACAGCAAGAGCTAAGCAAAGTGGAGGAACCTTGGATGAGGACCTTAAGTCGATGGTGAAGGACTATCTGAATGACTCAACAGAGGTCTATGTTAATTCTGACCCATTGGCGTATTGGCATGGGAAAAAAGAATTGTGGCCACAGCTCACCAACCTGGCTTTAAACTACTTGTCTTGCCCACTCGCAAGCGTGTCTTCTGAACGGGTTTTCAGTGCGGCTGGTGGGATTGTAACTCCCAAACGGAGCCGCCTCTCGCCCAAAAATGTGGAGAGGTTAACAATGATCAAGATGAATCAGCACCTCATACCACCAGATTTCAGAGTACGAGAGAGCGTGCCGGATGAAGAGGAGGTGGCCAGCAACATAGATGAGGGAATTTCTACTCTGTCAGGTGACACTGAGCTCACCCTGCCTGAATTCGCAGAGTATGATGACGAAGCCTTATTCTTATTCCTGGACCGTGATACCGAGCCCTGAAAATGAGACAACGAATCAATAACTTTCTTTTTCATCCTTATTCACTTTTATTCCTGTGTGTCTGTCTTTCTTTGTTGTGCACAGTTAATATAATTCAAACTTTAATCAGATAATCACAAAAACAAGCCCATCAGCAGAACTGTCTTCACTTGTTTGCTAATTGATTTGAAGGTGCCGCAGTCTGCATTCCTCAGGTTCACAAGTTCAGAAGAACATGCTCCTCTATCCTCCTCCTCCAGACTCCTATTTCCATCAAAGCAGAGGGCTGGTTTACGCCCAATGAAGAAAGACTCAGCACTTGTGGGGGTGTTGTTCTACCTCTTTGCAGGTGAGTTGACGGGTCTGGGGCCATTGCTGGGAAGCACTAAAAGTGGTTTGGACCAAATCCGAGGCGGAAAATTTTTTGTGTTTTTGATGACTTGCTTGCCTTTGAGGTGCTCTTAGGGGGGGTTCCGTCTGTTTGTGGGTGAGTTTCGTGGTCTGGGAGCACTGCTGGGACACTCTAATCTTGATTGCATTTGCTTTTCAGGAAATCCGTCGTGCCAACCCCGACTTATGGCCTAGCTACGCAGCGCGTTTGGACCGAAGGCCCAGAAATATTGCAAGTATGAGAGTTTGCTTTTGGCCTGTTTGGGGGTGTTATGCTTCTTGGCGGGTGGGTTGCCGGGTCTTGGGGCATTCCTGGGAAGGTCTAATACCGGGTAGAAGTGGTTGGGACTAAATCCAGGCCGATTTTTTTTTTGGCTATTTCTGACATTTTGCTCTATGTAGCGTTTTCGGGGGCCTGTTTGGGGGGCTTCCTGGTGTTTGTGGGTGAGTTTCGTGGTCTGGGAGCACTGCTGGGACACTCTAATCTTGATTGCATTTGCTTTTCAGGAAATCCGTCGTGCCAACCCCGACTTATGGCCTAGCTACGCAGCGCGTTTGGACCGAAGGCCCAGAAATATTGCAAGTATGAGATTTTGCTTTTGGCCTGTTTGGGGGTGTTATGCTTCTTGGCGGGTGGGTTGCCGGGTCTTGGGGCATTCCTGGGAAGGTCTAATACCGGGTAGAAGTGGTTGGGACTAAATCCAGGCCGATTTTTTTTGTGGCTATTTCTGACATTTTGCTCTATGTAGCGTTTTCGGGGGCCTGTTTGGGGGGCTTCCTGGTGTTTGTGGGTGAGTTTCGTGGTCTGGGAGCACTGCTGGGACACTCTAATCTTGATTGCATTTGCTTTTCAGGAAATCCGTCGTGCCAACCCCGACTTATGGCCTAGCTACGCAGCGCGTTTGGACCGAAGGCCCAGAAATATTGCAAGTATGAGAGTTTGCTTTTGGCCTGTTTGGGGGTGTTATGCTTCTTGGCGGGTGGGTTGCCGGGTCTTGGGGCATTCCTGGGAAGGTCTAATACCGGGTAGAAGTGGTTGGGACTAAATCCAGGCCGATTTTTTTTTTGGCTATTTCTGACATTTTGCTCTATGTAGCGTTTTCGGGGGCCTGTTTGGGGGGCTTCCTGGTGTTTGTGGGTGAGTTTCGTGGTCTGGGAGCACTGCTGGCTATATCTACTTTACTTTGCAAGAGGTTTGAAGCAAATCTATGGTGGCAGAGGGGACTTAGGGCCTAGCTGCAGAGCGCGCGCGGAGTGATTTGGGAAATTTGTGTAAAATTGACTAAGTCCCCATTTTTGTACTTTTGCTCTTTGGCTGTTTGGGGGTCTTCTACTCGTTTTCTCCTGGGTTGACGGCTCTGGGGCCATTGCTGGGAAGCTCTAATACCGGATAAAAGTGTTTTGGACCAAATCCCAGGCGGAATTTTTTGTGTGTTTTTGATGACTTGCTTGCCTTTGAGGTGCTCTTAGGGGGGGTTCCGTCTGTTTGTGGGTGAGTTTCGTGGTCTGGGAGCACTGCTGGGACACTCTAATCTTGATTGCATTTGCTTTTCAGGAAATCCGTCGTGCCAACTCCGACTTATGGCCTAGCTACGCAGCGCGTTTGGACCGAAGGCCCAGAAATATTGCAAGTATGAGAGTTTGCTTTTGGCCTGTTTGGGGGTGTTATGCTTCTTGGCGGGTGGGTTGCCGGGTCTTGGGGCATTCCTGGGAAGGTCTAATACCGGGTAGAAGTGGTTGGGACTAAATCCAGGCCGATTTTTTTTTGGCTATTTCTGACATTTTGCTCTATGTAGCGTTTTCGGGGGCCTGTTTGGGGGGCTTCCTGGTGTTTGTGGGTGAGTTTCGTGGTCTGGGAGCACTGCTGGCTATATCTACTTTACTTTGCAAGAGGTTTGAAGCAAATCCATGGTGGCAGAGGGGACTTAGGGCCTAGCTGCAGAGCGCGCGCGGAGTGATTTGGGAAATTTGTGTAAAATTGACTGTCCCCATTTTTGTACTTTTGCTCTTTGGCTGTTTGGGGGTCTTCTACTCGTTTTCTCCTGGGTTGACGGCTCTGGGGCCATTGCTGGGAAGCTCTAATACCGGATAAAAGTGTTTTGGACCAAATCCCAGGCGGAATTTTTTTTGTGTTTTTGATGACTTGCTTGCCTTTGAGGTGCTCTTAGGGGGGGTTCCGTCTGTTTGTGGGTGAGTTTCGTGGTCTGGGAGCACTGCTGGGACACTCTAATCTTGATTGCATTTGCTTTTCAGGAAATCCGTCGTGCCAACCCCGACTTATGGCCTAGCTACGCAGCGCGTTTGGACCGAAGGCCCAGAAATATTGCAAGTATGAGAGTTTGCTTTTGGCCTGTTTGGGGGTGTTATGCTTCTTGGCGGGTGGGTTGCCGGGTCTTGGGGCATTCCTGGGAAGGTCTAATACCGGGTAGAAGTGGTTGGGACTAAATCCAGGCCGATTTTTTTTTGGCTATTTCTGACATTTTGCTCTATGTAGCGTTTTCGGGGGCCTGTTTGGGGGGCTTCCTGGTGTTTGTGGGTGAGTTTCGTGGTCTGGGAGCACTGCTGGCTATATCTACTTTACTTTGCAAGAGGTTTGAAGCAAATCCATGGTGGCAGAGGGGACTTAGGGCCTAGCTGCAGAGCGCGCGCGGAGTGATTTGGGAAATTTGTGTAAAATTGACTAAGTCCCCATTTTTGTACTTTTGCTCTTTGGCTGTTTGGGGGTCTTCTACTCGTTTTCTCCTGGGTTGACGGCTCTGGGGCCATTGCTGGGAAGCTCTAATACCGGATAAAAGTGTTTTGGACCAAATCCCAGGCGGAATTTTTTTTGTGTTTTTGATGACTTGCTTGCCTTTGAGGTGCTCTTAGGGGGGGTTCCGTCTGTTTGTGGGTGAGTTTCGTGGTCTGGGAGCATTGCTGGGACACTCTAATCTTGATTGCATTTGCTTTTCAGGAAATCCGTCGTGCCAACCCCGACTTATGGCCTAGCTACGCAGCGCGTTTGGACCGAAGGCCCAGAAATATTGCAAGTATGAGAGTTTGCTTTTGGCCTGTTTGGGGGTGTTATGCTTCTTGGCGGGTGGGTTGCCGGGTCTTGGGGCATTCCTGGGAAGGTCTAATACCGGGTAGAAGTGGTTGGGACTAAATCCAGGCCGATTTTTTTTTGGCTATTTCTGACATTTTGCTCTATGTAGCGTTTTCGGGGGCCTGTTTGGGGGGCTTCCTGGTGTTTGTGGGTGAGTTTCGTGGTCTGGGAGCACTGCTGGGACACTCTAATCTTGATTGCATTTGCTTTTCAGGAAATCCGTCGTGCCAACCCCGACTTATGGCCTAGCTACGCAGCGCGTTTGGACCGAAGGCCCAGAAATATTGCAAGTATGAGATTTTGCTTTTGGCCTGTTTGGGGGTGTTATGCTTCTTGGCGGGTGGGTTGCCGGGTCTTGGGGCATTCCTGGGAAGGTCTAATACCGGGTAGAAGTGGTTGGGACAAAATCCGCGCGGAAAAGCCTTTAGTTTTGGCACTTTTTGTAACTTAGGGTTCGTTAGGGTTAGCCCTAGCAGCAGGATTGCATGTGTATCGGGGTGTTCTAGATTTTTCAAACTGAGTTCTGGGGTCTTAGAGCACTCGTGAGAATGTGTAATTTTGGTTGCAAGTCATTTGAAGAAAATCCATGGTGGGAAAGGGGGGATTTGGCATAGTTAAAGAAAGCCTTTGCCACTATTCTTAACTTAGGGTTCGTTAGGGTTAGCAGTATTTCTATTGCATGTGTTTGAGTGGGGGGGATTTCGAGTCTTGGAGCGATGCTGGCTATGGCTACTTTTGCTTGGTTGCTTGCAAGTGGTTTGAATGCAATCCACGGTGGGTAATGGGTAATTAGGGTACTTCGGCCTACTTTTACTTTCAAAGTAAGTTTTGTCACCAGTTTTCTGCTAGGCCTCGTTTTTTGGGTGGGAGCACTGCTAGGAAGATCTATTTTTGTTCTAAAACACAGTTTACAGTACACCTAGCTTGAGGGGCAAGATCCGCTACATTAATTTGCCCATACTTATTTATCCTTCAAAAGGTGACTCAGAGTACGCACTTTCAAAAACATTGTACTGTCTACTAGGAAAAACAAATTGTGACTTTTTGCACTCCACAGCCTACATACCTTATATTTATTTATCAGTGGTGTTGTAATATTATATCACTTCCTGTTTTTCGTTGAATAATTACAGGCCGGGTTTCAGTCTCTGCAATGGGGAAAAAAGGATGGAGTCAGGCTTCACAGTAGCGAGCCACAATTCAGCATCAGGCAGGCAGTGGACAGGGTGTCTTCTGGTGACCAACATCGGTGGACGAAGCGTCGGCTGCAATGGAGGAGTGCCGCTAATAGGAGGATTTTTTTTCTGCGGGCAACTTACTTACCACTTCCAACAGGACCACTACAACCACATAGATACAGTATCCCTTGCCTTTTTCTCTGACTGTGACTGCATTTCTTTGCTCTCTCTCGGCTTCTACATTGATCCCTTAACACATCACTTAGTCCACTCCACTATCTGCACCACACATAGTCATTTGTAAGTGCTCCTACGTAATTCGCAAGTCGCAGCACGCCCCAGGCCGTAGAGGACTGGGATGGCCCCAATGATGAAGCATGTCACCAAGGGGCAACCCTGGTGAGTGAGGGGACACCTAGAAAAAAAGCAATTTCTCCTTTTCTATCTACTATACCTTCTGTCAGGTTACGCAGCCCCTAAGCGCCTACCGTACTATGAAACTACATTTCCCATGAGTAGGCGGGAGACTTGCAGACTATTTAGTGAGACTATATGAGAGTACCCTTGTATGTTAGGACATCACTTCACTGATGCCTGTCTTGTCTTCTCTTACAGGTATCCTTTCCCTGCTGACCCTACCTTTACCCATCCCACATTTTTTATTTTAGTTTGTTATTTTTCTCCCCCGCCTGATGCCTCGAACACCCTGTGTTTACACTTCTGGGTGTTGGTGACATTTGGAGGTGGAACCATATTTGCATCGACTGGATCACGGGGAGTAAACGTGACACCTTCCAGACCAACCCCATTGAGTGTTGTTGTGAATGGATTTATAGTGACCAGCAAGGCTCTCGGGTATCTGGCTACAGAGACCTTATGTTGAATATCGTTATCAATAATTCCACACAGGCCCTGTACTGTCGCATTCTTTCTTTCCACAGTTGTCGATGATATATTCTTACTCTGCTTGACAAAGAACCATTGCTAATGTGAAAGAACTTCAACCGAATTAGTAGTTATACTTTACCATTTGTTAGGCTACAATGTGGCACTGCTCTACTGTACTTCTGTCACCTGCTATATTCTCAGTTGTACCGTTGAATTGCTCAGGAGGACAAACCAGATTTCATTTTCTTTTTTTTCATAGGCATGCAACTGCCACTGTGTCACACCACTAGTACCACCGCTATGAGGAAATTTTATCCGACCAAGATTGCCAACGTTATTCGGTGTTTCCCGTGGAGCCAGCCCTGGGCCTAGCCCTACTTTCAAACACAAATTACAGGTAAGATAAGCGTTTGGTGGTTTGGGGGTATAATGGAGTATTAGTACGAGAGACGAGAGACTGAAGGTAGTACTACTAAAGTCCTAGGACTCTTGGATTCACTTCACTTAGTCTGTGAGAGGCACTTAGTGTTGAAAACATTTGGGCATTTACACTTAAAGGAAGAAAATGGAACTAAACTTTCAGGAAAACAGTCAACGTTAAACCCCCACCCACCAGGCAAGCAGTAAAAAACAGGTATGCTCAGATAAAGTTTGAAAAAGTATATTTATATCCCTAACAAAATAATCTCCCGCAAGACCCTCCCTAACCCCAACGATTGTCCTTCAAAAGTCCCCAAAAACCCAACTCCCAATTCCCACCCCCCAAAAGTCTCTAAAAAAGGGGCAAGGGACACTATGGGTGGATGCTGTTAACTTTTTGGGCCAGGGCATCATGCTCCTCGCGGAGCAAGGCGAGCTCCTGCTGAAGGCGGGACACCATCAGGGTAGTGCGGCGCAGGCGTGCCTTCACTGCCTTGCAGGTGCAAGGCCTGTGAGAAGCAGCTGTTGGCCTTGCTGCTCGGCGGTGGCGTTTGCCTTTGGCAGCCCGGCTCAGTCTCGGTGGACCACTGTGCTGGGTGGCAGCCCGTGGGGCCACGGAGGCCGATGCAGACGACGTTGTCGTAGTTGTCGACTGCACACTTTCCACGTCCTCCAGGGCCACCAGCCGCCGATATTCCGCAACAGTGGCCTCGATCCTCCGTTGCCGGGCCGCTCTAGCCAGCTCCTTCCTCCTTGTTCGTTTGGAAGGAGAACCTATATGAAGAAAGAAAGACATAGTCTGTAACCAATGCTCTTTAAGATTAACTCAATCATTCAGCAGAAATGTGTGCTGCAGTACAACTAGCAACTTGCAAGCGCATTACATAACTATTGAGGCCAGTATCTATCTAACCTCACACTTCTTCATCCTTGCTCTAACATTAGTGGGAGTTTAAGGAACAAATTCTATGAGCACTGTGGACTTCCATTGGAGTCGACTATGAAAGTACACCAGTCTTATTCTTCTTCTTATCTCTTGTTTTGGAAAATTGGTACGTTATTTTCTGCAAGCCGGCATAATGCCAGCGCGGTAAACTTGCACCCGAGAAAAAGAGACGCACGCCATGAGGAGTGACCTAGACTTGCGTTGCCGTTGCGTTACTGTACCCGTCCAGTACATGCAGGTGGTGAATCTCTTACTTTTCTATTACGGGTGGCACTGAGAATACTCTGTTACAACTCAAGGGCTACTGCTTAATTAATTTAACTTTCACCCTACAGTGGAAATGAGTACTAGAAATGGAAAATTGAAGAAGATAAATAATCTGATTATCTATCACTTCACATGGGATGTTTTTGCTTATATATGGGATGACTTTAGGTGCTTTGCTTTTTATTGAGTGACAGGCAGTGATACATCCACACATGAATGACTGAGTACTACTAAACTTATTAAGAGAGGTAGGGAGTGGCCACCATAATAACCGGATCTATGCAGTGCTTGCAATACAAACTACTGCTACTATTTATGGTAGTATTTGGACAAAATTAAAAGTTCTTTTCCTTGCCTTTCCTACACTGGAACGGACGTGCGGGTGCAGTGTTACATGCTCTTCAAAGTTACACTTAGTTCATCCACTGACCATCTACTCTCTCTAGATCATGGGTACTCACAAACTTTCTCTCAGGGGCTACATTTACAGTGTAGTTTGGGGCCGAGGGCCGCACTGGTGGGGGCGGAGTCAGAGGGGGCGGGGCTAAAGCAAAACGATAACTTGTGACCATGAGGTTGCACACAGGTCCCTGCAGCAGATGCCCTCATCCACTGAGCCACCAGACCCAGCATTTACATACATCTCTCTCCCTCCTGCTGTCCCTCCTGCCCTCCCTCCATCTCTCTCTCCCTCCTGCCCTCCCTCTCCCTCCCCCTCTGTCATCTCACTGTGTGTGTGTCTATCTGTGTCAGCCTTCAGCCCGGGTTGAGACCGCTTCCTCAACGCGCACACACAGACAACAACACCAAAGTACTTAACAGGTCTTTAAAAGACCATTAACATATTATTGAGGCTTTGTTTGTTTTAGCGCCCCTGCTTCTCCACCCTGACAATCACTGCTTGCCCGGCCCCACAGAGCAGAGGCTTTGTTCTATTTCACCTCTTTGTGGCCTTGCATCTCCACTCTGCTCTGTGGGGGCCGGGGGAGCAGTGATTGTCAGAGTGGAGATGCAGGGGCGCTAACAGGTGAAATACAAAAAAGCCTCTGCTCTGTGGGGGCCGGGGGAGCAGTGATTGTCTGCAAGGTCTGCGCACCGCCAAGGAAGGCTTGCCGGGCCACCACCGGCCCGCGGGCCGTACTATGAGTACCCCTGCTCTAGATACACATATGCTATCTAAGAGTCAGATAGTAGCATGATCCAGGTATATGGACACATACAGTTTCTGTGTCACCCACCCAGGCTGTTGTCCTTCCACCCATCATTGCTTCATCATTCACCCAGCCATGCATCTCATATTCTTGCCTTCCCAGCTAGTCTTCAATCTCAATAAGTAAGGAATATATAAGAGCTTACCTCTGGCCGCCACCACCGTCTCAACTCTCACAGCCGCCGCCGCCGCCTCCTCCCCTGAAGAATCGCCCTCCGCCTCCGTGTCGAGCACCACCACCACACTGGCCCCGCCACCAGATGTTCCACCTACAAAGTACATTTAAGAATGTTAGAATAAAGCACTCACTAGTCACTAGTATTTGGTCTAGGAATGAAGACATGTGAAAACAATGTAATTTGTGACTGTCTACGTTAAAGTTAAAAAAAATGTCCCTTTTTCCAGGGAAGGTTGTCTTGCTGCACTTTTTGGCACAACTGATGAAGGCTGATTTTTTAACACGCACCATTTTTTTCCACACAGACAGAAGATGGACTTCTAACAACAAGATCAAGTTGAAACCAGGTGAGAGCTCGGCTCGACCACAAGAAATGTCTTCAATTAATCGTCAGCACTAACCACTTTTCCATTATCAGTTAAACGTTTAGTTTTATTATGACTTCATTTTAATAAATGTGTTTACTTTTAATAAAGCTTTTAAACTTAAATACAATCTGTGTTTTTTGGTCCAGACTAGAGTGACTGAGCGAAAGGTTTTGCAATTTTTGCAAGCATGAGTCCAGATAGAACACTTCAAAAGACATTATGGACAATCCCAGAGGACTGCACTAAGTTGATAGAGCTATTGCTGACTAGAATCATGGGAGTTTCGCCAACCGTGCAATCTTAGTTAGCTACACAGACAGACTAATAAGAATAATCTAGTAATACCACAGGGAGTCATAGTAGAGGCAGGATAAGAATTTAGATACAGTCTACAAGAAGAGCAAAGACAATTTTGAAAAAAGTCAAATGAGGAACGCTAGGAAAAATAGGTACTAGTCTAAAATGAAAACTTACTGGGGCCAGCAGAGGAGCCCTCGCCTGCCCGATCCTGGCCCTGTTGAACAGCATCCGCCGCCTGCTGCTCCTGTGTCCTCCTCTCGCCCCTGGGGGGAGCTGACGTACAACATGAAAGAAAGAACAGAAAACATGGATGATTGTTGCTTGTCAATGTCAACCAAATCAAACATTTCAAAAGAACAATAACAAAATATTTCCGCGAAATTATATTGATTATGGTTACTTTTTATTTATTTGCGGACCTGTGACTTCGAAAGTCACGTAACTCACTAAACAAAGTACTGAAACGTTCACCTAGGACTGGCAGGCAGCAGTCCGCAGGCAAGACGCAAAGTGACAGACAAACTCCATTGTGATTTCAGTCAGATCAGTGACAACACTAACAGTTGCCTGCTACATTACCAGTCATTTAAATAGTCAAACTATCAATCCACCGCCACTATTTTTCTTATTGTCAGGGTTACAAAGGAAGGGGCAGATTTAAGCCCTTGCGGCTCTTTTGCGCCGTTCTTGCGTGACTTTTGTGACGCAGCAGCTAAACAAAAAAGGGCGCCATGGTGCGGCGTATAATATTATAACAACGTGACGCATTTGGGAGATGCATCCCGTTATAAAGCCCTGCGCCATCAGGGGGCGTTCCGGCGCAAGGGAGGGCATTCCTGCGCTGGAACACATCCTAATAGTGGCTGAGGGAAATCTACAAAATATCAATCAGTCACCTTTAGGACAATGATGCGTCACACAAACCCTGCACCTGCTTGAAGCAGACGTACGGCTTGACCCAGCATTGGGGAGATAGGGTACCCCAGAGCATTGATGGAGCTGCGCCATCGTTGCGACGCAACTCCAGCAGTAAAGCTTCGGTGACGTTTTGGGCCCATGGGGCGCCGCATTGCAAATACGGCGCACCATGTTTGGTGGTGGTAGCGGGCCGCACAATTAATGGCGCATCCCTGCTACTTTGCAGGGATGCGACGGTAATTGCAATTCTGCCCCTTAGGGGCATACTTACTTACGCGTTCTGGCGCATCTCCAGAGATGCGCCAGATCAAATGCGTCACGCAAAACTACCCTTGCGACACGGCAGATGTGCCTCATTTACAATGCGGCGCGCCCTGGCGCAAGGGTAGGCACTTGCGTGACGCATCTCGTCACGTAAGAGCGGCGCATCGCTGGAGTCACGTCGCCAACGCAATGCAACTCCAGTAATGCTCAGGGCCACCCAATACTTTACATGCTGTGTCAGTCCTTTCGCCTGCTTCGAGCAGACATAAGGAATTGAATTGACGTAGCAGCGTCGCAGAAGTGCCTGCGTTAAATCTTGTAGATTTCACGCAGGCAATTTTGCGAGGCGCACAGCCGCTGGACCGCCCACCCTGCGTACTAGGAACGCACCCATTGTGGTGCAGGCCCATGGCTTTATAACGTGACGCATCTCCCTAGATGCGTCATGCTGTAAATGACTTGCAGGGATGCGGCACGTTTACGCCGCTGTTGCGTCACGCAAGGCAACGTAAACGTGGCGCAAGGGGCTTGTAAATGTAATCTGCCCCCTAGTGTCTAGCATTACGCAGTTCTGTTAAGTACACTCATACATAATAGTTACTCAGGCCAATGAGACCACGAAATAGAAAACAAATAAGCATAGTAGCAACCCCACTGAGAAGGAGAGCAGTGCACCTGAAATGCACAGAAGATTTTGAAATATAATTTAACTACAATGTAATCGTCATCAGCGGCATTATTGGCTTGCTCCATGTAAAAAACAAATATTTGCAATACAACAACACAGAGCAGGAGAAAACATCATAGTAGTGAGTGATTAAATGGCTACTACTACTCACCAAGCCCGGGGATCTCCAAGCCGAGCTGGTCCAGCAGGTCGCGCTCGCGGTCCAGGAGGTCCGTCCAGCGATGGGTGACCTGGCTGTAGGTGCGCTGGACCCCGTAGAGGTGGGATATGGCCCAGCACACCTTCTCCCACCGCTTCCGGCGCTCCCGCATGTTGTAGCCGCCGGCCGCGATCCTGCCGCCTCCCGCGATGGTCCTGGGCAGGCGGCGCTGGACGAAGTAGACAAGCGCGCCCACTTCCTCCGGGCTGAATATCTCCCGGCGCGTCACCTGCTCCCCCCTCAATCTCACGCCTGCTGTCCTGCCACTGGGTCCAGCACTACTCCCCGCCGCCGCTGCGGCCCTCAAGTGCCTGGGCAGCTTCACGGCGCCTGGCTTGACCATGGTCTGGGCAGGTAAGGTAGGAAGAAGTAGAAAATTAAGAAAGAATAGGATAGGGAAGAAGAAAAGAAAAGAGTTTAAAAAAGTAGTTTAAAAGTAAAGAAAAATAGCAGAAAAGACAAAAATATACAGCTAGGAAAAGAGAGGGATAGATAAGAAGCAAAATCGTTAAAAAAAAACTGAAAACAAGCAAAGGATGGCAAAGATATCAAGAGGATTAAACACCATGCCCAGACACAGGAAATGAATGAAAAACAAGATGGCCGGCGCCCGTTTCCGAGCGCGAAAGTCAGTTCGCGCGAGATTTTCCTCGCGATCTCGTGCGAACCTCTAGATTTCCCGCGCGATCTCGTGCGAACCTCTACTCGCAATGCGCTTACTGCGCGAGATTATACATAGCGGGCGGAAACGGAAATACGTCACGCAAACAAAATGGCCGCGCCCGTACTCGACCTTGGGGTAAATTCGCGTGTTGCGCTGCAAGCGGCTCGCGAATACTGCAAAAAAACTCGCGAAACAACAAGCCGCAAAAAAATAAAATGCTCATTCGCACGAATTGGCGGCTTCCGCGGTCGGTTTCGCACGACGCCGCGCCCCGCGAATAGCGCGAAAAAAACCGCAAAACGATTTCAGCAAAAGCAAAAGCAATGAGCAGGTGCAAAAGGTCAACCTCATGATTTGTAATGATTCTTTGTATTGCTTCCTGAGGGGGCCCTCCAGAATTCGGTTGCCTGCTTGCAACTATTGTGTGACCCTGCTCTGACCTTAACTGTATGCCACAAAGGTCCTGATTTACAGCTAAAGGAGCAGACAAGCAGGTGCCAGGCTGGAACTTTAAATTCTTTCAGTGACACATTAATTAGCCCCTAATTCATTATTGTCATTTGGGGCAGGGCAGGTGTTGTTAATAAACTAACCCCAAATTAATTCATGTCAGTTCAAGCAGGGCAGGTGGGCTTGCTTTTCCCCCCCATCTTCTACAGTGATGATGAACCAGAGGGTGGCATTGATGTAACAGAGGGTGGCATGGGTGGGCCAGAGGGTGGCATGAGTAGTCAGAGAGTGGCAGTGGTGACAGAGAGTGGCAGTGATGAAAGAAGAGTGTCCCAAACAGGCTGGACAAGTAGAAACAACAAGTTCGCGAAACTTGCGACCCGACAGGTAAGTTCGCAATTTGCGACATTGTACAAAACCCTCGCGAACTCGCAGAAACCCGCGCAAACACAAAAAAAAAAAAAATCCGCAAATTCGCGAGAATTCGCGGATTTTGCGGATTTGCGAGTTCGCAAATCCGCAAAATTCGCGAACGCGAGATTCGCAAAATTCGCCCATGCTTAGCTACACCAAATATTATGTCAAAGCACTGCCATCAGTTCGAGGCAGGGCATCAGGGGGCCATTGGACTTGGGTCAAATTGATTTAAACCGACGAATCAAAACATTGACTCGTCAGATATTTTGGGGCTAAAAATTTATTCCCCAGTGAAGACTTGTAGGTATTTATTTATTGTCTACTGTAGACCCAGAAGCAGAAGTGTGGAATTGTCTACTGTAAACATCTTGCAACATTCTGTTAGACAGATCAACTCCAAGGATATGGTCATTATAGGTAGAGATTTTAATATAGACTTTGAAACCATATATGGCTATGATTTAGTAGTGGGGTATCCCTTCCCTTCCCTCAGCTCAAGATCCTATATCTTAAGCTCAGTGGTTGCCATGCAGGATGTCCACTTCATGACACTAAATGGGCTGAGGGCATGTAATGGAGATCTGTATCTGACAAGCTGGGGCACTTGCATTTAAGAAAGGTTCTATAAGATCAAAAATTGATTGCATCATGACCAGGGTTGTCATGTGGGAAAGATTAGCGGACTCTGAAGTGGATAAGAGAGGAGAGTAGCCACTACCCCTTACGCCTAAACATCCTGGGTTGTAGCTCCAACTACAGCACCACAAATAATGCCAATAATGGGAAACAACCATAGGTCCACCAACTTGCTCTCAATTGTGGGGAATGCAGAGACCATGACAGAGATATGACATATTTGCGAGTGTCCTGTCTCACCTAAATAGCCTGGAAAATCCAAGGATTTTTATCACTTATATACACACAAAGCTGGTAGCATCTTTAATACTGATCTTGACCCAACCACCAAAAAAAGAAGCCCCCTAACAGGGTGCGTAATGTAAATAGCAATCTATGGTACTCAAAGGACTGTAGATTGACAAAACAAGTACTGGGGAATGCTCTTAAAAATCTACTTGAGATCCGCATAGCCAGGGACTTTTACAGGAAGACAGTAAGAAGTGCAAGGGCCAAGTGGAATGGATGCCAGCTGAAGCGATCTGGTAATGGCTGCAAGGTCTAGCGTTAATTGTCATTTTGGAAAAAAGTTGCCCATGGGAGCAGGAGTTCCAAATTACAAGTAGACTGTCACCTGAATCCTGAGGCTTAGGTAGATCACTTCACTAAGTTATACGACCATGCCGCAATCGACCTTTTCGCATCAACTTGCCTCCTTTAGACCTTCACTTCACACTAGAAGAAACCATGATAGCTATCAGTGCAATTAAATTGGGCAAGGCCCCAGGAGCAGACAAAATCCCATGTTAGTCTGCGCCTCTTATGTTAACTTCCTGAGCAATGCAATAGCTGCAGGGGCTCCAATCCAAGATACATGGAAGGGGCGAAGATTAGTCTCATTTACAAAAAGGGGGATCGGTGTAGTCCTGCTAATTATAGGCCAATAAGCCTTTTTGACATTCTCCAAAAGGTTTAAGCGAGACAGTTGCTAAACAAATTAAATGAGTGGATTGAGGGTACAGATATCCTAACCCCCTAACAAGCTGGATTCAGACCTAAAGTCAGCACGACAGACCAAGTACTGATTCTGCTCCTTATAATTTAGAAGTATGCAAGGCTCAAAGAAGGCCATTTGTACATAGTCTTTGTTGACCTCAAAGCAGCCTTTGACTAAGTCCCCCAGGAGCTCCTATGGGTGTCACTGAAAACCCTCGAGGTATCTGGATGCCCTGCTTGGTCAACTAGTAAAACTTCATCAAGATAATTATGCCCAAGTGCGATGGGGTCCTCTGGGATACCTAACAGACCAGATCCCAATACGCAGATGGGTTAGACAAGGGTGTGTGCTGTCCTCCACCCTCTTTTCCTTATTCGTCAATGATGATATTGAGGTCCTCCAAAAAGGAAATATAGACGCCCCCAAGATTGAAAAGTATAGCATGCCTGCTTTACTTTTCACCGACGACACTCTCCTAATCTCATACACACCTATGGGATAACAGCAATTTTCAGACAATTTTAATTCTTCCTGTGTGGCTATGGGTCTTGAGATTAACATTTCAAAAAAACAATTTATGGTAGTCAGACCGAACAGATCATTTAAAAACACCATAGCCTTAGGTAAGGTAGGTTTTTAGATTCAAATATTTGAGCATTATGCTAGATAGTAGGGTTTCATGGTCTTCTCACACCCAGAAGAGAAGGGCGGTGCTCCAACATCAGGCATCCATTATCTTTAAAAAAACATATCATGGGACAAAGTCAAGGGCCCTACTCCCGGCAATGGAGTTATACAGACTAAAAGTCTATTCAGCTGCCTTATATGGCGGCAAACTTTGAGGCCACGTGAATACAGACTCTCTTACTCTTATGAAAATATATTCCTGTGAATGCTCCTTCATCTCCCCAAGAATAATCCCTTAATACCTATGTTTCTTGACGTGGCTCCCAAACAGGTGGGAGATATTGCCAAGTCAGGCTCCTTATGTACTGGGTAAGGATCTGGACTGCAGAGGAGCTTAAGCTATACCATAACACATTAAAGGAACAGCTGTCAATCCAATACATGTCTAACTTTCCCATGGTTTAGGCATGTTCAATCCTGGTATGAAAAACTGAGCCTTGGATCTTTTTGGTCGAATCCTACATCGATGACTCATGCCTCAAAGAAACAGCAAAAAGTCTGCTATTGGCCAATATCCATGCTAATCTCTTCATTCCTTCCAGCCAAGGGAAAAAAGGTACAGTGTGGGGACCAGCAAAGTCAGAGTAGGCCCAGGAAAACAGGGGAGCCCACTGGAATCAAAGAAGACCCTCAACAGGACCCGCAGGCTGGGAGGCACTGGAGTCGTAAGAGGACCTCAAGCAGCTCACCAAAGATGAAGGCCCACGGTGCAAGAGATGTGGTGAGGACAAAGATCTTAGTCACAGCCGATGCTTGTGGTTGATGACTACTTGGAGCCTGAAGATCTCTGAGGAAGAGAGCTAACAAGCCTTTGCAACGACAAGTCAACCCGGTACACAGGGGTTTGGTTCCTGCAGTTCCGACGAGGGATACTGGCCTCAAACTCGTGGAGAAGACAGGGCAGGCCTCAAGGGAGTTGTAGAACCACCACCTGTGTTGCTGAGCCTTCTGGAGTCCATGGGAGCCGAGGAGCAGCAGACCGGTTAGATTAGTTGTGGTGCTTGCAGATGCAGGGAAGTGACTCTTTCACTTCAATGGATAATCCTTCAGGTGTCTTGGATGTCCACAGGCCTTGGAAGGTTCCTGTATGGAGCACAGGCACAGACGTTACAGTGGATGAGCAGGACAACGAGACCAGGAGCAGCAGAAGTCTTCCCAGCTGCAGTCTCGATGTCCAGAGCAAACGTCCATCAAAGTACAGAGTGCCCAGACGGTTAAAGATGAAGTGGTGTCTGATCTGAATCTTGTCCCACAATGAATCTAGGGACCCACCCATAGGTAAGCCCTTAAGTACCCTAAGGAAAGTGTTGGGACGATTCAGGGGTCCCTCCCAGAGGAGGGGCTGCACAATGGGGAGGATACTCCCATATCCTTTGTCCGGTTTCGCGCCAGAGTGGCAACCAACGGCTCCCTGAACTGGTTTGAAGTGGACTATGCAAAGAGGGCCCCAAGTGTGCCCTTCAAGTAGTCTTAGTGGCACTGGCAAGCGCCCCCACCCTGCCCCAATATACTAAGCCCTGTCTGGGAGGAGGTCACACCTCCCTGTGACAAGATATCTATTGTTCTGCCTTCCCCTGCTCGAGCTTGGCTCAGCAGCATGAGGGCAGAAACATGTCTCTAGTCGGCAGCAGCCCTAGCATGCTGTCCGGTTCTGAAAGACTGGTACAGGGAGCACTGAGGGCCACCCGGAGGAGATTCACAGTACATGGAGTCCTATCTCTCACACAAACAGTGTGGGGGTATGATTCCAACATGTTTGATACCAAACACAGCATGGTTTGTTCTGGCTAATTTGGAGATGGTCATCGTGTAATGACGCATGGCCATTCTATATATCATAATGGCTGATGCACTTACAACCCGGGTGAATGGACTCAAAATGGTGTTGGATCAAGCACTGATCTGTTGACTGGGTGAGAGTATTCTGCTTAATTCAGAGACTCTGTCCATCACCACCCCCTTTTGCTCAATTGTCAGTTACGTAACGACACTTCAGTTGTTTTATACAATACCATTTTGATATATAGTTCTTGTCCTATATATATCATAATTTGGGAAAGCAACAGCAAAGGTAGTAGAATCCAAACTCCTGTTAGCTAAAAAGGCAGGACTTGCCAGAAAAGAATGGTGATGTGGAGCTAATTGACAACTCTGGTGCAATGTGTGCATGTTAAAGGAGTGAGTAAGGAGAAATGAGCGAGTGAGTATTTATTGAAGATTAAGAGATGGAGTTTATGTTAGTAAGCAGAGAAACTTGCGAGTATGTCAATACATGAGTGGACGAGCGAGGAATAAGAAATGAGAGCAGACATGTGAACTGTGAGCTTATAGTGAAAAGCAAATGAGTGGGTGAATGACGTGGGCATGGGTTGGTGTATTGAACAGGGGGTGAGCTTGTATATAGCGCTTATATGAGGCACTACTCCCTTACTTCCGGGGAAGGGCAGAGCCAGCACAGAGCCACACGATTCCACATAGCAGCCTGCAGGAGCACTGCTGAAAACATTTCTGGATGCAGTCTGGTGCTTTCAAAAGGGAGGAATCTACACTTAGAAGTATCCATCAGAAATATACATTTTTTATTTTGTACTTCTTAACTCTCTCCTTGGTCATCATATCTGCCTCATAGGCCAGCCCCTCCCTCCATTAGGAAAATGTTGATAAGGGTGCACATTATCCTCAGGGAAGGACCTCTAATTCTTAAAAAAAGTGTCTTTCCCAAGCTTAGAACTCTCTGCACACAGTAAAGGATATATTCAATGGTAAAATACTTCTGGCTCTTATATCAAGCACTATCTCTTTCTATGGTTTCCTGCCCCTTACATCAGAAACCAGCACCTACTTTCTCTACCCTACAAAAAGGTAAACTCTGTCTTTCATATTAAGATCTGCCCGTATAGGTTCCCTGTTAAGAGATCTCTTCCCAGATTAAGCCCCTATTCATGTCACATCAGGATCTCACTGTGTGTTAGAGGTTTCTTTCCATTATTCTAGGTTCCGCCTTCAGGTTTGGTGGCCTATATATTAGGATCAGCTTCCAGGTTAGAGTTATCTGACTCACGTATCGTGATCTATTCTAATCTCCCTGTGGCACCTGCAGTCCTTGGTTCTGGTCCTCTCCCTATTATTTCAGGTTCTTTCTCAGGTTATAGCTCTCACTACCATTTATGTTATATACACTCTGCTCCTAGGTGATGACTCTATGCATCTGGCATGAGTGTCTGACCTAAGGTTAGGTGTTTCCAGGAAACCCCAATATTCTCCACAGATTGGGGTTTTCTGTCCTTCATTTTAGGATCAGCTTGATGTTAGAGATCTCTGACTTTATATTAGAATCTGACTTTGTGCCCTTGGCCTTTACATCAGAATCTGCCTGCAGATTAGGGCTCTCTGGCCCTTATACAGGGTTATTTTACTACACTAGGGCAATCTGTTCTTAAACGAGATTTTGCCCTCAAGGTATGCCTTTCTATAAAGGTTTACATAAATAACCTTATGATTATTGTTATAGTGGTAACCTCATCCTCTATTGCTGCAGAATAAGATGTGAAATACTGAAGGATGTGGTAGGAATCGGATACTAATATCTGTAATCTAATGCATACACATGTAATCTCATTTGTGAGATGAAAAGTGTACAGCCCTATTCAAACCAAGGCCATTTGAATTATGTGAGTCAGAAGCTCCAGCATCTTCTGCATAGTTATGGATTCGTAGCATTTGTACATAATCCTTTATCTGCTGCATGTTTGCAGATTTTAACAAAAAATAATAGTGTGGAAACGTGTGCTTCTGCGCATTGAAATGCAAGTTGCTAAGACTGGTCACCATTCAGTTGCTAACTGCTGATTCTCAGTATTAAATTGGTAGTTCTGAGATGAAAACTTCGGTAAGACACTGTTAAAATGTATTAAAAATTACAAAAGTCAAAATAAAACTGCCTCACAATGTGCCATATTATGCCACATAATTTGTATCTTTTTGCCACATAATTTAGCCAACCATGCCAGATAATTTGGCCCCTCCCTGCCACAGAATTTCAGTGCCCTGATGAAACACATACCAGAGGTTGACAAATTACTCATTTTAAGCACTTTGTATTTTAATGGTCTTGATTATTCCTTTCATTATAGTTTTACCTCAAAGTTTAAATAATGACATCCAAATTATCTTTCTGTAAAGGGAGGTTTAGGTTCGATATATCATTTGACTGTGGGCTAAGGAATGGGTTATGTCAGTGACAGCAAACAGTACTACCTCATGAGCATCAACACAGAATGTTCCATCTGCTGTGATTGGCTGAGGAACACTGCCAAGTCCTAGCGACAGAGCTCTGACAAACGCACAGAAGAGCACCATCCAAGCGACGGTGATCAATGCTGAGGTAAGAGTGCTCACAGATTTCTAGCATGAAAGAGGAGCAGGAAAGAAATACACAATTTAAATAAAACACACTTCAGACAAATGATGACGGATCTATTTTATGGTAGACATTTACTTATGCGCTTTGAGTTTTAGTTTACAAGTGTATTTTCACATGAATAAAAAGATGAGTCCACTAGCATCAAAAATATGTTTTGTAAAAGCAGGTCAAGAACTTGGCAGCCCAGAGAATCTGGAATGATTCCTTACATTATTTTATTATTATTAACTTATTTTAAAAAGGTTGAGGCTTGTCGGGTTTGCATGGCATAATATGGAGGTCTTTTGTAAAGTACCCTGCACAAAAGATGCAACCAGAGATTGCAATATAATTTACCTATCATATGTTTGAATCAAAATAGAACTGCTTTGTAGTCACTTTAAGAAATACTGCACGTCACTTTAGTTTGAGACATCTGCACCCATGGCTGAATTGTAACTTCCAAAATATTTGACCACTTTGAAAATGAATTACACTCGAGTACTGCAACATGGTCCCTGCAACCATAAACTGCAACCATCAACTTGCACCTTGAAATCATGCTATGAGTGTGCCTCAACAGCTGTGCTGCAGTCTCTAAATTGCAGCACTTGCAATACAAATCACACAACTGCTTCCTCAAAACTTAAAGCACAGGCTAGAATCACTACTGAAACCTGCACTCAAATCTGAACCCATAGCAAAATTCACAATCCTGCACTCTGTATCAAAAGCTAGGTATTCTTCAAATATACATAAAGATTTCTATCTTTGAGGACGAATAAATAAAAAATGAAACATGCACTCACTGTACAATGGAGCTTAAATCCAGGTTGTGCCTCAACAGCAGTGCTGCAGTCTCTACATTCCAGCACTTGCAATACAAATCAATACCACTGCTTCCTCAAAACTTAAAGCACATGCTAGATTCACTACTGAAACCTGCACTCAAATCTGAACCCACAGCAAAATTCACTATCCTGCACTCCGCATCAAAAACTCAGCTAGGTGTTCTTCAAAATAAAGATTTCTATCTTTGAGGACAAATAAATAACAAGCATTTACAATGCAATAGGTCTCGCATTAGGAAAGTTTGAGCTATTGGTTTTGTAAATGACAAATTTTTCATGTATGTGTTGGTTTTGAAAATAGCGAAATTAATAGATTTGTCATTTACAATGCCAATAGTTTTAACTTTCGCAAATGTGACACCTATAGCATTTGTAATGCAATATGTGTTGTATTTACGTGACTTACATGTATTGATATTTCAAATAACAATGGCTTTTAATTTTTTTTAAGGAATCTCAATGTGTTATTCCTTAAATGTAATCGCAAAATAGAGAATCGCAAATTTTGCGATTCTCTAATTTGCGATACACTTTTGGGATGATACATCCCGAAAGGGATTTTCCCATTTGCAAATGGGCCAATTCTGAGAATCGGCCCATTTGCGAACGGGAAAAGGGCTTGATACATATGCCCCATAGTCTCATAAGTCGTGGGAGAGTTCAGCACCAAGATCGTCCTTCAAACCAGCTATTACTGTGCTTAGAATATCTGTTTGTGCACAAAACAGTATGCTGTAAACTTGACAGACTGGGGGTAGGAAAGTAAGGGACTGTGTACGTAGGAGAGTGCTCAAGAAAAACCTCAGGAGTTATATACAATCTGCAGAGGGGGGCTGCAGCACAATGTGCTTGAAATGCTCGTGCCATGATCTAGGTTAAAACTGCCCTGTGCTTTTATATATTATTTGCGGACAATTCCGTTGGAAAGTTTGTGTTAATTTGCTCTTCTCGTCAAGACAGGGTCCCATCTATCATATTCACTTCTGCAAATTGTAAATGTCACTAAACACTGACGTTATGCCACTGTATAGAAAACACTGCCTCTTGTGTGGGAAAGGGGTAAAAGCTTCTGAGAGTCCGCAGCTCCCAAACTCCTCTATTCAAAAAACGTGCAAATGTCCTGTAACGTAACCAAATGCTGTCTTAATAGCTTGACAAATTCCTGCAAGAGATAATGCATTGTAGAAAAGCAAAATGCGAGCCAGTCAAAAGATCAGTAAAGTAACAAACAGATTATTCATACATCTTTTACTATTGTTTAATCAGCCTCATTGGAAGAAACAGGAATTTTTGTAATTACCATTTTACTACTCCTAACGACAAAATCAACCAAAAGGCCTGAGCTGAATGCCTAAAGCAGGTCCTGGGGCAGCAACCAGGTTAAGATCCGCCTATGCAGCATTTACAAAACTTCTTCTGATCATTAAACTTCTTGATTCCTTGTAGCTGCGAAGAGTGAATGCCTCCACAATGAAGGAATTATAGAGAAGCATTGGAAAGGTTAATATAATTCAAACAGTAACTAACATCCAGCATATTATGTTACAGGAACCTCGTAAAAAGCCTTTGTCTGTTTGCCAAAATAAATGCTATGTGTCATCGAAAGCCGCTGACTTTTGGTTGTACAATACGGTGCCATCTTTCTTGCCTAGGTGATACTATGATCTACCGATACCCCTCTGGCAAGTTCTTATGAGCATCAAACACATGTCATTGTGCATTTAATGATGACGGGTTAGCTTGGATGCAATTTTATTATTCCAAAGGACATACATAATGTTTTACCCGGGATGATTCAAGTGCAAACAATGTTCTGCCTCTGCATACATACGAGTGTAAACTTTGTCTAAGTGAAAGAAATGGAATAAGAGTTGGGGTGGACTGAGAAACTTCACAGGAAGTCTCCGTCTGTAAATCTCATATCGACAATTCATTCAGTGCATATAAAAAAGGTTCAACAAAGAAAGCTTTAAATTCATAAAGGAACAAGTCCCGCGGCGACCCGGAAGCTCTTGGCCGGCCGGCCAATCCGGTCGCAGCCGACCGGAAGTCCCGCCTCCCGAGGTCCGCGAGCTGCCGGCGCATGGAGCGCCTTGCCGGTCCGAGGTAGCCCGGGTCCCCAGGAGGGGGCCGGGGAGAAGGAGGAGTGTGGCGCCTGTTGCGGGGCTCCTCGGACCTGAGGGAGCCCCGATTGAGAAGAGGAGACGAGACGCGCCGCGCCGTGAGGAGCGGAGCGCGAGAGAAGCCCCGCCGGAAGAGCGCAGTCGGTGAGTGGGGCCCAGGGCTGATGTGAAGTGCGTGCTTGCCTGTGTGTATGCCTGGGAGGGGGGGGGGGTGGGGGGGAGTGTGTGTGCGTGTGTGCGCGAGGGAATGTGTGTGCGCATGCGTGACTATGTGTGATTGAGAGAGAATGCGAGGTAGGGGATAGTGTGCCTGTATGTGTGCCGTATGCCTGCGTGTGCATGCGCGTGCCTGTGTGTGTGTGTGTGCGTGCATGCAGATGGGTGGGGGCTGCCTGTGTCTGTGTGTGAGCAAGGGATTTACTTCGCGCATGCGCAGCTATCAGACGCTCGCTCCCGAGGTGAAATCTGACCTCGTCAAAGCGCGCGTCTGATAGCTGTCCACATTCCTAAATACGGGCCACAATAGGTCTAAAGCAGACACCTTCAATGCTCACGCATTGAGGGTAGGTCTGCTCGACCTAAAAATGAAACATGCACTCACTGTACAATGGAGATGTAGCAACTGTAGAATCTCTCACAAGTCAGTACAACAACTGAATGTCTTCTGCTTCTGGAAAATTCTACAACGTCAGTAAATAGAGAAAGGACTACCAAATGGCTCCCATTGCTGGACAAAAGGGGCGGCCATCTTGAAATCAACCACTAGATGTTTCCAAAAACCTAATGTGACAACAGAATAATATTTTGCTTTTGAATTTTCAGTCCCAATCCGTAAACTGTAAAGTGTTTTTTTAACATAACATACGTAAGGCTACACGTTTATACCTTTTTTTTTTTACAGCTAATGTTGTATTGCTTCTCATAAAAAGGGGCAAAAGCATAATGAATCTTTGTTTTTTAGAGCACACCTACACACAAGATGGCTTAAAAGTGTGTATCTGCTTAGACTGGAAGTGTTTTATTTAGCCACAAAGCAGTGAGGTACCGCCTGTTCAAGTGGCTAAGCTAAACTATTTTAAATGTGGCATTCATCTACACCTGCTTTGCATGTTTGCCCCATTTTTGATCAGTAATATAATAAGGTCCCAGAAGAAAAATATTGCTCTTTTATTTATGTTGCCAGATTCTAGTATGGCATGGAGCTGATAATTAAATATGATTTTCTGTTAATTTGTTAGCTTGGCAACACTGAGAGTGCGCTGGTAATAATTTAGGAATAGATAGCTCTAAAATTCTTTTGAAGTGTTTTCTTCATGTATTTGTTTTTGATATGTACAGTGAATTGGGAAAAATCTGTTTTGTTGATTTTCTCATTATTCTCAACAACCTAAGCATAAATAAAAGGCAGCTACATCAGTAATATGCTCGGAAGATGGAAACTGCATTTGTGCTTCCTTAAGTCTAGTATTTATTTTCCCAGTACTTGATAAGTAGGATGTCCTGGATTTGCCAGGACAGTCCCGATTTCCGCCCCCTGTCACAGCAGATTTTAGTAAATTTAGCACACGCCCCAAATCGGGTCAACTGAAAAGAAGGGAGTGACGTTTTCACGTCATGCTTATCAGAAAGCAATTCAATTAACGCACATGGTACTGGATTTAAAAATTGCATTTAATTTATTCTCTTAGGGGGACATGAATCAAGCCTTTTCCCATTCGCAAACTGGCCGATTCGCAGAATTGGCCCGTTTGCGAATGGAAAAAGGCCTTTTCCAATGCAGGTACCTTCTGTCATTTGCAATTTAGGTCATCAGATTTATCTAAATTGCGAATGCATTTAGGGAATCGCAATTTGCGATTCCGTAATGCCAAGGCGTTTATGCCTTTCCTAAATACGAACTGTGCAATTAGGAAACGCTAATTACCATCAACTTCAAGTTGATGGCAATTTGTGCATGCTTCGAAAAATGCACAAAAATGCATTTTTCGAAGCATGCCATGTAGCGCACTTTCCTTCACATGCGCACACTTACCTTTTTTTGGGGGGTGCTTCAGGGGGGCCTTAGGCCCCCGGCACCCTTGGATTTCCATTTGTAATTTACGATTACCAATTTGGTAATTGCACTTTGCAAATGCATTACCATTCATTCCTATGGGAGTCACATTAGCTAATAGCGATTGGCAACTTCCGAATCGCTATTAGCCAATGTTAAGGAATCACACATTTGATTCAGATTCCTACATGCATAGGCATTTGCACAGGACCAGCATTAGGAGGACCAGGACAAAGGAGAGCAGGAATATCACTATGAAGCCCAGGAGGAGCAGGCTCAGGAAATCTCACACCAAGGCAAAGAGAACCAGATGACCAGGGGAACCAGAACAAAGAGGACATAAACATCCGAGATCAGAAAAGCACAAAAGGTGATGAAAATAATGTTCTGTCTAATCACTTTTGCCCACAATGCCTTCCCAGGTTGGACCCAGCCATTTGCAACCCAAGACCAGTTTCACCATGTTTGGGGCTCTTCAGTCAGGTTTAGCTTGACTCCAGTGCGCCATGAGAGAGGACCCATGACTGAGCATACATATAGCCACTTGGACCATTACAACAAACTCACAAAAAGGTGATGAGAGGATGCTTGCAATACATCTAATCACTGGCAATTGTTCTGGATAGCTTTCCAACCCATTGTTCTTCTGCCCACCATGCCACCTGTTTGGCATGGTGTACAACAAGGACATTTCAAAGTAATATTAATCTTTGTGTACGACCATACAGTAAATCCCTTAGATGTGCTTATTGACAACCCCGTGTACCAAATAACCCCCTCAAACAAACCCCCCACAGACCTACGTCTAATCAACAACAACTGCAAATTCCCTCCCACCACCCACTGAAGCAACCCAATCTTGCCAGAATCCCACGTCCACCCTCCCACCCTACCTCCAAATTAGAGCCCCACTTCCGTTACCCTCCCCTCATAGTTCAGAACTTGTACTTCAATGGGGTAATACCCGTTGGGGGACCTTCTAGACAGCTACGCAGTCTCCTCACTCCCCTTAAGTTCTCCTCCGAAGGCGCTGCCGGCCCTATCATGAGGAGGGGGAGCAGGCCTGGAACCACAATAACATGTAAACAATTGAGCCATACTGGAAGGATCTCACCTCGCATCAGCTAGATTGTCCGACCCAGCCTACCAATCCGTAATAGTTTCCTTGAATGTGTGCAGATTACTTTGCTGGAGTCAGTCATTCCAGATCCTCATTTTCATTCATGTCACCATTCCGCTGCGAGGCCTCCAATCGCACTCCACCCCGGTTTGCTCGTTTCAATGTTCGGAGGAAGTCTTCAACTTACTGGGGAGACGTGAAGAATCGCTGCTACCCTTGGCTGGGTAGAGGAGTGCGTAATCAATTTGCTCCGATCGCAACTTCCGCTTGACTTCCACAAACACTGCGGCGATCTTCTTGCACGATAGGTGTGAAGTCTGGATATATGGAAAAGGTGTTACCATCATATGTCAACTTCTGCTTGTTTCTCGCAGCTTTGAAGGCTACATCCCGGTCTCTATAATTAAGTAATCGTGCAATTATAGGTCGTGGGGGGCTTCCCGGCACCGGACGTGGACCGAGGGTTCTGTGCGCCCTTTCCACTATGAACTGCGAGGAAAAGGCGTCTTTGCCTATGGACTCCAGCAGTAGTTTTTCTATATAGTCCTCCATTCTACCAGTATTTGTCGATTCTGGTAAGCCTATGACACATATGTTGTTGCGCCGACTGCAGGCTTCCAAGTCCTCATTTTTTGCGGCTCTGACGGGTAGCAGTTTATCCATCCTCGTAAGCTGCACTGTATGGGTTGCAGTCACGTCATCTGATTCTTATATGTGTCTTTCCGCTTCCTTAATGCAGTCTTCGTGGCCATCTAGCTTATGTGCAATGGCATCCATCCTAGAGGACATCCGGTCCACCTTGTCCACCACTGTTGCAAATCCTTGCCGCATCTCTTGTAGTATATTGGCCATGTCCGAGGCCTGTGAATTGGCTCCCCCTCCAGCGCGCTCAGCCAAGTCCTGCTCCTGGTCGTCAGCAGTAGATTTGCTTCCCTTCTTTGCAGCTTCAAAATTTAGTTTCGGTTGACGAGTGTCGGTCTTCCCCATATTTCAGCAAGAGTGCGACGCCTTCCGCGTATGTATCAGGAGTAATCAAGGAAACCACCAGTCTAGGGTGAAGTGTGAGGGCCAGCCCGAGTCGCCACGTGGCCCTTTCGTCGTCAATAGCTGATCCTGCCCCGCACTCTTGTCGCGTCAGCTTGCTCTGTCCAGCGCTTCTCAGCAGCTCTCACCTCACTGGGTCAGCTACTTGCCCAAGACTGTGTCCCGCTGAAGCATCACCTCATAATTGCCAGCTGCCTTCTCCACCAATGTATGGCGATTCACGGAGCTACTTGAGCCCCTTCCAAAGCCCTGTAGGGCACAACGGCAGCAGGTTGCTAAGTCCGTAAAACCGCAGCAGCCTGCGACATCCAGCACCCACAATATGGGGGGGGGGGAGAGAGGGAGAAGGGAGGAGGGGGGGGGGGAGTACTCGTGGCGGCCCGGCAGTCACAGTCCCTGTCAAACCACCACCCAATGCTCTGCCGCTCCAGGGAGGTTGATCGCACCTGTCGCAGGTCGCTTCAGGCGCTCTGCACCGGCCAGTAAGGGTCTCACTCCTCTTGCACTCTCGACTCAGCTGGCTATCCACGCACTGTTACTGCCCATCTCCCCTCTCACCACGGGCATCACACAGACTGTTCCATACCGTAACCGAGGCGTGTAGGGGAAGAACACTGCTCAGTATCTTCGCGAAGCCTGTCCCCACACCTCGGAACGGCTCTCCTGCCAAAGGCGCTTTCCCCGCAGCCGCCATGGTATGTCCGGCCTCCTCAGTATATTTATTATCCTGCCCCGGTGTTCACTAGATCTTCACAGTGGGGGGAGGGTGGGGGGGAGAACACGCACCAATCCTCCACCGCTGCGCTATGTGGGCTCCCCACAAATTCACCTACACAGTCCTCGCCGCCTCAGTCAGTATGTCCGCATCCATCAATCAAATCGCAACACCATTATGGCTCTCGGCAAAGTCTCTCGCGCAGTGGCCTCATGGAAACCTGCGCCGCCACCCCCAGCAGTACTATCTCCACAAATGCCTCCTTGGCGTCCTGTTGCACCGGCAGTCCGCCTCTGCGCAGTGACTCGGTCGTCAGCGATAACGCTGACTCACTGTGTTGTTGCCGGACGCGCGGCCTGGTTGCCTCGTGGTAATCCCGACCTTTCCCAGTCACTGTAGCCGAGTCAAAGCTCCATGCAGGTCAGGCGGGTGGCGCGGCTCAGATTTCAGGCGCCCGCCGCTCCGGTTGTCCGCCGCCGATCCTTCCGCATTTCACTCCACTTGTAGCCGCGGGGTAGCGCCACCGATCTCTCGACAATTTAGCCCAATTAGCGCCCAATTGTTCAGGATAAGTGAAGGATATCAGTTCCAGGAAGCAGGAGCCTCACATCAGTGCGGCCATGCTGCTTGCGTGCTCTCTAGCGCCCCCCTCATTGGGGTAAAGTGTGGATTTTTTTTGTTAGGGCTCATTTGAGCTTTGCTAAGAAAATGTAAGTGATGTCCAAAATGGTTGTTGTGGCCTCAGGGTGCATTAATGGTGTATTTTCTACTGAGGCCATTGTCAATGTTGCTTAACATCTGAAGGATGAAAGGCTTAGATGGCCATGCTGGGATTCCAGGGCGATCTGCTGATTCCAGCTATCAGCAGTGAGGGCATAACTTATTTCCCTTTTTTAAAAATCATTGTTATCTGCAGCCTCTGCTTTGACTTAAAGAGCACGCTTTAGTGCCCTGACTTCAGAATCCGTTAGAGTCTTTGAACTACCAGCCACCAAGAACCCTTTTTGCATGCGTGTAGTTGACTTAGAAACCTGTGAAGGTGGGCATAAAATAGAAACTACGAAACACTTGTCAGGAAAGCACGGCCAACAGGGTGGCTACTGATGTGGCGCTTTCTGTACTGGATGGATGCAGTTGCTGCTTGTTCCAGCAGTCTCCCTCATCTCACCTGGTGGTACCACACGTCCTCCTCATGTTTGAAAGCCCTTGTGTAGCGAACACACCATGGACCATCTGTTTCTATTGAAAAGACACCATTGAGTGGTGATGCGCTAGCAACTTTTTGGTTGGTACAAACTATCACTTTGTCTGCTTTATCTTCCTTGCAGTTTTCACAGTCATTAGGCTGGTGGACAGACGGAAAACTGTCACTTTTGAAAATTTCATTATTCTGGAAATGTTCATGTATGGGGCTACAAGGATTTGTCAGTTTTGACCACAGCCCAGAATAGGTTCCTGCGGAACTTGGTAGGGCTTCCCCAATCCACACCCATCAAACCATTGTTATTAGATCTAGGTTGCAGACCCTTAGATGAGATGGCACAGTTTCGATTAGTGGCACTTTGGCGACGGTTATGGACGACTCCAGAGCTTAGCCTCTTTGCTCGCGAGTTGGATGAGGTTAAATCTTTGTGGGGTGCCCATAGAATCCCCTGGCTCAGGGAAGTCAAACATGTTTTGTATGCAATGGGCCTTCCTGTGCTGTGGATAAATCCCGGGCGTTCCAGCTTCCCCCCAAAACAAGATTTTAAAGATCTATTCTGGGCCTCGATAAAATCTATTGTGGTTACCCATTCTTCGGACAGGAACCTAACAGGGCTTTTTTAACACACATATTGACACCTTCCCTCAAGCCTTATTGGGACCTGATATGTAAAACCCTGGATCGGAAACTGTACCATCAGTTTCGCGTAGGTACACTCCCCATTAATTCTTTTACTACAAAGTGGGCGAAGAATGTAAGCAATAAATGTCTCTGGTGTCCGGATCATGTAGAAAGTATTGGCCATTTGTTTTTTGCCTGCCCAGCTTATCGAGCCCCACGACTCAAATGGCTGAAACCTTTATGCAGAAGTTTGGATTGTGGGGGATATCTTGAAGCCCTGCAGAAGTTTCGTAATATTAGATCTGAGCTTTTTGTGATCTGTGTGGCTAAATTCCTGGGTTGGGCGTGGCTGATCCATATCAAGAAATTGAACTCTTATCTAAATCAATTGTCATGATATGAAGTACATGCCGTATGCTCACAACTTTTTAAATATTATGGGACATGTTTGCAGTTTTTTAACACATTTTATGTATTGTATGTTGTCTTTTATGAATTTTATTTCGAAATAAAGACATAATGAACTGAACTGAACTGAACTGAAATGTTCATGTGAATGTTTGTTTAATTTCCAGCTGTTTGGGATTGGTCTGTGTGGAATCCTTGTACACGCATTAGTCTGGTCCTCCTATGACTACTGCCTCCACAGTGTATGATCTTCAGCCTGTTTTTGGTTTCCGCGCCATTGTTCAATTAGGTAGACTAGTATTCTTGGAACATCCCATATTCACAAGAACATCAGAATACATCGGCTCTGTATGCAGCCATTGGACCTCGATAGATTGAGTCGATGAGACGAGGTCCATGTGTCATCACGGGCTCAGCCTAGACTTGTCCAATTGAGATCCATGGTTCAGTGCGTAAACTGGGCTTTTGGCTTCTTCTCACAGATTGACCCCACCATTTGATCCAACTCACAGTAGGGCTGTGGTTCTCTTGCCCTGGATGATCGTCCTCCTCCAAGCCTCACAGACGCCTTTAATCCCACCTGTCTGCTCGCCATTGCACTACTGCAGAGTGAAGGAGAGGGCTGTCTAGATATGTGCATTTTACCTGTCTCCAGAAAAAGATGTATTTAGCAATTTTGCCACTCTCTCCTTTTCTTATGAAGGCAGAATGTTCCAGTAGAGTTGTAGTCACTTCAGCAGGGTCTCTTATCTGGCAGTCGAGTGCTCGTAAAATTCCTTTGGCACATGATTGGAAAGTCCCTATCTCTATCTTCACGTCACTGGCTCAGTTCTGGCAGGAGTCATCACTTTGCACGGGCCAATTTTCTTCTTCTTACTTTCATTTTTATGCTGAGCCTGCAGCAGCACACATGCGCTGCACTGGCGAGACTTTTAGTAAGGGGCTTTGAAAAGCTCACCACAGGCTCCTGCGTGTGTGGCCTATTGCTTGCCGTTACCCACACATGCGCCATATGTTTTGAATTATGGTGCCCAGACACAAATGCGATAATTCAAAACATATGGTCTGGTGCTCGCTCTTGCGCGCAAGCCACTCACTCCATCGTCATGGCTCATTAAGCGCATGGCTCGCGGGCACTCTTATAGCGCGCGCACATGGGCCAAGAGCCACTGCTCCCGCTAGTTTATAAGAATAAAAAAGTGACCCATTCAGTTTCTGTGTGGTTGGACCGAAGTCTGTGCTCTTTACATGTTGTTTTCATTTAGCATCTCCTAACCTTCATGCTTCCGTCCTCCTCAATCATTTTCTGTCCACTCGCCATGTTGGGAGAGATGGCTCCATTTCATTGTTACCTCCGCCACTGCGACCTTCACATATGTTTTGGAATTGTTAATGAAGCAGCCTAAATATGCAAAGGGAACCCTTGGTAATTAATTAATGTCTAAATAAAACAGTTTCCCTCGAATACAGCAGTCTTCAAGCACAAAAAATCCATGTTCTATACTCGAACAATGGTGAAAGCTGCAGCGCTGGAAGACTTAATGGCCTGCTTTTCTTGTACGATTTAAGTGCAGAACTTTTCGTTTACATTTTGAGGATGGTATGGTGAGTGACTAGAATGCCTTGACAAAACACCTGCATAGACACTGCTCATAAATGGATAAACATATTCTAGCAACAGTCTCCTCAAGTGTCCCTTCTGTCGCTCTTCTCCATTGAGGAGCAGAACATGTGGTGCATTTGGACCAGTCAATGCATGTGCTGTGTTTACTTCCTTATTGCCTTTTTTAGAAAACTTCTGAATGTGGGTTGAATGGGAGTATTTTTCTGTTTTTTCACTTATTTGTCCTACAGACACCACCCCAGACATTAGCTCATAAATCTGAATAGCAAGTGTAGCATTTGGGATTTTCCTTTTTAAATATTCGGTTGTTTTAATCATATATTAAAGATGCATGCAAGGGCAAAAAAAAAAAAAGAAATAGCTCACCTAGCACATGTCAAAGATAACATTCGTTACAAGTCCACTATTCACAGATTAAAGGGGTACGATGGGGAGTGGTACATCCATCATAAGAACAAGCCTTCCTCTCCCATTTCCAACGTGAGATTCATCACCTTCATACTCTTCAGGCGCCAGACTGGATAATCTCTCGCTCTCTCTCTTTCTCTCTCTCTCTAAATATCTCTAAATCTCTCTCTCTTTAAATCTATTTTTTCTCTCTCTCTAAATCTCTGTCTCTCTGTCTCTCTCTCTGTCTCTCTCTCTCTCTCTCTAAATCAATCTCTCTCTCTCTCTCTGAACCTCTGTAAAACTCTCTAAATCTCTCTCTCTTTAAATCTCTCTAAATCTCTCTCGCTCTAAATCTCTCTCTCTCTAAATCGCTCTCGCTCTAAATCTATCTCTCTCTAAATCTCTCGTTCTCTATAAATCTATATCTCTAAATCTCTCTCTCTATATCTCTCTCTCTATATATATATATATCTCTCTCTAAAACTCTCACTCTCTAAATCTCTCTCTAAATCTCTCTCTCTCTTCCCCCCCTCAGCTTCCCCCTCTTCTCAATTTTTCCTCCCCCTGTTGGCATTTTCTCGCTTTCAAACTCATCCAGAATCTTTCATTATTTTCCAACTAGCTCTTTGAAACCCGCAAGTCCTCTCCCAATATATCTCTCTCTCTCAATCTTTCTCAATCTCTCTCTCTCTAAATCTCTCTCTCTAAATCTCTCTCTCTAAATCTCTCTCTCTAAATCTCTCTCTCTAAATCTCTTGCTCTCTCTCTCTAAATCGCTCTAAATCTCTCTAAATCTCTTGCTCTCTCTCTCTAAATATCTTACTCTCTAAATTTCTCACTCTCTAAATCTCTCTCCAGACTCTCCTTGGGCTACAGAAGTTTATGTTCAGTTTTGGCATAGAATGAATAGCCACATGTGTAATGAGTGTACAGTGGGGGTTTAGCTTCCCTTGGCATAGCCATTAGATCTCACCTTTGGGACCTTATAAGTGTTTAGTTATCCAGCACAATATCCTTGGTGCAACAACATCAACTGTTGCATGGCTAAACACTTATAAGGTCCCCAAGACGAGACCTATTGGCTATGCCAATGCTTGTTTTCGCTTAGTTACAGCATTAATATGTGGGGAAAATGCATAGGGACAATTTTCTCCCTGCGTCTAGGCCTCCTCAAAATCATTGCATATCCGGACTCTGCTTCTGCCTCATTTGTAATTGAAAGTAAAAGTTCGCAGGTCGAGCACTTTGGTGATAGAGATGAATTTGGAAAGAAAGATTTCAAATTGAAACATTCCCCTCACTGTTTATTGCGCCGTTTACTGCTACCTGGCTCACTGTCATCAGTACTTAGTCCAGTTGATGATGATACACATAACTATTACAAATGGGTGATGGACGTGTAATGAGTGCAAAGTGATATCTGATACCCTAGGGCAAGTTTGCATTGAATGACAGGATGATGCTTTCCTGCCTGCAAGATTGCTTATGGTATCTGGTTTGCCAAATAGCTATGGGTTATATATAAGCTGAGTTGCTTATTTTCTGCTGTGACATGATAAAAAAAACCTTACTGAGGATTGCAGTCACCCTATTTTATTGATGTTGTCATTGCACCATTGTGAGACTCATATTGTAAGTTTCCTGGACTCTGCTGACCAGGACAAAAGATATATATATTTGCAGTTTATGTCCCAAACGTACAGGTAGCATACAAGACTGGACCACCCCCGTACAAGTTATCACCAGATCCACTGGGGGGGTAGCGTGGGGGGGGGGAGTTTTTTTATTGCATATGGTTTGGAATAATGGCTACACCTCAAATGTCAGCCTATTACAACATGGAGGTCTACTGTATGTCCATGGACAATGTCTATGTGGTGTGTGAGCCAGAGTCTCAGGTGCCACTTCTCAGCTACTTCTTACACTAATCATTGTCATGTACATCCTTCCTACTGTCTTCTGTGCTCCTCATTCTTAAACTGTTATAATTCTGACAGCTCTCTTCTACCTCTGACAGATCATCCCAGATCTATCCTCCATTCCAAGAACTTTCAGATCACGCTAAGCTCTAGTACTTTCCTCTCTTGCTACAGCTGCGCAGAGGTGAGCACCGCTATGGTAAGGAGATGAAAGAATGTGAGCACTGGCCGGCCAGAATTCATCCTTGGAACTGAATAGCAAAACAGTGAAACTACCGAGACATTTCCACATCACATTGTTGTGTGCAGAATCGAGCCTGTGCTTTTAATTATCACATTTTCGTTTTTGACACGCCAAAACTTTTGGCAGGTGCTTTCGAGTGAGATAATAGCACTTCGATTGAAATTCTGAAGCGTGTACACCTTCAGCTATCTCACTGTAGGAGGGACATTCCCAGTCCCAAGTTTGAGAAGTTGAAATGACTATTTGTAATACATATCTTTTTTATGGTTGGCCCCATGTTAGTACTTTTCATAAAAAACACACATCATTGGAGTCTTCAAAACCCCTTCTTCTTCCGAGCCTATGTCACACAAAAAAAAACCCTTTTTAAACTCTGGCTGTTAGGATTTATAATGTTTAGAGCTGGGTTTCCAGCTATAAAATGTTGTTTTTTTTTTTACAAAAGTGATATGATAAATTAAAATAGTCTTTCTGAAGGTTAGAAGGATATATTCAAACTCTCCTAGACTTCTACTGACAGTATGGGAACCTGCAACATCACACACACTTTAAGACTTCTATTGATAATATGAGGACCTGGAAGACACACCACTGAAATCTGATTGGTTGCTTTCTGTCCTTAGTAACTGCACTGTCTGTGTGTGTAGAGAGAGAATATTTTTGTGTGTATAGGAGGGCATTCATCACACACACCGTCTGAAAAATAGGAATTATGAAGCCCTCTTCAAAATTTCACTCAGACAGCTGAGAGAGCTCCCCGCAGTATGTAAGCACTGTAAACGTTATGAGGACCGGCTTTCCGGTCCTCTTAGCGCACTGGTCCTCATAGCGTTGGTGTGTAAACATGTTCTGGTCTTCCTAAATATAGATATACAAACACACACACACACACACACACACACGTCTCCCTCTGATTGTAGGAGAACCACTAGGAGGAAATCTTCAAAATGTAACACTGGATGGCTATAAATTTGCCAAGCTCAAGTGTAACAAACACAAATGACAAAAAAAATTGCAGCTATTCTGAGATTCCTCCACTGGTGTGTCGACGTGACCACGTTTCAGCCAGAACTTCTTTGGCTTCTTCAGGACAGGGTTAAATGCATTATTATCAAACACAGACCAAGTTGGTCTAATGTACACCGGTATCACTCACAGCGGCCACAATTTAGAGTCTCCTAGAGCCGGAGATACGGTCCAAATTCTACGTTCTCTCCATGTCGGGGACAAAATCACCCGCAACAACACTGACTCGCAGGGGAATTAATGCAAGTAGCGTGCACCGTTTAGATCCACTGGCGTCTTTCCTTCCGTATCCGATGTGCCTGCCCTTAAGGTAGGCGTAGGTAGCCC